>NW_006430735.1:10393565-10398708 GCF_000325575.1 Pteropus alecto | reverse complement strand
TGTGAGCTACCTAATATTTCTTCAAATAAATTATCTTCTAATAAAACCAATATAATTAGGTTTCTGTGGTTTGCCACAGCTGCTGATACAAAAAAAAAAAAAATCAATAAAAATAGTTCTCTAAATAAGTCAAATTAATGACATTAAAAGTCTTAAATTATAAATGATGTGTATGTGTTCTTAGTATTCATTGGTGAACCCTTACCTCATACATATATTTCTGGATCACTTTCCCCAGATTTAACTCCTATATTTATTTAATTCCTATATTTATTTTTAATATATTAAACAAGACATCTTCCCCTCATCTGGTTCTCCAACCACATATTCAAGAGCCACTGAATCATATCATTTGAAGCTCTTGCTCTGTGTTCTTTCCCAAGCATTTATCCATGTATACTTCTTACATAGTCCTCAGCTCTCTCCCTCATTACAAGCCATCAGAGCATAGACCAAACATAGATTTACTTTCTCTTATCTTCCCTTTTCCTAGGGTCTCATTGCAAAACATTTTATTCTTTTTCTGCAACCAATTGTATTTCCTTTTTCTATACCCTTTCCCCAATTTCCTTTTTCTTTTTATAATTTTCTCTGATAGAAGCAACTCAAAATCACACAATTTACATATCCTAGAACAGTAATTTTCATTGCTGAAAATTCACTGGTAAAAATATTCCCCAGTATTTTAGTGCAAACCACTAGAATTTATTGGATATAATTGTTTTTAATTTAGTCCTCAAATGCCTCAAACTTGTAGGGCCATTCAACTTCAGTCATTTTGCTGAGATTTTCTATGCATTATTTCTATTATAGAGGAATCTGGAAGCCTTATTTTGTCCCCCAAAAGGAAAGGAGGAAAAGCCTTGCTCTTCTATGTTCATGGGTGCTGTTGTTGCTATTGCTCCTTGTTCCAGAAAAGAGGTCTGTGTTTCTAATTAGCCACAGCCAGCTGGAACTGAGAGCATCACTTCCCTTACGCAGGACATGAAATCTCTAGCTTGCCCAGTATGTGTGACCTCCTGTTGTCTCCCAGAGGCCAACTAGAATTTATCCTAGTAGGTCATTTCTATGGTCTGCTTCTTCCCAGAAAGGCTTTGAATTTATAAACTCTGTAACATCAATACAAAAAAAAAAAAAAAAAAAAGCCTGTTTATCATCTGAGCGACTCATGTTTATTTAGTAACTTCTCTAATGTCTAGAAATGCATAGCTGATTACTGCTGCCCTAACCCCACAAGTAAGAGTAGTCCAGATCTTAGGGGCCAAAGAATCTTATCTTCCCTTTAGTAGGATAAGAAAAATGCTTCCACGTTTGATTGTTTTTCCTGGCATATTAACAAATAGCACAAGGCAATTTCTTGGTAGGCTCTCCAGCTACCTTCACAGTACTTCATCCCATTATCCAGGCAAGCCACATTTCATTTGAGGGAAGCTCATGCTTGTAGAGGGTTTACTGAACCACGTATACTTCTTTGCTTTAGTTTCCACTGTCACTGTATGATTATAAACGACAGCAAGTATTTGGAGCTCAGAAAACAGTATTCTAAGATCTCAGTAATGGCTACCAGCTGCCTAGATACCAGAGTGGACACCGTATAACTGCAGAGTCCTGTGGGAGGGAAACCAGCTGCAGCCGCTGCCCCTTTGAGGGTGACCAGATGCAGCTGCTGTCTAGTTAATTTTATTTCAGATAGGGAAAGTGTAGTGACAAGGAAATGAGGGGGTCTCTCAACATTCTCTCATGGCACCAACATAGGCAGCCTGTTTGGGCTTCCTGAGGAAACTTCTCTTACCCAAATTTCTCCAGGGTCCTACCAGTAACCTACTATTTGGGTCTTATTTGTCGACATGGGAATGGATGGTGTATCTGTTCCCCTGGAAGCTCCTGTCATAAATGACAAGAATCCAAGGTCTGAGATAGTGTTTTTGTTGTGTGCCCAGAAGTATATCCAGGACCTAGGCTAATAGAGAAGAAGCTTATGTTTGTTCCAAGGTGCACTCGTCAATTATAGAGGAGTAACTCCAATTTCCTCCTGAGTCTTTGACTGCTCTTTTCTAGAAGCTAAGTAGTGTGGTGAATGATTCATTATTATAATGTCTTATACCTCCATCTGTAGCACCATTCTTTTAAGGCCTTCTCACAGTTTCTGAGAAGTATTACCACATTTGTATGCTTAAATTTTGCTGGCTGAGTAGGCATAGGAGTCCTGTGTAATAGGAAAACAGGTGCATGGACCTGGAACGTTCCTTCAATCAAACTGGTGGATATAAACAGGGTCTGGGCAATGGTTCACCGTCTACAGTTGATTGAGGTTCTGAAGACCTCTCCTTTCCTCTTCACCCTTTGTGATGACTTCTAGAATAGAGCTTAGAAGTCAGATCTTGAAAATTCCTTTAGAATTACTACAGACTTTAAAGTCTATTTACTGTCCAGGAATATCCCAACTTTTATTACTGCTAATTCCAGCAATGGATACCCTAGAGTAGGCAGATTTCCCCTGGGCCAGTAGAATTAGTCAGATATTTCTATAATAGTGCCGTGTAACAGAAAATTCTGAAGTATCAGTGGCTTACTAACACAAGCTTTATATTACTTAAAATTGTGTGGATCAGCTGGAGTAGCTCTGTTTCAAGGTGAAGTTAGCTGGATTTTGTTTCAGTCTTTAGGTTGACTCCAGATCATCTCTTCATCCTTTTTTGGTTGAATGGCTCTTAGGAAATACTTCCAAAGGGAATGGCTGGAATATAGGAGGGCAATGGAAACACATGAAGCCTCTTTAGGACTCACCTAAGAACTGACAAATTCACTTTCACCTTCATTCCATTGGCAAAAGCCAAACATATAGCTAAACCCAATACCAATGAGCAGGAGAGATAAACTCTGCCCAATCTAGTGGGTAGTAACACAGAGTCATATGGCAAAGGACGTATGTAAGTAATTATAATACAGTAAGGGCATGAAGAGTTGTAAATAATGATTTAATCTTCCACACCAGTGAAGAATATAGGAAGGCAATCTCCCTGAAATAATAGAAGAAAAGATTCATTATTAAATAATGAAATTATAAATGTTAAGAATGTAAGTCATCCAATCATGGAAAAGCAGATATAGTGTTAAAAGAGGATGTCTTATACAGAAGACAGGGCCAGTTAGGTGACTTAAATGAGCAAGATATTAAAAAATTCACCCAAAAACGTTTATCTGGAAAATATAACTCTAATGAGAGAAGAAAGGAAAGAAGGTGAGAGAAGAAGCATAGAAAGGAAAAAAGAATGAAATTGGTCTAGAAAGTAGTAAACTGTATCAGTGACTTGCAATCTGGAACAACTTTTATGAGAGTCAGGAGGTTAAAATTCTAGAACCCTATTTCCTAATTTAGAGTAACTGTTGTCTAAGTTGCAGGAATTCTTTGTTTACAAAATTTCTTTTAATGCTTTTTGTCTGTTCTCAATGATTTAAAAGATGCATTGTATAGAGGCAGTACAATGACAAGAAATATAGACTCTTAGAGATTACAGCATGTTCTGCTTAGACTGCCTACCCAATATCTTATCTCCTTCTTACCAAGTGGGTAGCCGTGCACCCAATTAAAAATGTATATTTTCCAACCTCTTTTGCAGCTAGGGATGGATCTATGACATAATTATGGCTAATTAGATGTAAGTTTTTAGGTGGGGCTTTTAGGTGAACTCTTAACAAAGGAGTATGCTAGCTGGACAGTGTCTCTTGCTCTTGCTTAGATGCTATTGCTGGAGCAGCCATCTTGAAATCACAGGTGAAAAGCATGAAATCAAAAGCCATCACTGAGCAGAAATACTAGAATACTGCTCCCTCTTGGCAATGAGGAGACTCTATACCAGCCCTGCACTATCTAACTCTTATACTTGTTGTTAATGAGAGAATAAATAAAACTCTGCATGTATTTCAGCTTGTATAGCTGGAGTTTTGCCACCAAAGGCATCGCCTTAAGTGGTGCGTGGTCATTAGAGATCACTTAATAAACTCCTTTCTTTTCATTTTACAGTGAACGAAATGAGAATTCTGAAAAGTAAAGTGATGTATTCAAGATTCGGCAGCTGCAGGTCTCAACAAACCTTTTAGCATAGTGATCCTAGGATTGAGACCATAGAACTATAGGTGAACTAACCTAACAAAGGAAAGAGGGAAGGAAGGAAGGAAGGAAGGAAAGAAGGAAGGAAGGAAGGAAGGAAGGAAGGAAGGAAGGAAGGAAAGAAAAGAAAGGAGGGAGGGAGGGAGGGAGGAAGGAAGGAAGGAAGGACGGAATGAAGGAAGGAAGGATGGAAGGAAGGCAGGCAGGCAGGCAGGCAGAAAGTCAGGCAGGAAGGCAGGCAGGAAGGCAGGCAAGATGGAAGGCAAGATGGAAGGCAAGATACAAGGCAAGATGCAAGGCAAGAAGGAAAGAAAGAAGGCAGGCAGGCAGGAAGGCAGGAGAGAAGGAAGGAGAGAAAGAGAGGAGAGAAGAAGAGAAAAAGACCAGGATTCACAGCACAGCTATGTTCAGTTCCAAAGTTCTGAATTCACAGCGTGTTTCTGCCCATGTGAATATGACCTTCAGCATGCCGGGTCTGATTTCATAGGCCAGAGTCAGTTGACTGCTAACTCTGTTGACATTCCCTGTGTTCTCTAAAAAGAACCAAGTGTGGAAGCACTGAATTGTTGACACTTTGCCACAAGAGGCTTGGAATTTTGGAGACTCTCTCATATGTATGCCAATAACCAGAAATAGTGGTAGTACATGGTAGGCAGGAATTCTCCTTCCATTTTCCAGGAGGAACAGCAGATTGCAAACAAGCTGACCTCACCTTCTCCAGATGCTCTTTGAAATCACAGGTGGGTTTGAGTTGCAGGAGCACAAACACAGCACAAGAATTCTAAGATCAGATCCATAGTGTGAAGGTTGGGCATTAATGGGCTGACTGGTGTTTAGATCTGGGCATTTCACTCCCTCCCTTATAATTACTGCTTAAGAAGTCTCTGCAAGGGGACCTATATAAAGGAACCTATCACTTCGGCCTTTAGAATTTTTTATGAGATAATATTTAAGTTTCAGGCCTCCTTGAGGAGTCTAATGCCTTGGTCTTCACACCAATCCCCACCCCTCCCTGCACCCAACCTCCGCCCC
>NW_006430735.1:10347088-10393452 GCF_000325575.1 Pteropus alecto | reverse complement strand
TCAAATTTACATTATAAATCTTTGAGCATGTTTTACTTTTTTTTTTTTCTCAAAATGGAAGCTACTATTTTCCTTTTGGGGGAAGAATGGGCAGGAGAAATATATCTCTAACTTCCAAACTACCTCACTCAGATTCTTACAAATAGCAGTAGTTTTCTTACTGACATCAGTTAAAAGGCCTTTCAATTGAAATTGTCGAAGTGACAAGATAAATGGGTACATTCATCTTAAAGCTTGAGAAATACACAAGGGAATGGATCACTGTAAAAATTATAAAGAAGCCGTGACAATCCTTAGATTGAGCTAAATATACAAATGCAGTGAATTTACTCAATGTTAATTTACTTAAAAGAAAAACTAAACACTATACTGACCAGATTTAAACACTTATTGTTTTCTTCTTTTTTTAATTACTGGATTTTTTCCCTTCTTTCTGTCTTCTCTTACATATTTGGTCATTTACTAGCCACTGTTTTTCTTCTTGTATATATATCTTTTAAAGGAGCTTGAATTTGATATCAGTAAGAACTCAATAGATTTAAGTTCTGGCAGTAGTACATATTTTAAGATATTGATGGGGGAATAAGTAATAATACAACATAAAAAAGGGAATTTCAGAAGTGTTTAAGAATATTTTATCAATCTGTGGAAAAAAATACCTTGCTTTTCCAGTACAAATCAAACTACATAGTGGTAGTTAAGATATATGGTTGGAAACATGCAAGGTAATTAAGATAATTTTATTTGAAAGAAAAATGAGGACTCCAAGCTATTTGAGGCCTTTCTTTCTCTGAAAACTTCCTGAGTAAGGTAGTTCACCAAATCTAAAATAAAGGATGTGCAGTTAAATTTAAATTTCAGATGAACAATAAATTGCACAGAACATACTAACACTAGTAACTATTTATGTTATCTGAAATTCAAATTTAACTGAGTGTCCTCTATTTTATCTAGCAACCTTATGTCCTAGGACACCCATTGTTTCTCCTTGTTGACCATGAAAGTTCTCCTGAGCCTTTGGTCCTCTTTTCTTCGTTAACATCATCTGTTGTCATACTGAAATAGAAGAAAGCCCCATTACTCCCTGTTACAGTGCTTATTGGGATACCAGAAAAGGGATTAGGATATCATTTCAGTAACTCCAGAATTAGATTTTTTTAAAATTAAACTTACTCTCTTAGATTTTTACTTCTTTTATTATTAAGGGCCTATTGGAACGCATTCCTAGTACCTGATTCACTGATAGTATACAAAATCACGGAGAGGTCATCTTTCCCTGGAAAATCAGCCTCTGTTCTAAAACTATACTTAGATTCCTTGCCTCCATCTTATTTAAGAATGAGTGCCCCCATCTCCCATGTTGAGCATGCAGTAAGGGATCAACCCTTCTTTGTTTGAAAGCTCTTATTCTTTGTCAGATTTAGACCAATGTGCTTCATTTTTTTTTTTTAATCTCTAAAATGGAGTATTGGTTATTCATTCTATGAAAATACTAGAATATCATAGTACACATACTGGAAAATGTATTCACTGCGAACACCACACTCAATATGATGAAATTTGCCATCCAGATAAAAAGTTGAGTAAAACCTATAGGACAAAATCATAGAATAAGAGTAAGTAGACTTTTAGCTCTTACTGACTCCTAACTACTCCTGACCACATTTAGGTATATTCAAAAGTACAGTAAACAACTGTATTACCTGAAACATGTTGATTAATGGATTGTTGTCAACCTGGAGGTGAATTTCTTGTGGTTTGGCTCAGATACACTGTCTTATGTTTGTCTTGGTCAACATTATTTTTACTGACATGGATTTATATTGTGTTTACTTGGAATTTAACTAGGGGATGCCCAAATATTGATTTTTTAAAAGGAATGAAAAGAGTAGATATGAGTCATGTGTGTACAAAAATCTTTCAAGCTGTTTCCTGTCAGTTATATCAGTTAGGAGTTGCTAATTAGTTGGATTATAGATAGCTGAACATAAAGTAAATTGTTGGGGAGAGGGGCTATGAGGATACTATATTCTGTTAACATTATTTTCAATAAGCTTTACCCTCTTGAGCAGCTTTTGAGCGGTGTCAACCATCAGCACTTCCAGCCACTGGATGCTATATCATACCAGGGAGCTACATCATGGGGCAGCAAAAAGAACTTACTGGTGTCACTCTGTGCTCATATGCTCATGCAGTAAATAATATCTATGGTTTTCTTTGCATTCATAGTCATACATGTATGGCCTGATAATCACTGTTATTAAATGTTTGCACCTACTACATTTTAACCAGATGAGCAAATTTTTGGTATTAGCAGGCATCTGGGACATGGAAACAAATATATTATAGGAAATGGTCATTACGATGGCATCTATTAGACTAAGATAGAATGCCTTACTACATTTAGCACACATTGAGCTAAAGGATGCTGCCTAAGTTAGATTATTACTGGAACAGACAGAGGAAACAAGAAGAGCCTGAGGGGTAAAGAATAAATATGGATCATTTCATGATGATGATTATAAAAATATGTTTGTGTTTGTGTGTGCACACATGCATGTGCATGTGTTCTTAAAATTAAGCAGTAGTTGAATTTAAAAACAAGTTGAATACATTCCAACTCACACACACAAAAATAAACATAGCAAAAGATAGATGCAATATAGTGCAAAAAAGTCCATTAAAATTTAGCAAACATAGAATAAGATGAATGAATAAAAACCAAATTTATCAGTTGTAACAGTAAATAAAAATAAGTTAATGCCACATTTTAAAAAAGGTTCTCAATTGTAGTAAAAACACTAACTGGTTTTTTACTATAAAAACGCTGCTTAAAAGAGATGCATAATGACACTGAAAAGATGAAAGGATAAATTAATATTACACAAACTCAAAAAAGAAAGAGAAGATCTTAGAATTTAAACAAAGAAAAAGAAGGATTGTTCATTTCTTCACCAACAGCCTGGTATAAACTTCAATTCCAAAACCTCTATCAAGAAGCTCTCCCCGGATATCAAACCCAACACAAAAGACAGTAAAATGCATAGAATGTCATTTTATTCTGATAAATGATACCATCCTCAATAAAGATGTGAGTCATAAAGATTTATGTCCTAAATATCATAATATCAAAATGTATAAATCAAAAACTATTAGATAAACAAAGAGAAGTTGGCAATAGCATAGCTCTGTAAGTCCTTTATAGATCATAAAAGAAAAATAAGAGATGATATTCTCAATAATATAATTAATGAGGGTAATTTGATAGATAAAAAATAAATATATAGCCATCTAATTTGATCATCCTTAGGCAGAAAATATGAACTTTAGAGAGTCCAGCCTATTTTTTTTATAACAATTTCTGTGTTAGACCACAGTAAATACTCAAAAATTCCAAAATGCAGAAAATAAATGGACAATATTCTCTGCAACCTCATAAGAACAACAACCTACTAACCAGGCTTTCTGTCTCCATTTTTTGTTCCCCTCCAGCCACTTCCCACTGCTCCCTGAGTAATCCTTCTTAAGCTCAAATTCATGTAAATCCTCTGGATGAACTTTTTAATGAGATTCCCATTTTTGTGTGCTTCCTAGTGACCTGTTGCTGACTCTTCAACTTAATCTTTTCACCTTGCACCACACCTGCAGGCTTCACAGAATGAATCCTAAGGTTTTTTTATAGATTTTCTCTTTGAACAGATTTTTTTTCTTCTATCTTTGTCTAGCTAACATCTAATATTTCAAGAATCAGCTTAGATTCCACATGTATGACAAGCTTTTCCTTGTTCCTCCTATACTCTTCCATGACCCTCTACAAATGCCTCCATCAGAGCATGTAGGCAGTTTGATTATTGCCTGTTATATATTTGCCTCAGTTATTGTTCACAGAGCTCCCTAGAAGTGGGGTCTCGGCCTTTTAATACTTTATCTCCAGTTGTTAGCACTATGCTGGTATATATTAACTATTCTAATATTTTTGAATGAATCAATGGATGAATGAATGGTTACTAATATATTAGATACTTTTTTATTTATATTGCAAAAAATCTAAGGCAAATATTATGTGATTCCTGGACATTTCATATAATTTTAAGCTTTATATGGAGTAAAAAAAATGTTTCTATTTAAATAAAAAATATATATATACAAGGACTAACTATATTAATCACATATTTTTGGTTTAATCCTCCCATAAACTTGAGAGGTAATGCTTATATCCATATCCATATCCAAAAAAAGTGAAGCCAAGAGAATTAAATAACTTGCACAATACTATGTACTTTAACGAAGAACAAGACTTAAAATTCTGGCTTGTCTGATTCTAAAGGCCAATGCACACCACAATTTACTAATTATTTCTATTTTACAAATAATAAAATCTAACCTTGTGAATATTTATTATGTGCAGGCTATATTATAACTGTTTTTCACATTTTATTAAATACTTATTATTACTATATGAGTTGGGTGTTATCACTATGATTCTAGTTTTATAGATTAAAATAAAAAGGAACAAATAGGTTAAATAACTTGCACCATCAAATTCAGCTAGAATGAGGAAGAACTGGCTTTGAATCTAAATAGCCTGACTCCAGAGTCTAAGATTTTAACTGTCAAGCTATCTCTCAGGGGAGGAAGCTTATTCTCAGATTTAAAAAAAATAATAATAATAACAGATTTAGTCAAGTATTCATAAGATACATATAGATAAACATTTCTGAGACCTAAATGTGAAGAAAAGACTTTTTTGATTAATTATAAATAATCAAGATTAATGAAGTGATACAACACCAAATGAAGTTTTAGTAATCATTAGAAGAGGAGCCAATATAATCCTATACAAAAGCATTAATAGAATTAGAACAATAATTAGAATGCCAAAAAGACCCATTGTGAAATGTTAAAATTGGCATCAGTGAAATGGAAAAGTTTCCTTAATTTTAAATATCATTACTTGCTACAATGCTCACCTGTTATAATGGTGGTCTGTCAAGAATTAAAAATAAAAAAAAGAAAAAAGAAAACTCTTTGTCTGAAACAATTCAACTTTTATCTAATTTGATACAAGAATACAGTTTTGCAAGTTTATATATTTATTTAAGTTATTCATAGTCTGTTAAGTTCCATACAAGGTGAGGGAAGGTGTGTTTTTTTAATTTGATTGTCACTTTTTAAACTTCCATCTGAAAAGAATTTGAGATAGAGAAAAAAACACGAGTAGCAGAACAATCATGGAATTGCTTAAACCTATTGCTTTTCTTTATCGCATTGCTGATGATGTGTCTACCATCACATAAAATGGATAGGTAAAGCAATACTTTTAGTTTTGGGGTGTTTTAGACATCTGTTTTGGTTGTTTAAATACCTGATTTAATACCCACTCATATTGCTGGCCCTTTTCAAGACAAAGTGGTAGAGGTACCTCCTTCTGTACAACATCTGCCTCTCACAATTAATGAAGGAAAAATCTTTGGCAGATCAGGCACAATGTCATACTAAACACATCCATAGATGCAGATCAAGCTAAGCATTTACAAATTTGGCTACAAAATTTTACAGACAAATTTTAGATCATATAACGTCAAACTATTGATTCAGGAGGGGTTGGTGGGCAGCCCTAACAGTGGCCATTTTTTGTGACTACTAGTTACTGTAAGACTGAAGACTGGACAATAGGCCAGGAGTGTCAACATGTGCACCTGGAAAGCATTTATAAAATCTGGTTTAAGGAATTTGCTTTTGAATACATAAAATTATCTAATAACCTTTTCCAAACCTCCCTCCCACTACTACGTACAAGGGGAAGTCTGCAACCACTATTTCCCTTTTCCTGATATATCCTTCAGACAGTTTTTAGTGATTCATGTCTCCTAGCTACCAATGCTGTCAAACTTCACACAGCAGGTCAGCCATACCCAGACCTTAAACCCAGCCTAACCATACCTTATTGGTGTTAGGGACACCATCTTCAAACACAAATAGAGTCCAAATGTCTTGAGGTTCAAAGTCCTATTCACATCTGCCTGGATGATCTAGGCTTCCTATCCACCAAGCTACAACCACTGCTACCTGACCCCCAATCCACCCTAACACTAGGTGTTTGCACACTCAGCATTTGACACCAGATAGAGACAGGTTCATAGCTTGGCTCAAACTAATGAACAATTGTATAACATTTAGCAAGTTATTTAACCATTTAGTGTCTCAATTTCTCTTATTATTAATTTATACTTATTTATTTTTAGCAAGTAAGAGTTAGCATTCATTCAGTACTTATTATGTGCCAGGTATTTTTTGAAGTTCTTCATTATTTGGGCTCATGAAATCCTTATCAAAGCAATCTGAAATAGGTAATTTTTTATCCCCATTTTACTAACATTCACTTTGAGGTCAGGCTTTTAAAACTTTATTACCTCTCATAAAAGAGTATTATAATACTGTTTTTAAAGAGTGACTGGAAGAATTCATTTATATTTTTATGTGAAATGCCTAAAACAGTGCCTGGTACATAGTCCTCACTAAATCATACTGTTATTATTAATGCGCCTCAATTTCTTAATTCACATGTAGTTTCTTTTATCTATTAAAATCATTCTGAGCACCAACTCTCTCACTGGAGTCCTAAAAACCTCTCTAGTTCTTTCCAGTCCCATTTTTCCAGGATCTGGACCCTGCCTTTTTCTCCCTGTGATCCTGCTTCAAAATGATTGGTGCCTCTGGCATTCAAGTTTGTCTACAGATTTGATGCCAAATATTACCACCTTCTGCTTATACTTAACCTATTGCCATGTCTTGCCACAAAGATTGGTCTAAAAGTAACCAACTCTAGACCATCTAGAAGCTTGGACACTGGGCAGTTGGTTAATCCCTTTCAGGTCAAACCCAAAAAGGTTAGTGCCCTGACCTTATTCTTTCTAGCTTCTTGTCAGCTTCTCTCCCTGGAGATCCACATTCAAGAGCCCTCACTTTATCACAGCAGAGTTAATTATCTTAGATGCCAAAAAAAATCTGAGGATTTGGAAGATATCACTCCAAAGAATGGTCCTGACTTCATCCATTTCATCCATACCAACGGAAAGAACTTTCTGTTTTGGGGAGACAGATAGATAATATCTAGCACTGTCAAATCTAGATGCTTTTTCTTAAAGTGATTTTGTATTATACAAATCTGTCAGAGAAACCTGATGCAAAAGCTTTTTACAATTGGCCTATTGTAGGAACAGGGATTTAATCGCATTAATATTTTAAGAGGACGTCTTAAGGAGATGAGTCACTTAATCTTTCTGAACCTCAGTTTCCTCATTTATGAAGTGAAGATAATATGATGATCTAATATAATGAAGATAATTATGCAGTGATCAAGGACAGAATTATAGGCTTAAAAGCCGTGAGAAACAGAAAGCAGAGTGGTAGCACTTTCCTTTGTCACAGCATTGTCTTTGCCTCATTTGAAACTAAAGAGACAAATGCAGAAAGTGGTCCTACTCACCATGAAAGGGCAAGAAGAATAAAATTGAAAGGCAGATAATAGATGGTAGCATTGTCTTCCTAACTTCCCTCTGAATTTCTCACAGAACACTGGAAAATTTCCTTTGACTCCTCTTAGGCTACTTTAATGTCAGCCTTTGTTGCATGGGGCCTTCACACCAGGATTACTAGAGAGCTTTTTTCTTTTCAAGTCTTTTACTTCTTTTAATCTCCATAGAGAATGGCTTCAACCTTCTATCTATGTTTCCCTTATTCCTATATTTGATCCCATTTCTCTTTATTATTGAGGTCGTTTTTCTCATTGGCAAGCTAAGCACTATTAACCATTGCCCAAGTTTATTGGGTACCTGTGCTGTGCTCAGTTCTATACTAGAGAGTGAGTATAAAGAGCTCATCATTTGGTTGTAATATGATTATGAGACAGGTATTATTGTCTTCATTTTATAAACAAGGAATCTTAGATTCAAAGAAGTAAATAACTTGTCAAGGTAACAGCTAGTAAAGAGAAAAGCTAAGATTTGGATCCAAAGTTTGTGACTCCAACAGCCCTGAGATAAGGGTGTGCTTTGCATGTACATGACTCAGGAGGAAACCAGGTTGACCATAAGAAGAGAGCATGTTGGAATCAGTTAAAAATTGAAATATGTTGCTTATTATCAAATCTGCACCTAATCCGGCAGAGGATTTTAAACTTGACATATTGGGAAACAGAGAACTCCTGCATGTTTTAAATCTGGGGCAGAGTTCATGAGAAGTGGTGATTAAAGATGGTTATTGCGATGAGAGTTTGGAAGGGGAAGGTCAAAGTCAGATTGGGGGATGTTGTTACATACTCTAGCCATAGAAAGGGACAGCTTAGACCAGGTACTGAAAGTAAAAATGGAAAAGACATAGATCCGTGGCATTTGAGAGAAAGAAAAAAAAACATTTTATTATTTACAACTGACAGTGGGGGAGTGTTGTGGTGAAAGAAGGGGTGCATCAAAGATAATTGCTAGGTTTGAACATAAGTAACAAAAATCTTGGAGACGTGGTAATACAGGGAAGTGGAAAGAGATCTCCATTGATAGGATTTTGCCCAGGGAGGCACAGAAGTTGACTTTAGTTATAGGCCTGTTGCATTGGTGTGGTGGGAGGCATTCTAGTAGAAATACTAAGTACACACTATAATGAGAAAGATTATGGTCTCTGAGAGAAATAGAATATTAAGAGGAACAACCAGAGGATCAATATTTAGCATCTGGTTACTCACATTGAGACAGGGGAGAGAAGGACCTATTATAGGGAGAAGGAAATAACCATGGAGGAAAGTTCAAGAAAGGAATGTTAACACAATTTGCTCTTAAATATTGAAAATCTATACTATGGAAAACAGTGTATTTTAGTTCTGATGTGGTCTCCACCCTTCTGGTGTTTACAATCCAGTTAAGAGAAAAAGGCAAAACACTGGGGTACAAACAGATGTTGAGGGACCATAGAAAGGTAGTAATAAAAGCAACGAGATGAAAGAAAGCAGGCTGGACTTGGGTAGGAAAATGTGCACCAGGCCTTGACGAATAGTTAGGATTTTAACAGTGTCCAATGTAACAGAGAAAATGATCACTGTTAGCTCTGGCGGGATTTGGGGATGGGAATTCACTTGCGAACTCAAAAGCCTAATGAAGGCAAGAGGCAGAGAGTGCTCAGAGTGAATGATGATGTTAGAGAAGAGGCATCTGGCCAATCAGAGTCCTAGCCATAGTGGGAAGGAATGAAATTCATATTAACCAGGGGCTAAAGGTCAAGAGTTTGTGGGAGGGAGTAACTTGATGAAGGTAAGAGCTGGCCAACTAGAGAGGGAGGTGGGTTTAGGTAGGGATGTTATGTGGTGGATGAGCTCAATGTTGAGTTTAGAGAGGAGGAAGGGACAATGTCATCCTTTGTTTTGGGACCAAAGGATATGAAATTGGGCAGAGGGGTTATTAGGGTAGCTTTCTGAATGTTTATGGCATGGTCTTGATTTTTTCCCTTATAAGAGGGAGGAAAGATTGTCATGTTTTGAGGTCCAGGGCATGAAGAGGGCCAGAGCATCTTTTGAGGTCCAGGGCATGAAGAGGGCCAGAGCATCTTTTAAAATTTTAAAAATTTTACTGGAAAGTGGCAGTTGAAATAAACAAAGGAAAGACCAGGTCTTTTTGGTTTGGCATTTTCCCTAGCAGAACTCAGAACTTAGAGTGGAGTAGAGATAGTAGGTAGTGAGGGTGATCGAGGGTTGAGGTGGGACAGTAAACAAAGATAGTAGGTAGTGGGAGCCTCCACCAAGGCAGTGGAGAGGGGACTGTGGTCCTGAGGCTGAGGCCGACCAGTTTAGCAAAACTGGTCTAATGCAACTGCTGCCATCGGCCTTGTGAGTTCACTGAAGACAAGCAGCTGACTCATATCAATGGGTGGAGAGTGGAAGAGAGAATAGGGGAAGAGAGTGTGGAAAAAAAATACTAGACTCATTTGTTGGATGATTCAGAAGTCTACTGCCCAGGCGCTTAAGATCAAATCCTCTGTCTGTTCTCATGTTGATAAATGGGAGAAGAGTGTCAGGATCACTATATAGTTGGAGGAGGAGGCGGTCTTTCTCAGTTCTTTTCTTTTTATTTTTATTATTTTTCTTGTCAGTATTTAATTGCCACCTTTATTTCCTTTGAGAGTCAAGACATCTGAATTCCCAGCTGAGAGGTACAGTGCATGGAACAGACAAAGAAAAGATGAATATATTTTGCTCCCCCATGAGTCAGTTCCTTTGTCCTCCCTTCTCCCCGCCTCTTTTTAATTATTCACCTCTATCCTTTTTCTTTATTCACTTATCCTCTCATCTCAGTGTTCATGTCACATTGTTATTCTTAAATCATAGCCACAGGAGGAGAGAGGGTTGTCTAAGACCTAAAATATGGAGGTTGCCAATTTAGAATGCACATATGTAAAGCAGAGCTCAGGAGTGATTCCTCTGGCCTCTTCAGTACCTCTCCCGGATGTTACACCAGAGCTAAGCACAAGGACGTGAAAGTTTTCCATTCACCTCTCTGTCTTTCTCTCTCCTCCTCCCACGGACAAAAGACCTTTGAGCACAAGCATTCATAAATTAAAGTTTGTTGTTAATTATTCTTAGACACCAGAAGCAGTTCTTTAAACAGAACATATATTAGACTTCAAAAAGCATTTATATTCCTAGCTCTTTAACACTAACTCACCAGTGGATTTCTTAAGAAAAAATAAATGAGATTTAGAAAATAATAAATTAAATATGTAGAAGAGTTTCTTCATAATATAAACCAAATGTCCTATTTTTGCAAACTCTTTTTGGGGGGAGGGTATTTATGTGGCCAAAAACAATTGAAGAGTAATAAAATGCAGCATTTAATCTGGGGTAAATCAGGGTGGAATAGAAGACGAAGTCATTTCTTCTTAAAGCACTAGCATATCCTCTCTCTTTCTCTGTCACTCTAGATAGAGAGAGAGAGAGAGATAGGTGGATAGGTGGATAGGTGGATAGGTGGATAGGTGGATAGGTGGATAGGTGGATAGGTGGATGGATGGATGGATGGATGGATGGATGGATGGATGGATGGATGGATGGATGGATAGATATCTTCTTAGTGCTTCATTCCTCCCTGTGGTCATTTATTTAACACTTATTGAACACTATGCTAGGCTTTAAGGACACAAAGATGGATGGGACATTGTCTCTGCTCTCAAAAGCCCACAGATGACAAAACAATTATTAATTTAATTTTTTAAGAAATAAGCCACTGTGGAAGATCAAGGAGAGTTACTCTGGTGCAGCAATACAGGGGGTAATTCCATGGGACACGCCTGCTACCTCACTCAGGGTCAGTCCCCAGGTGGAGGCATTCGTTACCTCAATCTATTCATTGTGCTCCAGGCTCTATTCCTTGCCATCTCAAGGGCTGGTATCAACAGATCAGCCCACCACAAATAGATCTATCTCTGAAGAGCAGGCTCACTTAGCTTGGCCTCACAGAAACAGGCTATAACTAAGAATGCTAATAAGAAATACAATGATCAGGGAAACAAACAGTCCTCCTCTCTAGTAGAATTTGCTCTCCCTGAAGGAGACACATGGAATACTGAAGAAAAGTCAGAAGATTGTTAGAGGACTTGGGCTATCCATACCCTGTTGTGCTAGGTGATGGTTTTACATTTTATATCCCCATTGGTGTTTTTATTTTTCTCCAAGTTTCTAGAGACTCTATTTTCCTTTATCATACTATTTACAGCAGTGCTTCTCTATGTGTAGATACTTTATTAAAAAGCAATTTTGGGGGACCAGACTTATTAAGTCAGAATATCTGGCAAATGGTTCCTGGAAGCAATTTTTAAAATATTTTTTATATACGCTAAAGTGTGAGAACCATCAGCCCATAAAAAGAGGTGATGGAAATACTCGTTTTTATAGGACTTGTTCTAGGACAATCCAGGTACAATCAGGGACAGGTATAATGTAAAGTGGAAAAATCAGAAAATTATCCAGTCAATGTTGGCTGCATACCCTGGCAATGCATCTTCTTGGTCTGGAAGGTGGGTTTAGTGCCTTAACCCCCAGAGGAGAGTGCCTCTGGGTTCCTGTGTCACAATGTCAGTAAGGCCAAACATACGGCAGAGTTCATACAGAGATACCGAAGGCAACGTGGGGAGGATGCCAAAACCTACTTTGTGAGGAACAAACCTCAAGTAAGGATTAAGATATAGTTAAATATCAAAATAATAGTGAAAGACATACATTTAGGCAGGGAACAGCATGCCATGCAAACTATAAGAAAATATCAGACATTGAAACTACAGGGCCTGACCTAAGAGTCAAGGCAAGATAATAAGGAACAATTATGCAAGTAGATTATTTTGGACATAATTCAGTTGTGTTGCAGCCTCTTCTGAAATAAAACCTTATTTGGTTGGTTTGCCTTCCCCAACACCAAATGCACCACACTACAAAACCAAGATCTGACATGTTGTCATCAGACTCACTCTTCTATCTAGTCTCTGATTTGATATTTTCTCTTTTCTGGTCATACATGTCATTTCCAGTCTTGCCTTGGCTCCCCCAATTTCAGAGCCAGGTGTGCCTTAGCAGCCTGTTGCCATAGACTTTCATGCCACTGATTCACAGGCAGCTGAAACTCAAACCTCCACTTTGTGGCATGTGACCAAGATACCATCTCCAATTTGTCGCAATACGTTCTAATGAGAGAGTAATTTCTATCCAGTGCTTGCCGCTCTTGAAGTTTGAATCAGAAAAAGCAAACATAAAGCGACAGTCATATCACAATTCTTGCAGGTCAGATTTCCTAAGAAAAGATGGAGAACAATCAAATCCTCTGTTCCTTTATCCTGCTATTTTTGAGTCTTGGTGGCATGTGGCCTATCATATCTAAAAGTACTCAACCTCTGAAAAACCTTTTCTCCAATTATAGGCTTGTAAGAATGCTAACTTTTCCCTTCTGTGAAGAGCACTGTTCAGACCAAAGGGGAGTGACTGCCTTCTTGGTGAAATTCAGAAAAATGGAGCAATGACAGTAATAACCCTTTGTAATGACATATGTCAGTGTTTCCCACTTAAAGCAGGCTCGTTGATATTAACAAAATAGGAAGGCATGGAACAGGGCTTGGAAACGAGCTCAACTGTCTTGGCAGTGATTTACTGTTCTAAGACAAAGATGATAGTAGAAATCTGTTTGAAATGTTTTTGACATAGGGAATGCTCGAAGAGCACAGGTAAATGTATTTTATTGTCAAAGGGCTATAGCTTTTCTCCTCTAGCTTATAGTATAGGATTACTTGACATCCAGGATGGGAGAAGGATCATTGCTTCCTTTGTCTGATTTGTTGCTGTTGCTTTTGGAGATCCAGTGGTGAAAGTCTCCAAACTGTACATGGGGACTTAAATAGCTGCTGAGATCCTGATATGCAACCTATCTCAGAATTCTTTACATACAAACATGTAAAATCAAGATATTCACAGAAAAAACAACAAAAACTATATTTTTATGCAGCTGGTTAGAGAGAAAGGAACTCAGAAAAGGTTTTATCTAGCAGAGAAGTTTCTGTAAACCTTCAATTCTTTTCTATGATTGATCTATCAATAAGATATGAATCATCCTCCCTTCTCTCCACCTCTTTCTCAGGGTGCCAGATTTCCTTTTATGGTTAATTCATAATAAACTGAGATCCATCTATAGTGTGAGACTCCTAGGATTTTCTTACTGGATTATTCTATTCTATGTGAGAAACCATGCAAGATATCATTTTTTAAAATATGACATTTTATTTTTTCATTATAATGTTATGGAAAATATGATTTCACAAAACATGAAGAAGGAAATAATAAAAATACTACATTTTTATATTAAGGAAATAATATTACTCAGAGATGGTCATGCTAATATTTTTGTATCCTTTGGTATATAAAGATATTGTATATACCACATAAATTATGCACAAATATGGATATGTGTATACATATACATATATAAATATGTGTATGAGTAAAAAGACATAAATATGTGTTCAGATATGTGTATATAGTCCTATATGTGAAATATATTTTATCGTATACATAGTTTTGTTTTGGTTTTGCTTAAATTATATTGTATAAATCTTCAATATCATTAGATATAATTTAAGAAGGATTTTTCTTTATCACATCATATTCTATAGTTTGGATATGTCATGATTTATTTTGTTTTCTCAGAATTTTTTTTTAAATCAGGTCCCATGTACTGTATGCTTTTCATAGATCTTCTGTTTTATGAGTATGCATCTCTTTTTATTTTGTGTGGATGTGGTAAGCAGAATAAGGCTCTTCCCAAAGATATTTGTGCTCTAATCTCTGGAATCTGTGAATATCTTATACTATCTGGCAAAAGGGAATTTGAAAGTGTAGTTAATGTTAAGAACTCTAAAATAGGGAGATTATCTTGGATTATTCATGTGGGCACAGTGTAATCACATGAGCACTTAACAGCCAAGATCTTTCTCTAGCTAGAAACAAAAGAGATTTGGCAGAAGGAGAAGTTAGAGGTATTCCAATCATGAAAAGCATTTGACATGCTATTGCTAGCTCTGAAAAGTAGAGACCCATGTACAAGGACTGGAAAGAGGCTTTTAGGAGGAGCCAAGGGCGGCCCTTAGCCGAGAGCTAGCAAGAAAGAGGGACATCAGTCTTAAAGCTGAAAGAAACTGAATTCTACCAATAGCCTACAGATAGTTTCTTCCCAGAGCCTCCTGATAAGAAACCAGCCAGCCCATAGCTTCATTAGGGCCTTGTGAAACCAGAGCAGAAAAACTGGCTGAGCCAACCCAGACTTCTGACCTACAGAAGTGAGATAATAAATTTGTATCATTTTAAGCTGCTAGATTTGTGGTAATTTATTATAGCAGTAATAGAAAACTAATACAGTGGCCTAGAATATATTTTCTTTCATTAATAATAAATTATTTTATTTTTATTTTTTGAGCTTTTCAGATTGGGTCATTATTATCTTTGGAAATCAATTATTTGAAGTTTTCATATATAAACCTAAATTTGATATATATAATGAATGAGATAAATGTAAATATACTGTAACTATTTCAACCAGAGTTATACACAACAAATTCTACCATGTAGTCCACTAGATGTTGCTGACAAAATGTTGTACACTGTCACCCTAATTTGTGTGAAGTTGTTTTTGATGGCTCTTCCTGATGAACTGTATAATTCTGTAGTAGTGACATTATGCTTAAAAATAAATATAACATGAAACCAATGAATTAATTGACTTCTAAATTATATGTTAAAAAGGACTGTAGTTTATAATGACTTTTTTTGTTCTGTTTGCATCCCTATTTCATTGGCACTTAGAAAGGTTCTCACAGAATATATAGTTGTAAGGAAAAGTCTTCTTGCTGTCTTCCTTTCCTGGAAATTATGTGAATTTTCCTACAGAATAATTGAAAAATATATGAATTACTCTTTTACATGTCGCTTAACTAATAGAAGCAACCTGTAAAGAAGAAAATTTACCTTTTGCAACATTATATAAATAGAATCAGAATTTGTAGACATTGTTAGGAAATAATTTATTATCCTGGGCCCTCTAAGAAATCTTAATTTAGAAGTAATTCACTTATGATTCTACTCTTAAATAACAACCCTGACACCCGTAGAAAACTTGCAAAAAATAATTTAAAAAAAACAAAAGTTACTTTTTCCGGAGAAAGACTTCTGTTCTAATAAATATGTTAAATTATAATTAGTACTATGCTACCATCAGACACTTCTCTCTGCAGATGCTTTATTCCTTCCTAGGCAAACAAGTTAAAATAAAGCAAAATCTTTCTAAGACTCAATATTTTGCCATCGAGAACTCTGATTTGGTTATATCAAGAGAGAGAGAGTTTTCAAGGGGTGGAGAAATAATGAATAAAGGGAGATGCCCAAAGAGTGATGCTCCTGGTGAAGAGTTGAACACTAAGTAGACCAGCTTAAGGGAGAGAAATTTGAAAAGGGACCATAAATACCTTAAGATTGGGTGGATATGATGAGCCTAAAAAGGCAAGATAAAGAACAAATGCTTACATCCTCCCAATTTTGGTGGCTGCCACAGGATGAATGGTCTGTTTCAGTGTCAAAGTTTTCTGTCCAGTGACAAACTTCCTCCATCAACTCTACTCACTCCTACTGTCCACATCTTTTGTGAGGGGCCACTAGGGGTTTGTCTAGCCTCTTTCCTCTGCCCATTGCAGCTGTTTCTTCTGCCACCTAACTGCTATATATAGGCTAATCATTGTTTTCCAGCATGGCTGCCACCTCCCTGCCTTGTGACCTCCAGAGCCACCAGGTTCTGCTAAAACTCAGTAGAATTTGGTGAGGCTAGAGGTTCCACAAACCTTAAGGATTGTTAGGCTATAGTCATCTTGCTCATATCCCCGTTTCTTGCCTCTCACACAGTGTGAAAGATTTGTCTCTTTTGCACTTACTCCATTGATATTGTTTCCTATGTCAGACCAATGTATTTTACTCCTCTCTTTTCTCAAACATCTTTTGCATTGTTGAACCTATTTTAGGATTAATGAACTCCACTGAAGTCTTAATCTTCTGTCCTTTCCAATCCACTTAAGGGCCTTAACTGACACCTGAGGTTTTGCAGATGCCACATTTTCCTCATTAACATCCAGCGGAAACTGTTAATTTTTCCACATGCTTAAAGGTAAGGACATGGAATAGGTGTTGCATTTTCTCTTTAATTCACTGTAAGACAATTTTACATTCAGCTTGATGTTAAAAAAAATAAGCATAAAAATGTCATTATGTTATACTTACTCCCATGCTTTTTAAATATTCTACACTCTTCCTTTCTTTATCCTGTTATTCAAAACAAACAAACAAACAAACAAACAAACTCATTCCCCTACTTCATTTTTTGAAGCATTTCTTTCTTTCTGGTCCCAAGTGTCATTCTGTTTGAATCAAGTCCTGCTCTCATCCTGAGTATCTTCAAGGTCATACTAGCAGGTCATCCATCCACTGCATCTCAGTTCTTTGATGTCCTCATATCTCCTAGCCTTGTTTCTTACATCTCTTCAACAATATCAGATTATGTCGTGATTAGAAATTATCAGCATTTTTTAAATCATTAAATGTAGTAGACCACTATATCACATGCCACCCTGAACACGCTTGATCCCGTCTGATCTCAGAAGCTAAGCAGGGTCGGGCCTGGTTAGTACTTGGATGGGAGACCACCTAGGAAGACCAGGTGCTGTAGGTGTTAGTTAAAAAAAATTAAAAATTAAAAATAAAGAATATAGTGACCTTCTACCCATCTCCTTGCTTCCGTGATGGCTCTCCTCCAATCTATTCTGCAAACCAGAGTAGTCTTTTAAAGAAGAAAAATAGAATCACACCACTTATTCTTGTTTAACCCCTTTGAAATACTTTAGGTTTTAGTTTTGACATATAAAGAGCTTAGAAGATGCCATTCCTGTCCTACAAGAAAAAAGCTAGACAAACTGAAAATAAGTAACTTTTCCTGGCCCCATCAGAGAACTGAGGTCACAAGGCATACTGGAATCCTGAAATCTGAAGAGATAGGTGCATCCAGAGAGATGCAGACCTGAGTTTGCTTATCTGGAACAAAAGTTGATGGACTCCATTTAATTAATTATAATTGGATTGTAAATATGTTTAAGGCTAGATTTAATATTAAGTAAAATTGACAAAAACATATATAATGGTATCAATGAAAATATATGCTAATAATTTCTATAATTGTCACATATTTCTTAAGTTTACCTTTTTGTCTCTTCCCATGATAGTTTTTGTCTTTGCATGGGATTTTCAGGCATTTGAAAGTTCTAACATTTCAATTGACCCTTAGCTTCCTGGCAAGCCACCTACCTTTCAAGCCCTTACTACACTTTTTCTTGCTATCAAAGTTAATTAGGAATTATTGATGCCATGGCTTCTTCAAATCTTTGTTCAGCTTCACTAGATAGGCAATCCCTCTCCTAAAAAAGAAAGTTCTTGTTAGTCTTGGAGAAAGCCTGAAATCACATTTTCTCCAGATCTGTTCTTTTATTTTTCAGATGAGAAAAGGCAATTCTGTATCTCTTTCATCAGTTTGCTTATTTTTTTCTAAACCCGTGACCTCCCACCAGTAAGAAAAAAAAAAGCTGGGAGATTTACCTTTGTGACTAAATTACTAATTCATTCAACTTCTTTTCTCCTTTATCAATGCTCAATTAAGTTAGAATATTTCCCCTTATTTCTTCCAGTTTTGCAACCTGCTTAGACAGACTTGATTTTCCTTTGACTGTTATAAATATGTCTGACCGTGGAAAGATAATTACAGTGATTGCCTCACAATGGCTATTTTAGTAACCATGCCTGACATGTATTCCTGGCATGTAATATCATACAATAATTCGCTGTGGTGAAACTTCCAAGGATTACTTGTATCTTAAAAAATAAAAAGTTACTATACAGATCTGTACAATGTTAAGCTACTTTCAGTGCAGTCTCCTCAGCAAAAATGTATACAACTGAAAGCATTCTCATATATTTCACAATTATGCGTCTTTTAAGACTGTTGAGAAGGCAGTTACTTCCAGCTCCACTGATAGTGCTCAGCACCCTCATTACATATTTTATTGTCTCTTTACTTACTTGGTTACCCAGTTAACTTGAGGCTTCTTGCCAGCAGAGACCTTGCCTTTCTGTGAGTCTTCAGCATTTAGCACAACTCCTTACATGGTGTTGCAATAAATATTCATTGATCGAATGGATGAGTGAATGAATAAATGATTCAATATATGCATGGAGAAATGAATAAATGAAAGAATTAGTATGTTAAGTATAGTTACTATTCTAATAGGTAGGCTTAGTTTGAAAGGAGACCAGAAAACTTTTTGGCTTTAAGAAGAAACCAATAAACTTCTGAATTCAGTTATACTCAGAGGACACTACTTCTGTTGCTCAGTAGTGCCCCCTCCAGGGTCACTTCCTGTGTTATATTGTAAATTAACTCCTCAACAGCAACAACTTGTTATCTCCTTCAGTTTCCTGTCCAATTATGGGAGTTGGAAAAATATGAGAAAAAAAGGTCTCAAATAAAATAGAGAAAAGGAGGATAGGAAGTAGCTAGCAAACTTGTTTCTCTGATTTCCCTTTAAAAAACATCAGGTATTGTATACCGTCATACCTTCCTTGGTGTCTAAAGCTCTCAAACAATTTCACACATGTATTTAGTAAGGTCTAGAAGGAAGCACTTGGTATTACTAAGTGAAGGCCACAGATTAACAACTACTATGAAAAATTAATTGTATGAGGGCTGGAGGTTGGTGTCTGAAACACAAGTTGCTCCTTACTTTATATTAAACACAAGTTGCTCCTTCTTTATAAGAAGTAAGAAAGAAAGATCATTGTCAAAGCAGAGTTTTGCTGCAGCCCTACGATAAGCTCTCTAATGAGAATAAGCAGAGTATCCAAGAACAAAGATTTTAAAAATTGGCTTGCAGAGAATGCAGGTGATGAAGCAGCTGGCAAAGTTAATAACATATCTTCTATAATTGCCAAAGACCTAGTTCCAGAGTGGGTAATGCCACATTGGAAAGAGATGAAGAGAAAATTAGATAGGGATGAGGGGGCAGAATCATGGGAGTGCACAGAAATTGCAGGAGGGTACATATTGTGCGAATGGGTATGTGGACAAAGATTCATCTCAGACTGAGGATATGGAAAGAGGAATTTAGGGAAGGAAGGCAATGACAGGTAGGTAGGAAGACAGAAAACAGAATATTTGCAAAGAAATAATATTTTGAGCAGGAAACAGAGTTCTGGTAGCTAGGCCAAGGCTGATTTTGGCTGAGAATGGTTTGAATTGAAAGAAGCATGTTTGGAGAATTCAGAGATTGATTCTCAATTTTTATTTGCAAAATCAGAGATAATTATAGGACTAAATGTTTAAACTGGGGAAGAAAAAGATAAGGAAGGATTAGCTTGGGTTAATACTCGGTTTTTGGAATACTTACCACAAAGAGCAATAGTAACCTACCATGTTTAAAATTGTTAAGAGGAAACCAGGAATCAGCTTCAATTTATAAAAATTTATTATGCAAAACTTTTGCCAATAACTCTGTTCTAACAGAAATAGCTATAGTGTTGTGTTCACTTTGAATCTAGGTTTAACATTTCATTAAATTCTACTTAAATATTTTCCAAAGTAATGCTTCAGCAACCTTAGTTTTTATAGCTGGAAAGGGCGTATGATTTGTTAGGGGAATATAACAAAATGTAAAAGCAATCTTAATAGTACTTCAGATATAGGTAGATATAAGCCAAACAAAACATATTATTAAAAAGCAGAAAGAAAATATAAAGGCAATGGAAAACAGTCAGTTTAATATCAACTGGCATCAGTGAAGCGTATGGGGAAAATTTGTCTAGTTCTAATAAAGTTTTGATTATGGAAGCATTTACTGACTAAACACCCTAGAAAGACAGACAACTTGCATTAGGGTTATCATAGGAAAGGACTGTATAGGCACTGAGCTAACTAGCCTGAAGTGCCAAACCACTCTCCATATTATAATGTCAAGATGATAAAAGGAACCAGAGGTACCTGCTTAACATCGTCCCAGGATAAGATAGCCCTTAGGGATGGATTTAGGACAGACGTTGATAAGTATATTGGTTTTTTTTTTTTTTTTGGAGTGTAGATGCTCGGGGAACAGGGAATTTTGTTTAAATATCTAAATCCAAGTTTGAGATTTTCCTTAATACTGCAGATCTGTTGTTATGCTTTCTCTGGATACATGCTCAGGAGAGATGCTCTCAGAGAAACAGCTATGTTGCTCATACACAGTTGCCTCTCCTGTTCTATTATGCACTCAGCATTGCATTGCAGAGAAAACTGTAGACCATAAGCTTGCTTTCCCACTTGCCTAGTAAGTCAGTTGATAGTCAGCATGGTCCAGGCAGTCCTGTTGCTGAGTGCTATTCTCTCTGCAGTCACCATTTCTCAGAAAAGTAGGGCATGCCCAGAAGGAAAAGTCAAATAGGGCATCATTTCTTTATGAAAAGAGAGCTTTGTACTGGAAGTGATAGTCTAATGCTACAAGTAAACCTGTTGATTTGAGAACTGATCACATGCAAGTTATTAGTCAAATGACTGGAGTAGGAAGGAAATGGAAAAAGAGAAAACTATTCAAAGATATGCAAGTGAAAACAAGAAAGACAACTGGAGAAAGCCCTGGTTGGATAACGTGGCCTGGATCCCCTGTCATCATGCTCTACTTTTCTTCCAGAGAGCTTATGTAAAAGCTGCTCATCTATGTATCTGTGTCTCCCCTGGATCCCAGCAGCACTGCCTGCCTGCTTAGGTATCCCCAAGATCCATTGCCACTCTCTCCATTTCTCTGTTCTAATTGCCGGGCAGGATGATCCCCAGGCCTGCAGTTGTAGCTGCTCTAGCTGTGCCTGTCCCATTATAAGAGGTGAAGCCTCTGAATCTGCTCTTTTCCCACTAGGTTCATGGCCATGACTGGTATAGTTCATGATGAGAAAATCTATACCTAATGGTTTGTTTAATTGTTAGATGTTAGAATATCAGCATATGGTTTCAGTGATGATTTCTTTTTTCTTAAACATTTGCTCATTTCTGGAGTTTACCCAAACTCATATAGTTAGGGAACTCAGCAGCATCAAGATGGCAGGCATGATAATATCCGTTCTCCAATTTTGAATTTTGAATTTTTTTGGCCCGTAGGCTGAGTTTTCCACTAAATTAAATAATTCTCCGTATTTAGAATTGTTTTCAATGAATTTCAGTTAAGCGAGGTTTACATCGAAGAGCTTTGCATCTCTGTGACAAACGACAGATGGCAAAGCCAAATGCTGACAGCTATGGCAGCTATATATCTGACACAGGAAACATTTTTCAAGAATCATTATTGTCATCTCTTTTTCTAATTCTATTTGAATACTAAGAGCAAACTAGGAATCAGAAGCGAAGAATTCCTAAGGGGAAAAAAAAGCACATGTTACTCACCTGGATCTTCCTGTTGTTTTTTTCATTAGATCCTACCATCAGTGTGGGCACAAAGAAAAAAGAGATTTCTAGTGTTCACGTTCCTGTTCAAAATGTCTGTGTATGGCATCTGGGAGATGTGCTCATCTTGCACATGAGGAAGGGGAGAAGATTATGGAGTACATCCCTCGACTATGTTATATTCTCACTCTAATATGCTCCAAGCCAAGGGGCCCTGCGGCAATGCACATCCTCAGTAAAGAGATGCTGCTGTGTCAGGAGAGGGGAAAAGTGTGTTGAGTATAGGCTAGCAGATTGCCCTTGGGAGACTGCTCAGTTTTGCAGAAAAACCTCAGGTCTTTTGATATTCAGCATCTTAGTCCCAGTACCAGCAGAATATGTATGCAAGACCTTGTGTGGGGACACTTTGTCTTCTAAAGCCCCAGTGTTATCACCTGCAAAAGGAAAATAAACATCTTTAATTTCTTACTTACAGGACTATAGTCAGACTCAATTTATGCAGCTTAAAGAAATTTCTTAGTAATCTATAATGAGCTATAGCATTACCATAGAATCCTCATTTGGTACCATAACCATGGGTCTAAATCCCTAAAGAAGACTTGGGGTTGAAGAGACATGGCATTTCTATTTACAGTCTGGTTCTTACTTTCGTGTCTGTCCTAGGAAGCTGGTGGGTTGGACAACAGAGGCTGATACAGCCTTTGCTTATCACATCCCATCTGTATCACTTCTTAACTACTACCACTAAAGACTGTGACGAAACAAGCTGGAGAAGATACTTGGCAATCGTCTTTACCCCACTCCTCTCCCATGCTTGCTTGCCAATGTCAAACACCAAGGTTTTCTTTGGTTTTATTCCACCGCCCCCCTCCCCCCAACCCCGCCAACTCGAGGTGTTTATATTTAGTTGAGAAATCACCAACTAATTCCCCAGCAGGGAGAGCATTATTGGAACTGAATTCCTGAAAGCCATCAGGACAAGATCTTTGAGAGTCTGACAAGGCCTCATTAAGTGGACACTCAGCAATCTATTGTAGTACCCGTTAGCTTTTGGCACTGAAAATCTGCCCTCTGTGACTCAGGACAAATGGACTGGTATTTGTTTGGCACTCCAATGTACATAGCAGTTGTGACATCGGGATAACTTAAAGATGAAGTGAAGTGAGTCTTTTTATCTACATTATTAAAGAAAACAAGTCATCTTCTCTGTCTCCCCTGTCCATCCTCCCTCCCTGCCTACTCACATCTAATTGGTCACACGTGCTTTGAGTGTTCCTTTTAAATGCCTTTTGAATCTGTCTTCTCTAGAAGACTTTCTCTTGCCTAATCTGAACCATTGCAATAACCTTCATACAACTGACCTTCTGGCAAGAGCTTTCCTCCCTCAATCCATCCTTTCTCTACTCTGCTACCAGAGTCATCTCTAAATACATAAACCATGACATTGTTATTCCTTTGTTAATGCTCCAGTGCTTCCCTAAAACCCACAGGATTACGTCTGATACCTTAGCACAAACTACAAAGCCATATTGTTCTGCTCAATAGGTCTGCGTTTCTCAAGCCTGATCCTAAGATCATCTGCTTCAAAGTAAAGCAGATTGTTTGTTAAAAATGATTATTGCGGGGCTCCACCTTAAAAGTGCTGAATTACAATTTGGGGGGAAGGTGGTCTTCCAAAATTGTGTCTTAAACAATAGTCCCAGGTGACTTTTATGTGTAGTGAATTAAGAACCATTGCGCTAGAACATAGAGAAAGAAACCCCTTGAGACCAATAAAGCAACTGTGTCTACTATTTTTTGTGTCTATTCCCCATATTTTCCTGACACTACTATGAGCTCAGTAAATATTTGTTTAATAAAAAAGATATAAAATAAGCCTAACTGAAAATTAGCCGAGGGGGGATGTTTATTGACTATAAGCAGGCACGAGGAAACTTTATGGTGTGCTGGAAATATTCTGTATTGATCTGAGTTGTGGCTTCATGTATTTATGTAAATGTGAAAATTCACTTAAGAGTAATGCATTTTTATATACTTAACTATGCTGTATCTCAATATGAATTTTAAAAATCAATCAATGAATTGAGCCCAACAATTTACTTCCCCTCATTTCTATACCCAAAGCAGGTTTTCTCTCTAGTCTTCCTTATCTTCGTCAATAATCCATCTCTCTTGCCACCAAGATTTAACTTCTCAGTCATTTAAAAAAATTTTTCTATTCCTAATTTTCATAGAAACACTTATAAGTTCATATTTTTCCTCTATAATGTCTCAAAAGACTTCCTTCCTTGCCCATCTCAATGACACTGCCCCATTCAGGCCCTAATTATTTAGAATTCAGCTCTAATTATGCTATCTCAACCCAATTTAAACTCCAAATGGCTCTATATTGCATAAAAAGTGCTGCTTATATTCGACCTTCGTTAACTGATCTTAACATACCTATAGTGCTTGTTAGCCTCTCTTGGCCTCAACATCCAATGCCCCCTATACTTAAATCAATCTTCTTGAATATTAGCTCATGTCCTTGTGTCTTTATTCATGCTCTTTTCACTGTCCAGAATGCCTTTATCTCATTTTTATCTTCTGAGAGTCTATATAGTCCAACTCTAATGCTGCCTCTTCCTTGAAGCTGCCTCTGATCCCCTGTCTCCAAAGAATCATTCACTCCCAAATATTCTTAATGTGTGAGAGCTTATTGATTCAGAATAAGCATGGGTCCTGCAAACATCCAAGCCCAGAGAAGGAATATCAAAGTGTGGGGAAGAGTACCATGTAACTGTTTTCTAGGAGCCACTGTGCAGAAAGATAAGGGGTTCAGGACAGTTAGTATGCATTAAGCACTAAAACAGAGCTGGCAATCTCCTGTAGCCACACTTTTGACTGAATGGAATAGAGTGATCCTTGACCATAGTCAAGATGGCTACAGTCTTCATCCTGTGAACACGAGTTCAAAATTACCAGAGGATTTGAGAGGGGAAGAAGAAAGAGGCTCTTTCATTTTGGAATACATTTCATTGGCACAGAAATCCAAACAGGAGATATTTGTAAGCTTATGTGCAGGTAAAATTATTATTAATGCTTCATATTTGTAAAAAACTCAACTAAAAAGCTCTTTCTTATAGCGCTCCTTTAACCCTAATAACACCTCTATGGATGTAATGTTACTTTTATACCCATTTTTTTTAATATGTTATTTAAGGAATTTAAGTAATCTCAGATTTTATAGAAATGGAGACCCAATGCAGAATTTTTTATAAATCTTGTGCTTTGAAGTAAAATTAATTTTTTAAATATTGTAATTTTGCTTAAAAATTTCAAATTGAAGCTAGTAGAAAATGCACGTATACATATGTTCATATCATATACTTGTATATTTATAGGTTTAGTATATATATGAATCTTCAGTAAGCTAAACCTGTGCTAAGGTTAGCATTTTGATCAAACTACCTAGAGAATAGAGTATAAGGCTTATATGACTCACATGTGCTTTTAAGAGTTAAAGCTGTTAGAATTCTCAACTTTATGTAGATCTCTCAAATTAAAGTGTATGTAGACAATGGGACTCCATTAATGACCCTAGAATTTCTTGAGGCTTTACATATTAAAGGGAAAAGAAAAACTTTGTGAATGTCTTGATCTTATTTTCAAATCAGACTTATTCTTATTCTAGCACTGAATTTTTCCTAAGCAAGCTATAAGACCCTAATTTTGAGTTTCAGGGAAAGATTAATAACAATAATGACAGTTATAAAACAGCTAATATTTATTTTGTATTATGTGCCAATCATTATGCTTTGCCAATCCTTGTAATTCTTATATGTCATTAATATTGCTACCTTGTAAGTAAGGCAAATGAGACAAAGAGAAGTTAAGAATTTTCTCATCATCATAGTATGAAGGTTATAGGGATAGTATTTGTATTAGTCTAGTTTCCTTTTATAGATAAAGTATAATGATGACTTGCAAAGATCAAGAATGAAGAACTGGGGAGAATAAAACTGGGAAGGATGAAAAGTCATTTTAAGAGTCTCACATCAAGATGCTCACTGCCACAGTGAAGCTAGACCTTCTAAAAGAAGAGAGGCAGTCAAGCAGTTCTCACAATTGTCCACCAAAGGATTGATGGGGGCAAGCATTTATGCATTGACTTCCATCATTTTTCATTGAATGTTACCCCAGGAACCTTTAGTCCCCACCCTAACACACACACACACACACACACTCTCTCTCTCTCTCTCTCTCTCTCTCTCTCCCCTCCTTCTCCCTTCCTTCCTCCCTCTTCCTCTCCTGGACTGCACAAGCTTCATGCTACTAAGTTCCAACTGGATTCCTCTGCTTTAACATTGCAGAAGACCCAGGTTGAAGAGAAAGAAGTGATAGAACAGTCAAAGCCCACACAGGATTTGATGGAATAAGAGGTGAGTTAGAGAGGATATGAGGCCAGACACAGTACACATTTAATATAGTTCTTACTGCTAAGAACTTATGCCTTACATTAAAACCTAAATCATGACTTCAAGGTGGTGGCTAACTGCAATTTGCAAAAGATCTAATATGTGCTTAAAATTAATATCATGTTATAGGTCTATTACACCTCAATAAAAATTAATTAATTTTTTAAAAGACAATATTCAGTGGTTAGTGGAACAAGCTACTTCCTACAAGAGGACACAGTTATCAAAATCTGCAATGTATTGACTCTGAGATTGTACCTTAGCTGAGCTTTCAATAGCCTATTCCACTATTCTGTTACTCTACTTCCAGGTATGCAGGCAAGACTAGTTTATACTCATTCTCACACACCATCAATTACCTGTCCTCTATTCACCAACCTTCCAACTAGTATTTTGGTTCTCTTGTATTAACGTTAACTCAGGTCTTGTTTCCAGTAGCCCTCAAAGTGTTTGGAATGTACTTCTTTCCTTAATACACAGTTACTCTGGTAAATGACCATAAGTGCTTTTGGCTAAGGATTAGGTGAATATATATTTTAGTGGAATTCCAGGGAATTTCTTCAAGGATACACAATCTCCCCTTCAATCAGTGGGCTCTGGCTTATATCTAGGAACTTGATGAGTGCTTTGCTAAAGATTGAGCTGCACACACATGGATATAATGTGAGGATTCTGTACTGTTTGAGAATATTCAATCTGCCATAGAGAACAGGATAATTAATGGGATGATGAAACTTATATGTTTAACATAAATAGTAAGTGTGCTGGGAGCTTATCATACATAGGTAAAGTTCCCTGGATGTGTTAAATATAGATAATTAGTAAACTAGGAGCCTGTGAAGCATAGCACAATTTGTGATATGTGTTAAATATAGACTGTAAATGAATTGGCAACCTATGAGACATGCTAAAGATAGATAGAATAGCCAAGATGAGGGAACAAATATGAATATGATGTGAGGATAAAAAGGTATAGAAAGAGCTTCTTCTGGATTGAGAGCACCATATGTGCTCCATAGAAGAAATGCGATGAAATCCATGGTGGTTCAACAGGCTAACTGGCAACTCCTTGCTATGACCAGGTGTATTCGTCCCTGAATCTTTCTGATAGGGTGAGCATCAGTCACTGGCCCAGGACAACTTCTGTCTATGAACCCCCTTGCTCTAACTTCAACTCTGGTTCTTATAACAACACCAAGAAGCAAGAAGGCTGATGCAGCTGACAGGACAAATGCATATTACATAACCCAGAACTCAAGTAGTGTTGTCTTTCTGTCTGCTTATAGCCTATCCTAAAAATGTTAACTTACTCCATTTCTTTCCCCTAGCTTATTTTATTAAATTAATTTATTAAATTATTTTAAATTTGGTTTGTGAGCCCTTCTGTTCTATGGCCTTTGGGTCAGGTAATTTGGTAGTATATTTTGGAGCGTGAACGTAATTTTCCACATTGCAGTGGATCAAGACCACGGGAGTCTTACCAGAGAAAAGCACCCACCAAACAGAGAGAACAGAGAGAGTATAGATCAAGATCAAGTGTTCAGGGAGACATTAGAATTTCAGCCCAGCCAGAACGGAAAGACATTGTTAACACCTCCTTAATGCCAGCTGTCCAGACAAGATGCTTTAGGAACAAAAATTGCACTTTAGGCTAAGAGTTACTTTAGACTCACCTTAGTAAAGCCCAAGAACTCTTTAATTATATGAATATAAACAACACAAGTTTAAGAATGGGTAAAAGTTTCAACTAGACACTCACAAATTAAGATATACAAATGGTCAATAAACATACCAAAGATGTTCAACCTTCCAGAGCATCTATTATTAGAGAAATGCAAATTAAAATCACATTAAGATACCATGTCACGCTCATTAGAATAGCTAAAATTAGGAACTTAAAAATTAAAAAGACTGACCATACCAAGTCAGTGAGTATGAGCAGCAACTGGAATGCTCATAAATTCTTGGCAAGAATGTAAAATGATATAACTACCTTGAAAAATATAATTTTTTATAAAAATAATTGTATACCTATTTCTATGTAACCCAGTAATTCCGCTCCGAAGTATTTGGCCCAAGAGAAATAAAAATGGACGACTACAGTAATGTTCTCAGTAGCTTATTCCGATTTGAAAACTGTACATTTTCATCAACAGGTAACTGTATAAACAAACAGGTATGTTTGAAAAATAAGATAATAGTGATGAAAAGGCATGTGTTACTGTTACGTGTGATGACGCATTCCAAACTCGAAGATGCTATGTTAAGTGAAAAAGAAAAAGACACAAGAGTACATACTATGTGATTTCTATGAATTTCTAGAATAAGGAAAACTGATCTATAGAGATAGACATCAGATCTACAGTTGCCTAAGTGGAGGGTGAGGATAATTTACTGCAAATTACACAAGGGAACTTTTATAGTAATGAAAATGTTTTTTTACAATGATTAGGGTGGACATGGGTGTCTGAATTTATCAAAATTCCTGGAACTATACATTTATATGTGTGCATTTATTGTATGTAAATTGTACCTCTAAAAAATTGAAACTTCCATGGCAATTCCCACATCTGACTTCAATTACTGTAGACTATCAGAATATCAGAACTTTAAGGAACCATTCCTGAAGTGTATTAGAATCGGCTCTAAGTATTTAGGCTAGAATGTTAGTTTCTGTGTCATAGGAGAGTGCACCTATATGAATAACTTCTCTTCATCCAATCTTATATCCTGCCCCTTGATCTAAGGGGAGCTCTCATGATTTGTTGTACACATTAATCAGAATCTGCAATTCTTTTAGTGAATAAGCTATCAACTACTAGAACAGAGACTCTGTGTCTTTTCTTGGGTTTTGGTAAGATCTGATTCTAGTTATTGATTTGTGGGAATGAAGAGAAGTGTGTATTGGATCTTGGGGAAGGCAAACAAAACCTTACAAGGCATTTGCCTTGGGTGAGTTCTTTGCATGGTCTTCAGGCAAGGGAAGCCTGCTGGGCTTTCTAAAGGGGGTTTAGGGAGATTTGTTTTTGCTGGCCTAGAGGATTTGGGAAAATTTAGGAGTTCAAACTTATTAACCTTACCACCTAAATATTTCTGTACCTGATGTCAGGGTCACATACCTCCTCTATCAGGACACCTTTGATATAGGAGTCATGTTGAGTCTGCACATTAGTCTAATCTTCAGCACTAGGCTGCCCTTTTTCAGTGTTTCCAATGCAGCCAACAGAACCCTGCCTTATTGCCACTGCAGTCTATTCCGTTCAATAGCCCACATTACCCTAGACTTCATTTTCTACCTGTATATCATTCCAGCACACCATAGGTGACAGTATTTCTAATCATGATATTACAGCATGCCTGGTGTTATCACCACCCCACTGGTCACCAGCAATTGGCGAGTGAGTCAGGTCTCATCCTGGAGGTATAATCTCTAGGGCTATTTCTAATATAAATAGTGTTAGCCTAGTTTTTACCCATCTATCCACTCTCCCCACCCGAGTACTCCCCCCAAAAGAGCAGAATCTAAAACGAAGAGTTATGAGCAGGTAGTTTACTTGAGAGGTGATTTCAGGAAATAGGAATATTGCAAAGAATATAATAAGGAAGAACAAAAAGCCAATATAAGAGCATTATTGAGTTGGTTACCATCATGGAAAACTAGAGCTCAGTCCTACTGGGTTCTTCTGAAGTCATATAAAATGCCTCACAGAATTATCACTCTACGGATTGACAGTGAAGAGTATTCATGCATTGGCTCCCATCCCAGACTGAGCATTATCCCAAAAGTAATTCCTCCATATTATGCAGCTCTACATGAGTTGTGCGAAAAAGCTCCCACTGCAGGCCCATGCTTTGGTAATGGAGAAGTCACAGGGCAATAAGCAAAGATGCATATCATGTCTTGGAGGTGAAATGCTGTAAATTTAAAATAAGGCAAAGCATACCTGGAAAAGTGTGTTGCACTGTGGCTAGAATCAGTGAGGACATAATGGAGCACGAGAGGTATCTGATAGAAGATTCAAACATAGGCTTGTTTGACTTTATAGCTAAGATATCAGATTATCATATATGAGATCTCCAATGAACCAAGACAAAATTTGACCACCAAAACTTGTATCTCCAAATCTCTTTTTTAGTTTGGGTGAATTTAAAGCATAATATTTATAATATCATCAAATGTGTGACAGACTTTTACAAGGTTTTGCAGATAGAAATCCAGGACATTTTCCAAGAATGTTTCTTTAAGCTGCTGTTTGGTGAAACTCAGTGTAAAGCAACTTTAAAAATAACTGATAATTAGCACACAGTAAGGGTCATACAAATATACTGACACAAAACCCATGCTTTCTAAGGCTTTTATGAGAACATAATTCTTTCAAAACCTTTCACAGCCAGAGTTAATTTATAAGCATTATTCTCTTAGGTTTTTGAGACATGGCCTATGGACCTGAAGAATAATGTGGCAGAACTAATATTTGTGTTTTGGCAAGACTTTATTTATTTATTTTTCAGAAATGCTGAAAGTGAATCACCCCTTTCAAGCTCAGGGGGATGTAATTAATGAGTGCAGAGAAGATGGAAAAGCCTCCCCCAGCATTGGAATCAAATAATTTTTATATGGAGAAATAAGCTCTTACATAGTTGCAAAAGGCCAGAACTATACTCAAACCAAAGTCTCCAGACTCTCATTCCAATTTTCTTCTAATAGTCTGAAAGATTTAGCATCAGATGTGAATTTAAGCCCCGATTCTGCCTCTTACACAGTACATGAGCTTAAGCATCCACTTGTCTTCATTAGCTTCAGGATCTTCTTGTATAATGTGGGGATATTTAAGGCAACCCTTTTTATCTCATGAGGCTGCTGTAAGGGTTAAAGTATCTAATGTTTATAAAGTCTGTGCAAATGTTTGCTGTTGTGGTTGTAGTGGTTACCAGATCAACCCTAGATTAACTGTGGTTTGCCTTCTGGACCTTCTTGCCTTCACATTCATTTTCTTCTCCTTCCTTCATAATTTTCCTGTCCAGCCAGTTTATCAGGTTTACACACTTGCCTCCCACAACACCCATTATTACTTGCTGTCCTGTATGGCTGTCTTTTGTAGATGGAGCTTATGACCAAAATCAGGCTAAGATGCAAAGAAATGATTCTGATTTTTCAACATTAGTCTCCCTCCTCCAAGAAGTGTTTAGCCACAAAGAATTGAAGGTCAGAACTGAAAGGACCATATAAAGATCAGATAATTCCTCTCATTTTATAAATGTGAAAATCTAAGCCCAGAGTTTAAGAGACTTGTCTAAAATCACAGAACTAGTTCGTAGAAGAGCCATTTCTCACCCTAAATCTCCTGATGTACCCTCCAGTGGGATTTTACTTGAAGTAAAGGGGCATTTTGAGAAGTTGGTCTGGGGTGAATTCTTCCAAAGTTCCTTGCCTTCAGAAAGCCATGTCACTAGTACATTGCACAAATAGAAAACCGTAAAACTCTCCAAACCCATAAGAATTTTCACTAAATACTTTAAGGCAGGGTTTCTCAACCTTAGCATTATTGACATTTCAGGTCAGGTAATTATTTGTTGAGGGTAGCTGTCCTTTGCATTTTAGGATGTTTAGCAGCATCCCTAGCCTCTACCTACTAGATAACAATAGCACCTGCTCCAGTTTCAACAACCAAAAATGTCTCCAGAGATTGTCAAATTCCCTTGGGGTCTCACTGATCTAGGTCAATCTGCATATCAAGATGTCTAGATCAACCGAAATGGTAGGAAAGTTCAGGGAATCCTAGAACCAGGGGCAGAAGAAGGAGATGATGATTATGAGTTATGGCCTCAGGACCAACTACAGCAGCGGAACTCTAATTTGTCCTGTTAAATCTCTTCTTGTAATATTTCCAAAAATTGTCACCAATTAGAATCCTGAAGAACCTCTGACTATATGGGGTGAACTTATTGTGATAAACAAATGAATCTGAATAGTGCAAGGACTATAGTGGACAAGTTGATGCCTCACTCAGATCCCCTGTACTGGCCGGTGTACCCATTCCTCACCAGCTGTGATTGACTGGTCACTGTTTACAGCTGCCAGTGGATTGCTCACAGCTCAGTGTAAGCAACATTGCCTGGTAGAGTACACTCCAATTCCACTCCCTTTGGGACAGACCTTGGCTGATAACTAAGTGACACAGGTACAAATGGTCAGCCCCTCCTTACCTCAGAGTGAGACTATATGATATAATTTCTGTGTCACAACTTCTCTGTCAGATCAAATTGAAGCAAGTCTCAATTGAGACCACAGTCTTGTATAGCCTTTTTCTAATCTACCTTAGCTTTTCATTCCTCTTTCTCGAGAGCATCCTCCAAAAAAAAAAAAAAAAAAAAATCCATCTATCATCTATTTATCATCTATCTCTATCTCTATTCTATCTCTATCTATCTATCTATATATCTATCATCTATCATCTACTATTTAATTTTCTGATTTTTTTGTGTATTTAAGTTTCATGATTTGTATTTATAAGGATTTTTTCCATTTTTGTATACATTTTCACCTATGTACATATAAAGTTATTCAAATTTCCTTTTTTTAGTATTTGAAGCATAGCCATTTGTATACTTTTCTGTGTTGCTAAGGTTATACAAATTTTAATTGTCATTTAAAAGAATGAACATTGAACTTTGCTGTTTTTCTCGTTGATTTCTATTTCTTTTTCTCTTTTTTATTAAATCTATGGGGGTGATGTTGGTTAATAAAATTATGTAGGTTTCAAATGTATAATTCAAGAACACATCATCTATATATTGCATTGTGTGTTCACCACCCAAAGTCAAATCTCCTTCTGTCACCTTATATTTGACCCGCTTTACCCTATCTACTTCCCTTTGTCCCTCCTCTCTTTCTGCTGATAACCGCTAAACTGTTGTCTGTGTCTATGAGTTTTTATTTGCTTGTCTTGCATATTTGTTACTTTCAGTTTTATAACCCACATATGAATGAAATCATATGGTTCTCAACCCTTTCTGTCTGACTTATTTCATTTAGCACAATTATCTCAAGATTCATTCATATTGTTGCAAGTTGCAGTATTTCATCTTTTCTTATAGATGAGTAAAGTTACATTGTATATATATACCACATCTTCTTTATCCAATCCTTTATCAAAGGTCACTTCGGTTATTTTTATGTCTTGGCCACCATGAATAATGCTGCAGTGAACATTGGGTGTAAATATCTTTACAGATAAATGTTTTCAAGTTTTGGGGGGTATATACCCAGAAGAGGGATTGATGGGTCATATGGTAATGCTACTCTTAATTTTTTGAGGAACCTCCATACCGTTTTTATGCATTGCAGTTCTTACCTTTATTATTTTCTTTTTTCAATTTTGTGTAGGATTTTTTTACTATTCTTTTCTAAATTCTCGAGATGAATATGCAGCTTATTGATTTTCAGGCTTTCTTATTTTATAATATATAATTTTCTTAGGCTAATGGGTTATTTAAAAGTGATTTTTAAAACTTTGAACATTTCGGAAATTCCCAGTTATATCTAGGTCATTTATATCTGACTTACCTCCATTGTGATCAGATGATATGAGCTGTACAATTTCAGTCCTGTGACGTTTACTGAGGGTTTTTTGTTCGTTTGTTTTGAGATTTGTCGAGTTATGACCCAGTGTATTACCCAGTTCTGGTACTTGTTTTAAGTGAACTTCAAAATAATGTATATTCTACAGTTGATTAGTATATTAGGTCACATTAGATTTAGTGGGTTAAATTAAACCAAATTTGTTATGGTGTTTGCAGATCTTCATTTTTACTGATATTTTGTCTGATTGTTCTATTAGTTATCCACAATATTGTGGATTTCTGTATTTCTCCTTCCTATGAGTTTTGGTATTATATATGTGGAGACTATGTTATTATGTACACACACATTTCTAATTATTAAATATTCCCAGTGAATTTACTTTTTTACCTTTAAGAGATAGCCTACTCTACCTTAGAGGTTCTTAATCTATTATTGCCTCAGTTCTACTCTGTAGAATATTTTTGTAGTTATGGCAGTTTTATTTTGATTAATATGTGAATGTTATACCATTAAACAAATTTAAAAGAGTTAGGATGGAAAAGAGAAATGCTTTTTTTTTTTTAACAGAAGAATGGCAACTACTAAAATGCAGAAATAATGATGGAAATTTAAACATCACCATTTTACAAACAGCATGGCAGTGATTGAATAAAGCAGGCATCATCAATGTATGCTAAAAGCATTGGGTAAAATGTTGTTGGGGAACAAGATACTTACAGAGTTTCTATTATTACTTAATATTATTTATCTGTTGTGAACTGTGGAGGTACTCTTACAGTAGAAAAATCAGGTGGTCATCATCTTAACCAAAGAACCAAATGAACATAACTAATAATGGGATAATCTGATAAAATATGCCTATTTATATGACACCCCAGACGGAATACAGCATCACCTTTGTAGCTTTTCTTACAAAGATTTTTAACTTAAATGTAATCATGAGGAAACTATCATCCAAATCAAAATTGTGAGACATTCTCCAAAAGGCTGAGGAATTATTTAAATTAAAAGAGACTAATGGTACATGACAGCCTACTAAAATTCTTGGTGAAATCTATGAGCTATAAATTTACCTTCAAGCATAGATTTTTCAGTATTTCATAAATTTTAGTATGGAGAAAGAGAGAGAGTGGCTAAATGTTAAGAACTTGATTAACTTAAGTAAAGGATATATTGTACTTTTTTGCAACTTTCGAGGACATTTGACATTTAAAAAAATAAAAGTTGATGGAAAAAAGAATTCAATTTTAGAAACTAGAAACATTACAAATATCTGCTAATAATAGAATGGATAAACAAATTGTGATATATCATTCAAATGTTTAATATACAGCAGTAAAAATAAATTATAGGCACAAGTATTGACATAGATGAATCGCAAAAACATGAAAAAAGCCATAAAACAATGTGTATATCATGAGTCTACTAATAGAAAATTAAAAAAGAAGTAAGCTGTATATTTTACATGGCAGTGCTGAGCAGAAGAGATGCAAAGCAATCATGCAGAGATATATAGAAAGAATCTAGATACAGGTAGCATTCTATTTCTTCAACTGTGTGGTGAATATATAGGTGTTTATGCTATTTTATTCTAAACTGTATATTTAATCCATTTTTTATAGGTAGGATATAATTCACAATATTTATAAAAGTTCAGAAATTTCATGAGATTTTAGGGAGTGTAACAATTGAAATAGAAAATGTGACTTATGAAGTATTATTATTGAGCCATTTTTTAAAAAAGAAGAGTGCTCATATTCTTCAATTTTTTCCTGTCCCCTAACTGTACTGAAAGTTGTTTAGATGGAGATTGGCTTGGGAATGGAAGCAGGGTTAAGGAGTCGCCTTTTTTTCCCTTAAACTTTGTGGCAATATCCACTGTGGATGAATGTAGTTTGGAAATAGCTGTTTCTCCCACTCATGCACAAGCAGTCCTTTCTCCCCTGTCTTACCAAATTCAACACTGATTTATTTAGCCAGCTTTTCCATACTTTGTAGGTGACCCTGAGGGAGATATGGGACTTGATTCACATCACAATTGTCCTTGTATTTTACTTTAAAATGTGACTAAAGCTCCTTTTACTTTTTATTGATTAACTTTTTCCCACTTAAATTATTTACCATAGAAAAGATTAGTTAATCTAAGCACTTCTCTAAATTTTGCATGAAGGAAATATTACAGAAAATGTCTTTTTTGGTCATCTGTATTTATACCAGAAAATTAAAAATAAAGCAGTATTAATAAAGTTAAGTCATTTCTTATTAATGCATGCAGGTTTTTATGTGCAATTTAAGAGATCCCAGTGTAGATTAACTTTTGGGATTTGTCTGACTCTTTAGTTTAAGGTATTATCTATCATTAAAGGAAATTTATTTCTGTTATTTAAGGATGGACTTAGGGTGCTTTCAAATTTTCTTTCACTAACAGAGAAAATGGAAGACTAATTAACTCTTAGGTAGTTTAATGCTACCTGATTCTACCAGATCTAAATTTAAGAATACTGTAGGAGGAGGTATATCGATTCTTCCAAACACAAAGACCTTCCCTGAACACCAGTTGTCAGCTCTAGAATTGACATTGCAGCTTCTAGGAAAAGATTCTCTGACGTGTGTTATTCATGCATTCAGATATTCTTAGAGATGGTTCCACCAGACCTGCAATGGTAAGGCCTGATCTTTCAGTTCAATCAAGAATAGCTTATCTTGCACTTTTAAAAGCATATCAAATGTGAAGGAATAATCATTAAGCCTTGTATTTTTATGAAGTCTTCAGAGATTTGTGGGGAAAGGCAACATGCAGTACTTTGTAAATGTCAAATCTCTTTACAGAAATGCGAAGGAGGTATTGCAGGCTGTCATCTGTTCTTCATGCTGCCTACTGACCCTCATTGGGAGCTACCAATTCCCAAAGATTCTGTGGCCGCTAGAATAAATAGCTCTCTCAAGCACAAAGCAAAATGTTAGACAACATGCAGCGGAACAGAACCCACTTTAATTATACTATGCAATGTGTTTCATAAAGAAGTAGAGATCTGAGGGGTTACACATTGAAGGACAGTTCCAGCTGGCAGGCGATGAAGGAGAATGTTTCAAAATGATTGTGGCAAATGACATAAAAAGCAAGGGAAAGAAAAGAAGGTAAGTTTCGGGCACTTAAAGGAAGAAGAAGGATGATGCAGGTTTTGCAATTCAAAAGAACAAATGTATCTGAATCTGAAATATACAAGTCTGATTGTGTTGCTTCCAGGTACATTTGAGTAGCTTAAAGGATGGGTGTCAAAATAGAGTGATATGGTAGATGCAGCTGTGTTTCTTTCAGAACCTGCCTCATCTCCTGGACTGTCCCATTGGGATTCAGAGCACAATCCTGGGCAAAAAACATCCACTAGGTTTCCCCAGCATTATTATTTTGCTAACAAAAGGTCCCACCTTGCACAAAAATATATATGGTCACTTTGGGTATAGATCAAACTATTCATTTACGGCATAGTGAACAAAGTAGTTTTAGTCTCACAACACCTAAAAGTAGTTATAAGGATTATAAGATATATTGACATTATACAAATTATCTAAGTGCAATGAACTCCAGTTTTGCCATCTCTAATTGTAATACTGATCAAAAATTTTAAATTGTGGAGCCAGATTGTAATCACTAGCACAAGAATTTACATTATTCCAGTTTTGTTTGTCATGGGGCCTTTTTATTTTTTGGTTTGGTACTTGCTAATTGAATTATTGCATTTAAAAACTTTTTCCTTGATATAGAAGTTCTTCTTGATTTGATCAATTTATTATCAACATATTTTCAACTCTAGCAACTCCAAAGCAAAGATTCTTAATTAACCTTCCTTTCTTCTGTACCCAGAACCCAATGTTTATTCCATTCTTTTTCATGAGATATCTTCATTAGTTTTATTCTTCTTTGCATACTTAGATTTTCTCAGAAGTAGTTCAGGTTAGCCTCCTGTCCAATATATAAAATTCTTCAACATTATCTCTTGTAATTGGTTCTCTAGTCTCTGCATGAATGTAGAACTCCTAGCCCTTTCCGCTCTTGGATAGATGCAAGTGCTAAACTCTTCAGTCTTTATACAGTAGCCTTTCTTATCTGGGCTGGGGGAAGGGGGAATGTTCCAAGGTCCCCAGTGGTCCCTGAAACTGCAGATAGTACCGAGCCACACACACGCGTAAGCGTATGCACACATACACACACACATTCTATTCATGTCTTCCACCCACGAATTTAATGCCTTTTCCATTTTAGAGAAGCATTTATCATGCACCGTGATGGTAAGTTCTGCAGCGTGAAGTGCAACAGCAAACGAGCATGAATTTCTTTTTCCTTCTTCACGATTTCATATGATTTATTTTCTTTCCTTACTAAGTGGAGAACTTTCACCTTTTCACTTAAAGAAAGTATTTTATGACTTCTCTTTCGTATATCTGACTGGCTATCATCACCACTCTTGTGCTTTGAGGTCATTATTTAAGTAAAATAAGGATTACTTGGACACAAGCACTGCAGTACCATGGTAGTTATCTGATAACCAGTCTTCCATCCTTTCTTCCTTCCTTTTCTTTTTTCGAGGTCTGTACATAAAATTTTAATTGTTCTTTTTTTTTCCTTATTTAGCATTATCACATGTTTGAGAGGAAAGCTATATTCTTTTTATCAATTCAGTTCAATCTCTCATAATAGCCAGGTATTTATACATCTTTTCCAATGTTTGAATCATTGTTTCCTTTCCATTTTCTTTATAGTTATTATTAAATTGGTTACAGGGGTCCACTAAGTACTCTTTAATCATTTCTCCCTTTAAGCCTCTTGCTTAAGAAAATTATACATATACATACAAAAATATCACACATACATACATATATATAATTATATATATAAAACATATAATTCAAAATATATTTCTTCCAAAATATAGGACAGATATCTACATGATCCTTGCATTTCCCTCTGTGTTTACCAAAATTCTTTGTGGCAAGCAGTGGAAACCTACTCCTTTCAGTATAAGCAGAAAATAAATAAAGTATGTTAGATAGTTCAGTCTCTCTGAGATGATCAGATCACTACACTTAGAGGCTAGGTAGCCAGAAATAATTCTCTAGAACTGTTCCGGTGGAAAAAATACAATATTAGACTGTTGAGCACAGACACTGGCTGATCTTGCACAGCTGATACTGGGAATTGGACTTTTCTGTTGTCTCTGAAAGTTGTATGTCTCTCTTGCCCCTTTTATCAGAGTGGATTCTCCCCTACACCCTGTCTGGAAGTTTGAAAGTTCCACGGTAACACGTAGTTGGTTTATGTAACTGTATATATCAAATAAGATGCTATTGAATCAAGCCCAATCAAGAACTTTATTCTGCACTTGTGTATGCTATAGTGGAAAGAGCTAATAGTTTTCTCAGTCAATTTCATGAATTAAAATTAAGCTTTTCAGATTATGAAAGGGTTAGTCAGTCTAATACAAAACTTCAATATCTAACTCAAAGCATTTCGCCTCTCATTTTAGGTCTCATACAAGCTCACTTTTGGGGAAGGGGGCTGTGGTCTCTTCTCATATTATTTATAGACCTTTTTTTTTTTCTTAAGTTCTCCTGCTCATCAAGCTGCTTCTTTTTAACTCTAGGTCAGGGGCAGAGGAAGGAAGGGGAAAAGGGAAAGAAAGGTCATACTTAACTAGTGCTGTTGACATACAGCATTAGTTCCCTCTCTGGGGCAAATGCCCAAATGCTGTTTCTCTCCTTCGAGTTCTTTTATAAGTTCATCACTCAACCCACTTTAAAAGTGGAATCCCTAATACCACTTTACTCATACCTGGCCCCGTGATAAACTCTCCAGTTGATCATTTTTTGCTTTCCTCCAGTTTTTGTTTTAGAGAAAAAAGCAGGCCAGTACTTTTCTCCTGGGGTCACATTGTCTTAGCAGGCTATCTTCTTGGAGTGGGGTGTTCACAAGATGGCTGCAACATGGCTGCTATCAGAGACATGCATGAAAGTATCTTTGCTCCCTCAATTCTCTAAGTCCTGACTGTTCTCATTGTGGCCCTTTTACTCTATTGTTCTGTCTCAGGTTACTCCAGGCAAACACATTTCTTTAGACCTTCTAAGCAATAGTATCTTTTTTTTTCTACCCCACCCTCAAACTCTTTGGCAAATAGATCAATGTCCCCTAACAACACTCTCTCTATCAATTCCGGTCTACATGACACAGGTCTACAGGTTTCTTCAGTTTAACAGGTTTCTACCAAGAGGGTCAGATGTCAGGCTCTTCTCAAGCCAGCATTCTCACTCTATGCATGTTTCTAAGATTCTTTCATTTTGCTTGAGAGAGGAAATACACAGTATAATAACTTAAAAAAAAAAAAACCATACAAACTTCAAAACTCTCCCACCAGTTTCTGGCCTTTTCTTACATATAGGCTGGAGATTAAAGAGCAAGGATCTCAGAACCTGTTTTGTAATCTCATAACAAGTCCTGTAAATATGTCTAGCACCTATGTTGTCCTATTATTCTCACTTACGAGGCTTCAGTCAAATGTAAAAGTCCTCATTTAATGACCCATTATATAAAGGGTGTTGAGCATGTCAGGGTAGAAAAAAAAGTTAGTCCTGACATGGCCATTCTCATTAGTGATTCACACTGCTCTAGTTTACCAACCAGATTTCTGGGTTATCATTAGGTTCAGATAACTATTCTCACTACAAACTTTATCCTTGAAGATAATAAGTTGTTTTAAAAATTAAGTTAAAAGTTTACCAGATGTTCTGCCATTGGTAAAGTAACACTGTTAGCAAATGTCTGAATAGTTAAACTTTTTCTCGCTTTGCCAAATTGTGACTATGTGTCAATTAGAGCTTTTATTATGAAAGTTTTTCTTTATCTTATGATTGGTATATTTTCATGGAACAAATATTTATTTAAACTGGTGATAATATGGTAAATAATACATAGCAGGCATGAGCTCTACTCTCATGGAGCTTATCATCTAGCAGGGGTGTAGATATTAAACAGCTAATTTCACATGTAATGACTATTGTTTTCATTACATAAAGAAAAACAATAGAACACATGGAGAACAAATAACAGGAAGATTTGATCGAAACTAGAGATTCTGGACAAAATTCATTCATTCGTTCATTCATTCATTTGCATATTTATTGAGCATGTATAATATGTTATACCCCAGGATTCCCTAAGGAAGAGACAGTAAGCTGAGATCTAAAGGATAACTGGAAGTTAAGTTGGTAGAGATATGGGGAATGGAAAACTCACTAAGTGCAAGCAACAGAATGTTAGTTCTCTCCAAGGCAGAGGAAGTGTAACTCATTCGAAGAACTGGGAAAAAAAAAAAAAGGTGCTATGGTTTGAAGGGCAGAGATCAAGAGAAAAAGGGTCTGTGAGATTAGCATAGTGAAACAAGCAGGTGCCAGTTATTCCCTGTATATATCAGAAGTAGGTAGCAGTCAATAAATAGAGGTGAGCTCCTCATAACATAGCAGGTATGTGCTCCTGAAGAGAGCATAATTTACAGTTATGATTTTTTAAAAGTTCTAATTTGGTCTAAGCCACTTCCTAATTTCATAGTTTTGAGTGACTTATTTAAACTTTCAAAGATGCAGTTAAATGAAGATAACTATGTTTGCCTCATAGCATATCCTCGCCATGACTCTTTCAGATTCGTTACAGAGCTCCAACTCTGTTCAAGTTAAAAATAAAATAAATGGAATTTATTTACTGCTGAAAACATTTTCATCACATGGCTTTAGGCCAAATGGTGTTTTCAGATCTCATTCTCTCCGTACTCCTTAAATTTTTCTCAGCAGGCTCTCTCCATATGGTCATCAATATAACTCTGAAGGGTTCCTTAAAGAAAGAGAGAGTGTCTCTTTCTTGATAATTCTAGTGTAAGTCCCAAGAAGTGATACAATAGCCAGCAGATGTCATGCTCTGATTGTCATATCTAGGTTGTATGAGCATCCTTGGAACCAGACTGTAAATTCAGTCTCACTTGAACCATTGGTCTAAGAGAGAGTGGTGGTTCACCAAGAGAAGACACAGTTATTATTATCAAAATAAAGGAGAAGGATTCTGGGAAAGCAAATAAATAAACAAAAATAGATCTCTACTAAACGAATCTGTTCTATTGAAGCAGGGTATTACCAACTACGACCATGACACATCTCTGATTCTTGAAATCCGTAGGAGGAATTATAATACCTGTGTCTCTCTCATATATTTCATGGAATGTGGCATAATGTAGGTTCTTTGCAAAGATTATATTTAACTTTTTGGAGAAGAACCTTAAAGCTCCAAGATTTCTTGACTTTGTTTTTCACATTTGCATCATATTTTGATGACCTCTTAATATTTGACATTCCTCTTGATCCCCTTGGCCTCTACGAAATGTTTTTTTCATTTTTTTGTAACTGAATATATGTGGAATTGCCATGATAAACTATAATGATGCCAAGCTACCTCTAGAGCCACTTCTGCCATGGGGTGGCAAATGGTGCTGATGATTATATATTGTGACATAAGTTTAAGTCAGTGACTTCAAGCAGAAGGAATTTTTCCTCCAAAATGGGTACAAAGCATACATCTTACCACCACAGATCACAAAAGGTACCAATTATGACAAAAGAGAGCACAGAAAAAAAATGTTCAGTGTGAGTGGGAAAAGGCAGCGTTTCCTTCACATCCTGTTTTTTTTTTTTGAAAAGCATATTAAAGAGAAGCAAACAAAGCCTTTGTAAAATAATTTTTTAAATATTTAGTCCTCAAATTGCATATTTTAAGTATTGAAGAAATAAGTTGTAATTGGAGCTCAGAATTAAGGAATTGGCTGCTGCAGACTGTCATACTGGGGAACATTTCAACCGGACTATATTGTTCCCTCAGCTAAACTATTTAAGGGTCATTCCCAGGTTTTTAATGCAGAGAATAGAAACATTCAGAAAGCATTATACACCCTTGTTCTTTGTGTATGTAAGGAATTGCATAGTTCTTATTTCAGATTATGGGTTTAAGCATTTTCAGTAAATCTCTTGTACTTTCCCTAAAGCTTTGAGTTTTTTTAAAAAAGATAATTTTATTGGTTTTGTATATAAATATCTGGACCATATTTGATAATCAGAAAAGATATTCTAGTGTTCTGAAAAGGCAGAACCGCCCCCCACCCCCAAAAAAACAGCATTATTTTCAGCGTTTCTTTATGAATTATTTCTTCTGAGTTACTTCTGAGTGATTTAGTCTCTCAAAGAACTCAGAGTCTAGGGAGTTATTTCTCTATAGCAGTAATAGTGGGTACAGTAGGATATATACTCTAGTGCTTTGTTCTTCCAGAATTTCCCTTAGATTATAAGCAAATTTTCTTCTTTCTTCAATGTCATATGAAAAAGAATGAATAATAAATAAGTAAAAATAAGAGTGACATGACAGTTTGTGTTCAAAAGTGATGGGTCAGTACAAGTCTAGATCCTTTACCTGGAGATGATTTCATTACTAAGAAAAGTTGTAAATGAGTCATGAGTTTTAACTTTGCAGGTATGTCTTCACTTTAAATTCTATGCATGACAAATCGAGTTATCTCTTTTACCCGGAGGGGATCCCTACTTCTATGTCAGAGTTTAAAGAAGGAAAAAGATGCAAACCTTTCTCCAGTTGCCATTGGTTAACTATGACCCTGGCTGAGAAACAGTTTGAAGAAGAGTTTCTTAATTTTCATTAGCATTAATGTTAGCAATATTTCCTAAGGGTACATAATTTCATTTACTCTTTTAAAATTATCTGGTCTTTTAGGGTGAACCATGCTCTCTTTCTTCTCTTTATTTTACACTCACATTCTAAAGGCTTAACTTTCTCATCAACATGAATTCGAGCTTCAGGGAATTATGTGCTCTCAGAATCAGGATATATGGAGTCATACACAGTGAAATAATCTTTTCTTTAGCTAGCTTTAGGTAATTTATGGAACTTTTTTTTCTTTTACTCCTTATATTTTAAATTATTTCATTTTTACCCAGTAATTGAAAATTATATAGTTTTTTTAAAAAATAAAGAATATAAAAAAAAAAATCAAAAGTCACCTAGTAGTTTTGACTCTATTTTCCCTATATGTCAAATTGAGATACATGAGTATCTGACTTACTAACAAGTTGGGATAATAAGTGAGTTATAAACTACTTCTTTGGAACGTAGAATGTCTTTTCTTTATGTCATAGTGGTGCTTCAGTTCCAAGACCAATATACAAAATCATCTTTAACCTTTATTTTATCTGAAATATAACTATAAAACTAAGTGTTATGTGTAAAAATGTTTTCTGAGAAAAAACTTCTGAGTTTCATTTTAAGAAATACTTCTCATCCATAACACAGTGGAAATGACTTTCTTTTTCTAATCATCTATTTGGTGGGTAGTAGGATCAGAGGAATCCACCAAGAAAAAATTATGAGTTGTGTTTATGACTGCAATAAATGTACAAACAGAATGAAAATCAACAACTTTCTCTGGGAAGCTCTGCCAGGTAAGCAAGCACCTGGCAAATACAAATTCACTCAAATCTGACTATCACTTATAAATTTCTGACCTTTGGAGGGATATAGGGAGGGACAAGGCAGTTGAGCAAGGCAGTTTTTTAAATTAAAACTAGGGAAACTCTGGTACCATTGTTCAAATAATTAAGAGGACTCTGTCATTAATATATTTATTAAGCATTTCTGAACTCTAACTTAATGCCATGCATTACACCAGACACTTAGCATACAAAGATGAAGAAGATATTAAGACTGACTTACAAGTTATACTCTAAGAAAGAGACAAAAACAAAAACAGGTAATTTATTGATGTATGGTATAGTGGTGGTAAAAATATCCACTGGGCATTATGTGTAAACCACGAGACTTAGCAGTAAGCATATGATTGGCTTCCTGGGGAAGATGACTACTGAGTTAAGTCTCAAAGGTAATTAAAATTTACCCAGAGGAAGAATGTGGATGGTTTTGGTAGGGATAGGAAAAAATATTCCAAATAGAGCCAATGCGTGAAGGGGAGAAATAGCATGGCTAGTGTAAGTACAGCAATTTATTGTCACTGAAATATAATTTTGGAGGAAAGGACTCATGGGAAAAGAAACCATAGTGATAGGCAGAGGATCAGCTCATGGAGTGCCTTCTTTGTCACTCTGAGTAGATTGAACATTATGCTGTAGATGTTTTAAGGAGGGAGCTAAATAGATTGCTTGGGCGGCAGAGTTAGATATGGACCTGAGGGAAAAGGAATAGCAGTCATGAGAGGTGTTGAGCACTTAAATTAGGGCAGTGTGATAGCAAGGATAGAGATGGTAGGAGTTGGATTGTTGTATTATTGAGAAGATAAAATCTATACAACTTGATGGCTGGGTTTGGTGAGCCAAGGGAGGGATTATCTAAGGAGAACTTGTCTGTGGTAGTGACTGACAATGGATACTTTAAGGATAGAGATAACTACCTTCTAGATCTTTGGAAGAAATTACATTGTTATCACGGTTAAGATCCAGGTTTATTATTATTATTTTTTTAATGGAGAAAAGTTAGCAACTGTCCTTTTTAAAATATGTTTTCGGTGGTTGTTTTTGGAATCTGCACTGGGCAAAATTGTGTTCTTGATATATTGGCCAGTATATAACATGGAATACATCAATATTTCCAATCACAATAAATATGCTAAAAAGACAAGTTCAATGCTTATCTTAATTGGCTAACAGATAATCAGGCTCCTGGTGCGATTTAATCCATTAACATTAACAAGTAGAGGTAAGTTTTATCAATGCTGACACTTTTTTTCAGATCCTTAGGCCCAGGAAAATAAGAATTTATAATCACAACCAGTGCTTCTTCATTAACAGCAGTGTGTTAACCAATTGTTTCAAACTCTAAAATTCTGTTACATCACACTAAGTTTTACTGCTACTACTTCACTATGTTAGTAGTCTAGGGCCTCACTACTCAAAAGTGTGGTCTGTGGACAGATCATTCATATCACCTGGGACCTTGTTAAAAATGTAGAATCTTAGGCCTGCCTCAGACCTACTGAATAAAAACCCTGCATTTTAGCATAATTCCCAAATGATTCATTTGGGCATTAAAATTTTAGAAGCACTTATCTAGGATGCTGGTTTATTTGAACATAAAAATTACATGGAGGACTTCCAGCTTCTGCTAATGGCAGAGGATCTTGAATGAGAATAATTCTCTGTCTGAAA
>NW_006430735.1:10324612-10347068 GCF_000325575.1 Pteropus alecto | reverse complement strand
CTGGAAAACAGTTTTAAGTGACAAGAGAACAACCATAAACAGGGAGTCACTGGAGCAACTAGATTCTCAGATGAAGAGAACATTTATACAACTTTGCTCTGAAGATAATACCCAGTCAACACAGTATGCTGGCAGATAAAGGTCAAGCAGAAAACCAGAATCTTGTTAACCTAAGGAGCTCAGAGATGCCACCATGGCTGGAAGTTAATAAAATTCCACAAAGTAAGAAACCACAGAAGGAGAGCCCCAAATCTTGACTCAAAGTCTTGGCTGATTTCTAAAATGTACCCATAGGGGTCGAAATTGCAAATAGCCAAAGGGAAAACAACTAAAAGCCTGAAGGAACTGGATAGAGATTTCAGCTGCAGAGACAACAAGTTTTTTAGAATTTATTAATATTTTATATTGTTTTTTCTTTTGTTAATTTCTGGTCTTATCTTTATTATTGCCCTCTTTCAACTTACTCTGATATTACTTTGCTCTACTTTTCTAGCTTCTTAAGGTGAAAACTTAGGTCATTGATTTTTCTACTTTGTTTTCTAATATAATCATGAAAAATTAATAAATTTCCCTGTAAGAACTCCTTTTGCTGAATTTCATAAATTTTTGTATGTTGTAATTTTATTAGCATTCTGTTTGAAATATTTTCTGATTTGCTTCTGATTTATTCTTTGGCCTATAGATTATTTAGATGTGTGCCATTCAATTTCTTATTGCTATTGACTTCTAGTTTAATATCATTGTGGTAGTAGAATATTCTCCCAGGGGACCATATAGTTAGAGACATTCATGAAATTGCTCAAACCATGTGTCCAGAGCACTCAGTGCCTTAGTAAACTTAGTAAACAAAGCCCTAGCCAGGGCCCAGTGATCACGTCACTGTGGTGCTCCTGAAATGGACACTGTAGCCCAGGCCTTTCACTACTGTGCTTGCAAGTGGGTTCCCATGGTCTTGATTCCCTCTGAACATTTACCTGTCAACCTTGGCCTTCTTGTGCCCCAGAGAAGTATTTCCTACTGGCCCAGCAGTGGTAGATCTACTCTGGTACAGGCAACCAAATAAACTTATCCACAATATAGGCAAATCCAATTATACCCTCCACAATCATGTCTGAATCTCAGCCTTAGGGAGGGAGCCTGGTTTCCAAATTCGTTGCTTTTTTGAGGACTATTTCCTCAATGATAGATTATTCTTACAGTTTTCATTATAATTAATTTCTTTTGTGTTTAGTAATTCATTAAATATCCTCTGTTTGAATTACAAGACATATTCTCTGTCTTTGGGTTATACCGTAACTCATACAGAATTTGTGACATGAGTGATTCTGGAGAATAGACTTGCAAAAATGGGATTGGGGATTGTTTGGGTTGTATCTTTAGGTTTGAACAGTGCTGAGCCAGTGAGAAATGGGATGATAGTAAACTATGGCAGTAAAAAGAATTAAAATAAATGAAGAACAAATACAATAGAGAAAATTTTTTAAAGTCAAAAGTTGAAATTAATAAATTTAATATATTAATCAGTATTGATCAAATAAAAAAAAACTAGGAAGAAAATTATCTACAATTACCAATATCAGTCTGGGGTGTTTTCTGACACTAACCAATTCTCTGATCCTCTGTGGATATCAACTCAACATCCAAAAATTCAATGCTGACACTGACTATGCAAAATTAGTGTCAGACCCTACAGGTTTATGGGCTCAGTCCCAAAAGACTGCCCTCATTTCAGATGACAGTTGCCAGTATCAGATCACTCATACTTCTGATTGGCCAGTTATCAATTTGGGGGTTCCCATGACTCTCTCCTCAGTTTTGATAATTTGCTAGAACAGAGCACAGAACTCGGAAGCCACATTACTTAGTTTATTGGTTTATTACAAAGAATACAAATGAACAGCCAGATGAATGGATACATTAGGCAAGATCTAAAAGAATCATAGTGGAGGAACTTCTGTCCCTGTGGAGGTGAAGTGCTCCACGCTCCTTGCACATGGATGTGCTCACCAATTTGGAATCTCTCCAAAGCTCCTTTTTCAAGAGGTTTTTTTTTTTCAATTACACTTGACATACAATATTATATTAGTTTCAGGCATTGTCTAGTACCCATCTGAGACCATACATAGTTATTATAGTATTACTGACTATATTTCCTATGTAGTGTTTTATACCTCTATGACTGTTTTTGTAAGTGGCAATTTTTTACTTCTTAATCTCTTTACCTTTTCATCCTTCCTCCCAACCTCCCTACCCTCAACATCTGGCAATTAGTTCTCTGCAACTATGATATGTTCTGTTCTGTTGTTCATTTATTTTGTTTTTTAGATTCCACATATAAGTGAAATCATATGGTATTTTCTCTCTCTGTCTGACTTATTTCACTTAGCATAATACCCTCTAGGTCCATTCATGTCGCAAATGGTAAGATTTAATTTTTTTTTATGGCTGAGTAATATTCCATTGCATATATGTACCACTTCATTTTCATTTATTTGTCTATTGATGGACACTTAGGTTGCTTCCATATCACGGCTATTATAGGTAATGCTGCAGTGAACATAGTTTCTCTTTGAATTAGTGCTTGGATTTCTTCAGTTAAATAACTAGAAGTGAAATTGATGGGTCATATGGTAGTTCTAGTTCTAACTTCCATACTTTTTTCCATAGTGATTACACCAATTTTCAAGCCCACCAACAGCACAGAAGGGTTCCCTTTTCTCTACATCCTTGCCAACACTTGTTTGTTGTTTTATTGATGATAGCTATTGTGACAGGTGTGAGGTGATACTTCATTGTAGTTTTAATTTGCATTTCCCTAATACTTTGTCATGAACATTTTTTCAGATGTCTATTGGCCATCTGTATATCTTCTTGGAAGAAATGTCTATTGAGGTCCTTTCTCATTTTTTAATCAAAAAATTTTTTTTCTGGTGTTAACTTGCGTGAGTTTCCTATATTTTTAAGCGATGTACCATTGAAGAATATTGTCTTCCTTTCAGTAAGTTTTCTTTTTGTTTTGTTCATGGTTTCCTTCACTGAACAAAACCCTTTAGTTTGATATAATCCCATTTGTTTATTTTTTTTTCTTTTGCTTCCCTTGCCTAAGGAGTCAAATCCAAAAAAAAATATTGCTAAGAGCAATGTCAGAGAGTTTACTGCCTGTTTTCCTCTAGGAGTTTTATGGTTTCAGGTCTTATACTTAAGTCTTAAATCCATTTTGAGTTTATTATTGTATACGGTATAAGAAAGTGATTCAATTTCATTCTTTTGCATATATCTATCCAGGTTTCCCAACACTATTTATTGAACAGACTGTTTATACACAAATAATGAACTATCAGAAAGAGAAATTAAGAAAACAATCTCATTTACAGTTACATCAAAAAAATAAATTAAATACTTAGGAATAAATTTGACCAAGGAGGTAAAAGGCCTGCACTTGGAAAACTATAAGACATTGAAGAAGATACAAAGAAATGGAAGGACATATTCATGAATAAGAAGAACTGACATCATTAAAATGTCCATACTACCCAAAGCAATCTACAGATTCAGTGCATTCCCTATCAAAAAACCAATGACATTTTTCACAGAGCTAGAACAAATAATCCTAAAATGTATATTGAATTACAAAAGACCCCAAATAAACAAAACAATCTTAAGAAAGAAGAACAAAGTTGGAGGTATTGTGCTACCAGATATAGTAATCAAAACAGCGTGGTACTGGCATAAAAACAGACTCAAACCAATGGAACAGAATAGGGAACCCAGAAATAAACTGACAACTATATATGTCAATCAGTTTATGGCAAGAAAGCAAGAATATGCAATGGGGTAAAGATAGACTTTTCAAGAGTTTTTATAGAGTTCACTCTCCAGACACTACTCGTCTCCCTGGAGGTTGAGGAATGGAGCTTTTAGTTGAACACTGTAATTGTTTGGTCATTCTGGTGTGCAGCCCCATCTTGAGGCAATCTGTGGGTCCCACCTTAAATCACCTCATTAGCATAAATACAAGTATGATGAATGGGCCTCATAGTGAATAACAAAAGACACTCCTATTGCTCTGGAAATTCTAAGAGTTTTAGGAGCTCTATGCCAGGAACTGGAGACAAAGACTGAATATATTTTTGTAGTATACCACAATCTGGAATAAAAAAATATATATGAAAGAAAATAAGATATCTCTGAGGCAAAGGCAAAATGATACCAAGTTCAAAATCTGGGTCTATACAAAAGAATAAGAGCATTGGTAATGAGAAATATGTGAATAGGTATAAAAGATTTATTTTCTAATTTTTTAATCTTTATAAAATATAATTAAGTAGCCAAAGCATCTAAATAGCAATGTGTCATGGTACTGTAGCAAACATAGAAGTAAAATGATAGAATAATCAGTAAAAAGGCCCAGAGGTGTACAATGGAAGTATACAGTTGTAAACTTCTTATATATTATGTGTTAAGAGGTATATTATTCTTGAAATTGTAATAAGTAAAATCAGCCATAAGACAACCACTAAACGAAAACAACAATAAGAACAACAAAGAGGTATGGCTAACATTCCAACAAAGAGGATGAAATGCATTTATAAGAATTTTAAATTAATCCTAAAAAAGGTAACAAAAGTGAGAAAAGGAAAGAAAAATCTGATGGGATAGATAAAAGATGATCTGGCAGATTTATGCGCAAACATACCAATAATCACATTAAGTGTAAATGATCTACATATCCTAATTTCTAAAAGAGATTTTAAATATAGAAAAAAATCCAGACCCAAGTCTAAATTGTATATAAGTATGCCACACAATATATAAACACATAGATTAAAGTAAAAGGAAGAGAGATATTCCATTCCAAAACTAATTTTTAAAAAAGCTGAAATGGATAAATTAATATCAGAAAATCTAATTTTCAGACCAAGGAATATTGCTAGGAATAAAGAAGGTTGTTTCAGTATTATTAAAAAGATTAATTTAGCAAGTGGACGTAGTAATCTGAAATGATCATGTACCGAATATCTGAGTTTAAAAATAGATTAAGCAAAACTAACATAACTGAAAAGACAAACAAATCCACAAATATAGTCAAATGTTTTAACACTTGTTTCTCAATAATTGATAGATTAAATAGTCAGGAAATCAGTAAGGATAAAGAAGATGAAAAATACTATCAAACAACTTTCTATAACTGACATTATAAAAATGTTCACAGAAAACACATTTTTCTCAAGTGCACACTAACCATTTAGAAGGATAAGATATATTCTGGACTATTAAACAAGTCTCAATAAATTCACAGAAATTCAATCACATGAATTACATTCTTTGAAAGCAATGTAATTAAACTAAAAATCAATAACAAACATTTCTGGAAAGCTTCCAAATATTTGGAAACTAAATAACACACTTCAAAACAATTCATGGATCGAAGGAAATTAACATAAGGGAAGTTAGAACTGAATGAAAGTATTGAACTGAAGTTTTGAAGTATGATAGTATTGAAGTATGGAAGAATTGAACTGAGTGAAGACAGAAACACAAAATAACAAAATTTGTGTAATGCACTTAAAGCAGTGCTTACAGAGAAATTTTTAGCCTTTATGCTCTGATGGTTTTAAAAATATGTCCAGAAAATCTTTCATGCTCTACTTTTTAAGAGGTGGAGCTTAATTTCCCTCCCTTTCAGTGTGGGATACATTTAGTTACTCAATTCCGATGAATAGATTAAGACAGAAGTAACAGTATATCACTTCTGAAAATAGATCATAAAAAAAGCCTGTCCATTTTGGATGTCCTCTATCTAAGGGGTCATTTATACTGGAGAGAGTGAGTATCTGTTTCAGGACACTCAGACACCTTGAGTGACCCATGTGGCAGGAACTTGAAGTCTCTGGCTGACAGGCACAAAGAGACTATAAAGCCTGCCGCAAACATATGCTTGATCTTAGAAAATAGATGATCCCCTAACCATGCCTTCAGATGAGACTGCAGCCCTGTCAACAGTTTGATTATAAACTAACGAGAGAACTTGAGTAAGAACCATTCAGCTAAGACACTCCCAAATTTCTGACCCATAGAAACTTTGAAATAAGAAATGTTTGGTTTTTTAAGCTTCTAGATTTGGGGATAATTTATTACATAGCAATATATGAGTAACAGTGGTTTTGATACTGAGAATGGAGTGTTGCCATAATAAAAAACCTAAAATGTTGGAGTGGCTTAGATACCAGTCAGTGTGCTTTGTAGAGACTTGTTAGCGAAAACCTGAAACACCTTTAAGAAATTATTAACAGAATCACATGGTCTCAGATAAGGCTGCTGGTGAGGACATTCAGGAAAGTGAAGTAAATGTTATTGGAAACTGGGAGAAGGAGGATCCTTGCTACATAGTAGCAGAAAGTGAAACATGGACAACAGTCATATTGAAAATAGAATATATACTTACTAAACTAGATGATCTGGCTAAGGATATTTCTATCCAATTTTGAATGTGCTGACGTTTTTTCTTGCTGTTTAACATACAATTCAAGAGGGGAGAGGTAAATTAAGAAATGCTATTAAATGAAGGAGCTTAGAACTTGACAGTTTTTAAAATTTTGTCTCTAGAGACAACTAATGATAAAACTTAACAATGGCTTCTCAGAAAAGATAAAACCCAGTGCACTAATGCTTAGATCAATCTGTGACTACAAAATCTTTTGTTAAGATCTCAGAAAGATCAACAGTGATGTATCAGGGTGCTATTCAGTCAAATAAAAATGCTCTCTAAAGAGATTAAAGATGTACCTCATACATCTCAATAGGACTTTTAGGAAGCTACATGGTGTTTTCCCTCAACCTTTACATTAGAAACTCAAAATATAGAAATATAAAAGGCCTATCTTAAAGAAATATATATGTGTAACTTTTGTCTAATGGAGTAGGTAGGCTCTAGGAGGAATTGCAGATCCACAAAAGTTTTAAAAGAATTATCTATGTGGAAACATCACCACTTGATGGAAAGGTCTAAAGACAGTGCAAAATGAAGTGGGGGGGAAAAAAAAAACTTTCCCCCTAAATTCTACCAGCAAATAGGAGGTGGAGGAAACTACTCAGCTATAAATAGATGCATTTCGTGATAAAGGAAAGATGATCCAGAAGGTAGAACCAACAGCCTAGAGGGCAGAGCTGAGGGCCACAGTAAATTGTTCCCAGGCTTTGAGACCTACAAGGAACTTTCAGTATTTGCCGCTGGATTTCAGAATTGCTATAGACTTATTTGTGCTAGTGATTCCACCTACTGTATTTTCTCTTTTTAAACAGGTATGGCTATAGCAGTATTCTATGCCTTCTCTACTATTGTATATTGGGTTTGTGTGAGGCAGGCAGTTTTTCATTTTAGTTTCACAGGTCTACAGATTTGAGAGAAACTGTATTCCAGGGGCTATAAGTTAAGGAACTAGACCCAAGGAGCAATATTCACACTTGGGCTTGATTTAAGCGACGAGATTCTGAATTTAGAGCTGATTTGACAATGAAATGGGACAGCTGGGAGTTTGGGAGGGGAGGGATAAATTTTATGTGTAGGAGGAAAGTAAAAAGATTTTGGCTAGAAGTTTGATTGTTGTAAAAATTCCACAAATTGTTTTATACTTCTCCCTTTAGGAGAAAGATCTTCATTCTCTTGCAGTTAAGCATAGAATAGACACAGTGATCAGACTGTGGCAGAAACTATCATATGCCATGTCATGTATGAGATTAGATCATAGAAAGATTGCAGCTTCCAGCTGGAATGCACTTCCTCACTTCCAGATCTGGGAGAAGCCAGAGCCTTACCATAAGTTCACTCAAGCAGAGAGTATCACATGGTGAAGAATAAGTCTCTGGCCAACAGTCAGCAAAGAATCTCAGCCTGTCAACAACCATGTTGGGGAGTTTGGAAAGTATATTCTTTGAGTTCGACCTTCAAGTGAAACTACAATTCCAGCTATTTCGTGAAAGACCTTGGGTCAAAACCACCTGCCTCTGCCATTGCTGCATTCCGGATCCATAGACACTGTGAAAAAAAATGTTTTCAAGCTGCTGTGTTTTCTGGTAATTTGTTACACATTATTAGTGATCTAATACAAATACTTATATCAGAAAAATAGAAAAGTCTCAAATCAATAGCCTATGCCTTCTTCTTAGAAACTAGCAAGTGATGGCAAATTAAACACAAAGTAAGCAAAAGAAAGTAAATAATAAAGAACATAAATTGATTAAAGTATAGTCCTAAAGATAATGAAAAATTGGTAGAGATAAAAGTTTTTTCTTTGAAGTCGAGAAAATAAAATTTTAAGAAGACTGATCAGAAAATCAAAGAAGACATTCCAAAAATGAAAATGAGAGTGGTTATATTCTTATAAGTCATTTAGATATTTATAGAGTACAGTCATGTGCCATATATTGATGATATGGTCAGCAAGGGACTACATAAACGATGGTGGTACCATAAGTTTAACATAGAGCTGAAAACTTCCTATTGTCTAGTGACGTCATTTTAACATTCTAGCACAATGCATTACTCATGTGTTTGTGGTGACACTGGTGTAAAAAAATCTACACTGCCAGTCGTATAAAAGTATAGCACAAATAATTATATACGGATCATCATACTTAATGATAATAAAAGACAATGTTACTGTTTTATATATTTACTATACTATATTTATTATTATTTTAGAGTATTTTTTTCCACTTACATAAAAAAATGTTTCCTGCAAAACAGTAGGTTGTGTTATGCTGCCAGGAGACTCATATATCCTGTGTTTACCACATCTCTTGGTTGCATCACTCTCTTCTTCTTCATTTAATCTCATGGTGTTTTATAAATTTACTGTAGCCTAAGTGTCCATTAAAGTCTTTTCTTAGTTTTTTAATACAATATTATATTAGTTTCAGGTGTACAATATAGTGAGTAAACAGTTATTTAACTTACGAAGTGATCACCCTGATAAATCTAGTAACCATCTGACACCATATATGGTTATTACAATATTATTGACTCTGTTCACTATGCTATACCTTATATTCTGACACCATACATGGTTATTACAATATTATTGACTCTCTTCACTATGCTATACCTTATATCCCTATGACTGTTTTGTAATTACCAATTTGTACTTTTTAATCCCTTCCTCTTTTTCACTCATCCCCCCATTCCCTTCCCATCTGGCAACCATCAAAATGTCCTCCGTATCTATGAGTTTGTTTCTGTTTTGTTTTTTAGATTCCACATATAAGTGAAATCATATATTTGTTTTTCTCTGTCTGACTTATTTCACTTAGCATAATACCCTCTAGGTTCATCCATGTTGTTGCGGATGGCAAGATTTCATTATTTTTTTATGGCTGAGTAATATTCCATTGTACATATGTATCACTTCTTTTTTATCTGTTCATCTATTGATAGATACTTAGGTTGCTTCCATACCTTGGCAACTGTAAATAATGCTGCAATGAACATATGGATGCATATGTTTTTTAAAATTGGTATTTTGAGTTTCTTTGGATAAATATGCATAAATGTAAGTACTGAGTCCTTCTTTGTCTCTTGTTATAGCCTTTGTTTTAAATTCTATTTTGTCTGGTATAAGCATTGCTACCCCAGCTTTTTTTTTATTTCTATTTTTATGAAATATTTTTTTCCACCTCTTAACTTTCAGTCTATGTGTATCTTTCGATCTGAAGTGAGTCTCTTGTAGGCAGCATATGTAAGGGTCTTGTTTTCTTATCTATTCAGCCACCCTATGTGTTTCGATTGAAACATTTAATCCATTTACATTTAAAGTATTTGTTGATAGATATGTAGTTATTGCCATTTTATTATTCATATTTTTGATCTCTTTTTTTTCCTTTTCTTCTTAAAGAAGTCCCTTTAACATTTCTTGTAATACTAGTTTGGTGTTGATGGAGTCCTTTCACATTTCTTTTTTTTTTTTTGTCTGGGAAGCTTTTACCTGTCCTTTGATTCTAAATGATAACTTTTCTGGGTCGAATAATCTTGGTTGTAGTTCCTTGCTTTTCATCACTTTGAATATTTCATGCCAATCCCTTCTGCGCTGCGAAGTTTCTGTTGAGAAATCAACCGACAGTCTTATGAAAGCTAACTGCTTTTCTCTTGCTGCTTTTAAGATTCTGTCTTTGTTTTTAACCTTTGGCATTTTAATTATGATGGGTCTCAGTGTAGGTCTCTTTGGGTTCATCTTGTTTGGGACTCTGCACTTCCTGGGCTTGTATGTCTATTTCCTTCGCCAATTTAGGAAAGTTTTCTGTTACTATTTCTTCAAATAGGTTTTCAATTCCTCTCTCTTCTCTTTTCGTTATCCCTATTATGCGAATGTTGATTCATTTGATATTGTCCCAGAGGTCTCTTGAACTATCCTCATTTTTTTGGATTCTTTTTTCTTCTTGCTGCTTTGATTGGGTGTTTTCTGCTACCTTGTCTGCCAAATCACTGATTTTTCCTCGGTTTCATCTAATGTAACTGTTAATTTCTTCTAATGTATTCTTCATGTCAGTATTGTATTTTTCATTTCCAACTGGTTCTTGTTTATTTGTTTGTTTTCAGTCTCCATTTTTCTGTTTTGCATCTCTTTGTTGAAGTTCTCACTGAGATCATTGAACAGCCTTATAATCAGTGTTTTGCATTCTGCGTCTGGTAGATTGCTTGTCTCCATTTTGTTCAGGGTATTTTTGTTTTGTTTTGTTTTGTTTTGTTTTAAGTTTTGTTCTGTTTTTTCATTTGGGACATGTTTCTTTGTCTCCTCATTTTGACTGCCTCCTTGAATTTGTTTCTATGTATTAGGTAGGGATGCTATGTGTTCCAGTCTTGGAAGAGTGTCCTTATGTAGTAGGTGTCCTGTCTGGCTCAGTGCCTCAGTCTCCCTGCTCACCTGATCCAGGTGCTCCAGGTGTATCCCTTGTGTGGATTGTGTATGCCCTCCTGTTGTTGTTGAGCCTTGATTTCTGTTGGCCCATCAATGAGAGGGATTGACCCCCAGGCTGACTGGTTGTGAGGACTGGGAAGGGTTATTGTGTAGGGACTGACCTTACAGAGCATGATTCACATTAGTGGGGTTCTGGCACCTACCCAATCTGCCCTTTGAGTGTGTTGTTTGTTGAGGTGGTGGGATGGTGCTCTGGTGTGGTCTGAAGCTGGCCACCATGTATTTTGGTTCTGAGGTCTTTTGAGAGGGGCTTTGGTGTGGGCCAAGACAGCTGCTGCCTGTGCCCTGCCTGGGGCTACTTGGTATGAGCTACAAAGTTATCTACATATGTTCGGCACTAGTTCTGGGCTTGGAGGTGCCTCATAGAGGATAAGTTGTAAACTGAGGCTGGCTACCCCTAGAGCCAAACTTGGGCTGCTTAGTAAGAGGTATGGGTGTGCTGAGGTCAGATGCTCTCATTTGGGGTTTGTGAACCTTTGAGAAATTTTAGAAAAGTCTGTAGCATAAGCCAATAAAGGCCACTTGTTTGGAAAAGCCATTGGAATCAGCTTGGTTGGGCTAGCAAGTTGGGTGGTGTGGTGTCTCAGGAAATCACCAAGGTTGGGGCAAATGGTTTTAGACAAATTGATGGAGACTCGGATATGGTGGTTACCTGCATCTGTGTGCTGGTTGTTGGGAGGGCTCAACAAAGGAACAATGGCTTCTGCCAGTGCTTCTGTCTGGGAGAGAGCTACTCCTCAGCCTTATCCTGCCAGACAATTTGTTTCCTCCTTGTATGTCCCTTTTTGAGCTTACATCAGGGAGTAAGTCCATTGGTGGGCCCTTTTAGAAGAACACCTGGGACTTACTCTGTCTCACTCAGCCAGAATCCCCACTGGTTTTTCAAGTGCAGAAGTTATGGGACTTATCTTCCTGGCACTGGAACCCTGGGCTGGGGAGCCTCATGTGGAGCTAGGACCCCTTGCTCTTTCAGGTGAACCTCTGCAGCCAAGATATCCCTCCCGATTTTTAACTGCCACATGCAAGTGTGGGACCAGCCCATTCTGCATCTTCACCCCTCCTACCAGTCTCACCGAAGCTGCTTCTGTATATCCTTAGTTATAGGGCTTTTGTTCAGCTAGACTTCAGGCAGTTCTCAATGAATGTTATTCTATAGTTTAGTTATAATTTTGATATGGTCATGGGATGAGGTGAGCACAGCATTTACCTACTCTTCCATCTTGATTGGAAGCTCCAAAATAAATCTTTACAAAGTCCACTTTATAAATTCCACTGCTGTATACAGTAATATCCCCGGCCTTCACATTCACTCACTACTCACTCACTGACACCTAGAGCAACTTCTGCTCCTGCAAGTTTCATTCATGGTTACTGACCTACACGAGTGTGCCAATTTTTATCTTTTATACCATATTTTTATGTTTGGATACAAATACATACATCGTGTTACAATTGCATGTAGTGTTTAGTACAGTAACATGCTGTATATGTTTGTAGCCTAGGAGCAATAGGCTATACCATATACCCTAGATGTACAGTAGGCTATACCATCAAGGTTTATGTGAGTGTATTCTGTGATGTTCACACAACAAAATCTCCTAATGACACATTTCTCAGAACATATCCCCATTAAGTGTCACATGACTGTACCAGAAACAAAATACATCAATAAAGTCAACAACTTAGATGAATTGGACAAAATTTTTAAAAGATACAAACTACCAAAGACCACAAAAGAATGAACAGGTAACCTGAATGCTCCTGTATTTATTAAAGTCATTTCATTTGTAATTAAAAGCCCCCCAAAATTGAAAACACCAAGCCTACATGGATCCACTGGTGAATTCTACTAAATATTTATGAAAAAAAAAAAGAAAAAGAAAAATGTCCTGCACAAGCTTTTCTAGAAGATAGAAGAGATAGAGAAAATATCTCACTGAGTTTATTTAATAAGGCCTAGATTATTTTGATACCAAAACCAGTCAAAGATACTGCAGGTAAATAAAACTACAGATGCACATTCCTCATGCATATAGTCACAAAAATTCTTAACAAGATTTTAGCAAAAAACCAATTAACAATATATAAACAAATAATACATTATGAAAAAATGAGGTTTATTGACAGAATGTAAAGTTCATTCAACTTTTAAAAATCAATCAACATAATCCACCGCATTTAAAAAAAACCATACAGTTATCTCAGTGGATGTAAAGAGTATTTGGAAAAATTCAATATTCATTCATTATGAAAACTCATCACACTGGACATAAAAGGGGATTTCCTCATCGTGGTAAAGAAAATCTACAAAGTATCAGTGTACTTAATATGAAACCTGGGCAATGCTTTCCCTCTAAGATGGGGAAAAATTAAAAAAAAAAAAAATCTGTTCTGCATTTTTTCTATTCAATATTGTAATGGAGGACCCAATCAGAACAATAAGGCAAGAAACAGAAATATCTGTCATACATATTGGAAAGGAAGGAATAAAACAGTATTTGTTTATGACATGCTTATTTATGTATAAAATCATAAATAATCTATTTATAAAAAGGTACTAGCTATAATAAGTGATTTTAACAAGGTCAATATATAACAAGGTGAATATGGAAAAATCAACTGTATGTCTATATGCTAGCAATGAACAGTTGAAATTGAAATTTAAAAAAAATCATTTACAATAGCTATAATAATCTGAAATACTTAAAGGTAAAAACTGCATTGAAAACTACAAAACATTGTGGAGCTAAATTAAAGAAGACAAAATAAATGGAAAAATATACAGTGTTTATTGGTCAGAAGACCCAATATTGTCCAAGTATCATTTCTCTTCAAATTGTGTTATGCATACAATGGAATTGTTATCAAATACCAAAGCAGATTTTAATAGCTTTATTGAGATATTTATCATACAATAAAATTAACCCAATTAAAGTGTACGATTCAGAGACTTTTAGTATATTCACATAGTTGTGCAACTGTCACCAAGATAAATTTTAAAGCATTTTCAGTACCGCAGAAAGAAACTCTACCCATTAGCAGTCACTTATCCCTGTCATCCCCAGCCCTGGCAAACCACTAATATGCTTCTTGTCTCTATGGACTATTCTGGGCATTTCATATAAATGGAATCATGTAATATATGGTCCTTTGTGATTGGTTTCTTTAACTTAGCAGAATGTTTTCAAGTTTTATCCATATTATAGCACATAACAGTATTTCATTCTTTTTATTGTCTAATGATATTTTGTTGCAAGAATATACCATATTATATTTATCCATTCATCACTTGATGAGAATTTGTGTTATTTCCACTTTTCGACTCATGAATAATGCTATATGAACATTCATATAAAAGCTTTTGGGTGTCCATATGGTTTCATTTCTCTTGGATGTATATCTAAGAATGGAATGTCTGGATCATATTGTAACAACATGTTTAACATTTAATTTTTCCAAAGTGACTGCATAACTACATTCCCACCAACAATGTGTCAGCATTCAAATTTCTCTATATCCTCACCAACACTTATTGTTATCTGACTTTTTGATCCTAGTTATCCTGATAGGTTTGAATTGGTATATTATTGTGGTTTCGATTTGTATTTCCCTACTAACTAATAATGTTGAGTATATTTTTATATGCTTATAGTACATTTATCATGTTCTTTGAGAAAATGTCTATTCAAGATCTTTGCCTATTTTTTTAAGGACTTGGTCATCTTAGTTGTTCACCTCAGCAATAAAAACACCTAACTACTGATACATCCAACAACATAGATGAAACTCAAAAACATTATGCTTAGTGAATGAAAATGCAAAAGAGTTCATATTCTATTATTCCATTTATATGAAATTCTAGAGTAGACAGAACTATATTGTAGTAAAATATAAAAGCAGAAGAGTATTTGCATCTGGGAGTTGGGCTGATGGGTAAGGAGTATAAGTGGACTATCTGGAATGATAGTGATGATCTCTGGTTTGGTAGATATTTGGGTTCTATAGGTGTACAAATTAGTCAAAACTCAGTGAATGGTAAATTGAGGTTCCTGCATAGCTGTATTCTAAAAATACCTATAAAGAAATACTGAATTCTTGTTAATGATATGTATACTGAAGTGTTAACATGTATACTGAAGTGAGATGTTATTCTTTACTTGTCAGATGGGAATTTCTAAAAAGAAAAGTGCTATGTAGGTGTCTGAAATGGGGGAATAAGAATCACTCCTTGAGGATTGCCCTTGAGTAGAATTGTTTGTTCCGACTTAGCTCATTTTAGGAAAGTTTTCTTTAAATTTTTGTTGCCACTTTCCATGTTGCTGGATCTTTGTTTTTCATTTTGTAATACTCCTGTATATTGCAGGAATAATTTTATTTTGTCTTCTAAATCAGTGGGCTTCTTTTATTGTTACATGTATGTAATTTGGCTGCAGTTTTGTTTTGCTTTATTATTTGGCTGGTATTATTGATCCTTTACTCTTTTTTTTTCACAACTTTTTAAAAGTATTTGCAAGTAAAAGTAGAGTCTTTCCATATTACACCGGGTTTTTTAAATTGAGATATAATTGACTTTAATTTCGAGTGTACAACAGAATGATTCATTATTTTTTCACATATTACAAAAAAATAAGTCTAGTTCACATACATCACCATAGTTATAAATCTTTTGTGTGTGATGAGATCTTTTAAGATCTACTCACTTAGCAACTTTTGAATATACAATATTATTAACTACCATTACCATGCTGTAAATAACATCCCCATGACTTATGTATTTAATAAATGGAAGTTTGTACCTTTTGAATACTTTTACCCATTTCACTCATTCTTCCATCTTCCACCTTTGGCAAACACTAATCTGTTCTCTGAATCTATGAGTTTGGGTTTTTTGTTTTGTTTTGTTTTCTTTTGTTTAGATTCTACATATAAGTGAGATCATATGGTATTTGTCTTTCTCTATCTAATTTCACTTAGCATAATGCCCCCCAAATTCATCACTGTTGTTGCAAATGACAAGCTTTATTTATATATCTTACTTGGAAAGATGTCTATTAAAGGCCTTTGACTATTTTTTAAGATGGATTCTTTGCCCTTTCATTGTTGAGCTGTAAAATTTCTTCACACATTCTGAATTCAGTTCCTTGTGAAATATATGGTTTACAAATATTTTCTTTCATTCTGCGAGACGTCTTTTCACTTGATGATACAATTATCAACATAAAGTTACTAATTTTAATGAAATCAAAAGTATCTATTTCTATTTTTTGTCATTTGTCCTTTTGGTATCATGTCTAAGAAACCATTGCCTAACTCAAGTTTACACAGATTTACTCCTATGCTTTAATTCTAAGAGTTTTATAGTTTTAGCTCTTATATGTAGGTCGATGATCTATTTTCAATTAATCTACAATTGTCCTCCACTTCCTTCTCCAAGTCATCTTGCCTTAAGATCTGTGTTAAGTTAAAAGGTTTTTAACCAGCATCGGGGGTTCAGGCAATAAGGAAGGAGTGGCATCCGGGCTGTGTCTATGTGTGGACTTCTTTGAATTTGTCCTGCTTGGAGTTTATAGAATATCTTGGATGTGTAGATTAATGTTTTCCATTAAGTTTGGGAAATTTTTAGACATTTTTTTCAGATATTACTTCTGCCCCTTTCTCTCATCTCTTCTGAGATACTCATTATGCATTTGTTAGTAAATCGATTGTGCACCATAGGTATCAGAGGTACTGTTCATTTTTCTTCTATCAATTGCACTATATCAATTGTTCTCTCTTCAAGCTTGCCAATTATTTCTCCTGCCAGTTCAAGTTTACTCTAGAGCCAATCCAATAAAGTTTTAAATTTAGTTATTATACTTTTCAATTCCAGAAATTCTATTTGTTCTTTTTAAAGTAATTTCTGTCTCTTTATTGATATTCTTTCTTATCAATGATGAGAATCATTGTCAAACCTTTCTTTAATTCTTTAGACTTGTTTTTCTCTAGTTCTTTGAACACATTGATTTAAGTCGATGTCTAGATAGTTCAACATCTGGATCTCCTTAGAGATAGTTTCTATTGATTGAATTTCTTTATGTGTATGGCAATCACATTTCTTGTAATATTGTTTTTGTTGTCGTTGAAAATTGAATGTTTGGAGTAATATAATATGGTAACTCTGGAAACTTTATTTTCCCTTTCTCTCAGGTTTGTTGTTCTTTTTGAACTAATTCTCTATAATGTACTGCCATTGAAATTTCTGCTTGATTAACTTAGTGCTCAGCTAATGATTGGTCAGAGATTTCTTTAAATGCCTTGAACCAATAAATCTTTCATCCTTTTTAAGGGGTCTCTATGTATGTTGTAGCTAAGCCGTGCCTTCAGTGCACAAGCTGTTCACAATCCTGCCTTTCGCTTTACATTTGTATAGTTCAAGTTTAGCCACGCCTTCATTCTGGGATCCTCTCAGGTTTTAGATATGTGCATACTTGCATGCGGACTTCTACAACTATAGCTACAGCTATGTTAGAGATTTCCAAAGATTTCTGTAGATATTTTGTTCCTCAAATCTCTTTTTTAACTTATTGTCATGCTCTATTTGCCTCAATTGGTATTGCAGACTTAAGAGGCTGCAATGATAAACAATTGCCATTGATTTTTTTTCAGCAAATGCCATGGGGATAGAGAATTTATAATGCAGTGAGATCTAAGTCAGGTTGAATAATGACAATGTCCTATAAATCAGGCTTTTCTAGATAGCTATGCTATGTATCTAATAATGGCAGTACTCTGGAGAAGGGACTTCTTGAAGAACTTAAGTCCTTGTCTTCTCTTTCTGATTGTTCTAAGGCTCTTGGTTTTCACTGCTATTGTGGTTGTGAGGCTGCTTGTTTTCAAGGCGACGATGGAGATTTTAAATTAGATTATTAATTAATATCTGTGGAGAGAGGAATAGTAAAAGGCCAAGCATAAAAGCCAAACACCCTGCTTTTTTCCCCAAGGCACAATAGTTTTTGTTTTGTTTTGTTTTATAAAAAAACACTCCTCTCATTGTCACAAACCTATGGATAATTTCCAGAGTCCTGGGAAAGTTGATTTTGATAATTTTTTTCTAGAATTTTTATTGACTTTTGTGGAGGAAAAGATTTACAAAAGTTCTCAATGTGTCATCTGAGAAACCCTATCCTATCAGTTAATTTTTTAAGATAGAAATTGAAAAACTGATTCTAAACTTTATTTAGAAATGCAAAGGACATCGAATAGGCAAAAAAAAAATTTAAGAACAAAACTGAAGGACTAATAATGCCAGAATATAAAACTTACAAAAAGCAATAGTGATGAAGGCTGTGTGATATTTCTATCAAAACAGACAAATAGGTTGCTGAAGCAGAATAGAGAATTGAAAAATAATTCCACACATATATGAACAACTGATTTTTAACAAAGTTTCAAAGCCAGATCAGTGGAGAAAGGATAGTATTTTCAAATGGTTATTCATATGAAAAACAAAACAACAGCAACAAAAACTTGACCCATACCTCACCCTATGTAAAAAAAGCTAGCACAAAAAAGATCTTGGACCTAAATGTAAAACCTAAAACTAGATTACTTCTAAAATAATTATAGGAATTTTTTTGTGATTTGTATTTGGGGAAAGATTTCTTAGATGTGACACCAAAAGCACAATCCATGAAAGAAGAGGTTGGAAATTTGAACTTCATACAAATTGGATTATATATGTAATAAAATATTTATATTTAGAATGTATAAAGGACCTTTAAAACTAAATAACAGGATATAAAGCAAATCAGTAAAAAATCTGTTTCAAACAGATATTTCACTATTAGATAAACAATAGTAAAAAGTATAATGTACTATCACTAAGTTATTAGAAATGGTAGAAGTAAAAAAGACTTACCATACCATTTATTTGGAAGTATTTGGAGAAACTGTAATTCTTACAGTGCTAGCCAAAATATAAAGGAAAATAACCACTTTGGAAAACAGTTGGCAGGGTTTTTTTTTTTAGTTAAACATACATCTACCATATGATCTAGTCATTTCACTCCAAGATATTTATCCAAGAGAAGTGAAAGACTATGTTCATTCATAGATTTGTACATGAATATTTAAAGAAGCTTTATTTATAATAGCCAAAACCTGGAAACAATTAAATTTCTATCATTAGATGAACGGATATAATATAATAGTATTTTTTGAAATAAAAAGGAACTACAGATACATTATAGAAAAAAGGATGAAACTCAAAATGACTGCATTGAATGGAAGAAGCTAAACCAGATTATGTATTATATGGTCTTATTAATATTAAATTTTAGAAAATGCAAACTAATCCATACTGATGGAAAGCAGATTAATGTTTATATAGGATAGAGTGGAGGGAAAGTGAATTGGGGAGGCAGGAGGATAAATTACAAAAGGACATGAGAAAAATTTGAGGAGTGATGTATAGTTTCATTATTTTTACGTGGTGATGGTTTCATTTGAGTACATATATCTAAACATCAATTTTTACACTCTAAATATGTATACTTTATTATGTGTCAATTATACTTCCAATAAAGTTGTTAACAAATAATTTGAGCCATTTTGATAAAAGAAATATATTTTTTGTAGATAAGTGATGAAATAATATTCCTGGATTAGAAAATTATAGACAGATCATTAGTCATCATGGAAATGAAATTTAAAACCACAATTATAGAATGACAACTCCTAATCTCCTGGAATTGCAGCATAAGGATTTCTGCAGATACTCTCTCTGGTGAAACCAGGGAGAAATTATGGTGAAAGTATAACTGGTGAAATTGTATGAAGAAGCCCAGCAATTTAAAGTCTCTGGAAGTTGTCCCAAGGGCACAGAACAAATAGAGAAATATTTATTCAAGAAATTTACTAAATACCAGTAAAAACAGTGAGGGTCTGTGGCATTTAAGTCACAAACTGCTCCCCTCAAATCTGCCACCTACGCTCTATGAGCGCTCCACTCTGAGCAGGTTCTGCCAACTCTAATCTCTCTCTTTCTCCAGTTCCCAGTCAAGGTATCTCCCTAGGAAGGGCAGGCCATCAGCATTTCTCATATCCACCAGCTTTGTGTTGCAGAAGCTAAATTATAGGTGAGTGTAACACATAAAGCAGTCAGAGACTCTCTCGCTCCACTCAGTCCCCAGTTATAGGCCAGAGATTCTATCCTAGAATACTGGGGCCTCAATAGCTCTTGCCCAAGCTTGCTTATAAGATGGAGACTACATGATAAGAGAGACACACCAAAAAAAAACAGAGACTATTTCCCTCTCCCAGTACTATGTTTGTAAAACAGATATGTCACTCTGAAAAAAGTGGGCCACTGTGCCTGCCCTGGCTCGGGAGCAGAGGCTCAGAAATTTTGTCCAAGGGGGAGACCATTCATAAAAACAGCTCTGAAGTTCTCCTCAAAGAAATATCTTCATGTGGAACATAGTATAGGGATGTTTAAGCTTAAGGGTACTCTCAAAAACAATGGAGATCTTTGCAGTAAGCAAATTAGAGGAGTCCGGTAACTTCATAGGAACCACAACTGAATATAGGACAGCTAGTTTGCTAGAAAGAACAAGGAAGGAGATTGCTAAGAGCATTCCTCCTATAGTCAAAACAGACTTTAAAGAATGGCTTCAAGATATTCCTTTCAAGGGGCCTAAATTTAATAATCAAACTGTAGAACATTTTATGCCCCAGGGCACTACTGAAATCAATAGAGAAATCTGTTGGAAAGTAGTGGAGACTAAGAGCTGAGTGTGATACTGGCACAGGCAGATAGTTTAACCAAGAGATCAGAGATTAAGTCAAAATGGTTGCCAGATATGAGGAGGGTTGGGAGACCAGGTGAAAAAGGTGAAGGGATTGAGAAGTACAAATAAGCACCTACAAAATAGTCATGGGAATATAAAGTACGGCATAGGGAATATAGTCAATAATATTATTAATACATATGTATGGTGCTAGGTGGGTTCCAGACTTATTGAGGGGATCACTTCACAAGTTATATACATGTTTAACTACTTTTTTGTACACCTGAAACTAATATAATATTGAATGTCAACTGTAATTGAAAAACAAATAAAATTTTAAAAATACATAACCAAGAGAGAGATTGAGAGAGAGACAGAGTCAAAGAGAACTCTCAAAACCACTGGCATCTTAGGTTGACAGTGCATATGCCCAAGGCTGTTCCCTGTGAAGGTCAACATCAGGGGCTTCACAGTGCAGGAGAAATAGACTTAAATCCAGCCAACTTACTAAACATATGAAAATGAAATAATAACAAGGGAGATTGTTATATCTAAAGTTGCTATAACATACTATCTAAAATGTCCAGTTTTCAACAAGAAATTATGAGATATGCAAGTAAATTGGAAAAGGTGATAAGCAAGAAGACAAAAGAAGGCAACAAATATTGTCAGTGAAAGGACCCAGATGTTGGACTGAACAGATAAAAAATTTACTGCAATGATTATAAATATGTTTAAAGAACTAAAGAAAGTCGTGTTTAAAGAAGAAGAGTGTATGTTGGCAATGTTGTATTAAATAAAGAATGTCAATACAGAGACAGAAATTACAAGAAAATTACACGTAAAATTCTGGAGTTGCAAAGTTCAGTAACTGAAATAAAAGAATTTACTGGAGGAGATAAACCATAGATTTGAACAAGCAGAAGAGTAAGAGAATTTAAAGATAGATCAATAGAGACTGTATAATCTAAAGAATTGAGGAAAAAAGAATTAACAAACACTAAGAGTCTCAAAAAAATGTGAGACACCATTAAAAACGCCAACATATAGGCAACAAGAGTACCAGGAGAGGAGAATGAGAAAGGAACAGAAAAATTCATTGAAAATATTGTCTGAAAACTTTCTGAATTTGATGATAAATATCACTTTACACATCAGGAGGCTCAATAAATTCAAAGTAGGATATAAACAAAAAGATATTTTGTAGTAAAAAATATTGAAAGACAAAGACAAAGAGAAAATGTTGAAAGAAACAACTTGTCACGTACAAGGGAACTGTAATAAGATTTACAAAGTTCTTATGTGAAACAATGTAGAAGGGAATGGGGTAATATAATCAGAGTACTGAAAGTGTAAAAACAATGATGACAGCAACAAGAATAAACCCTATCAACTAAGCATTTTATATCCAGCAAAATTAGCTTTCAAAAACGAAGATAAAGAATAACAGAGAGAATTTATTTTTAGCCAATCCACCTCATAAGAAACATTAAAAGAAGTTCTTCAGGCCGAAAATAAGTGACCCGAGACTAATTTAAATGTATATGAAAAAACATCAATAAAGATAATTTCTATAATTATATGATAGTATAAAAACATTTTTCTCCATTTTCCTTTTTATTAAGAAAGCAATTATATGATTATATATAAAATATGTCATAAATATATACATAATTAATAAATACTACAAAAAGTTATATTTTTGAGCCTATAACATGC
>NW_006430735.1:10293065-10324487 GCF_000325575.1 Pteropus alecto | reverse complement strand
ATAAATATATATTTGCTTTCCTTTCTTCTCTTAGCTTCTTTAAAAAACAAAATTATATAAAGTAATACTTATAATAATATAAGTATGTATTTTACCTTCTAGCTAAAGGTAAAAATGTTATGGATTTTCATGCTTGTAAAACATTAACATATAGATTTTCTCTAAGGCAACAATTCCTCCAATGAAAGTGAGAGTGGATGACACTAGAATGGTGATAGTAGAAAGGAGTTAAAAAATTGGTGAAAATATATTGTTGAGTTAGTAACATATACATTGTAGTATGTATATCAAAAATAGCACAAAAAGAACAGATAGTATAGCTACATAGAATTATTTTTTTTTTACTTTAATAAATTGTATAAATTTGAAAAAAATTGAAGTAAGTTTCTAAGTTCATATTTGAAGCTTAGTAGAAAGAATTGATTTTTAAATAATTATAGAATGTTCCTATATAAAGATAAAGCTACATAGTTAATTAGCTATAACTAAAGAGATTATATAAAAGAGACAGAAATATGTACTAGTTCTCTCTCTGGAGGGCAAAATATCATAATACTTTAATTCTAAGGAGAAACATTTTATACTTTCTCTTGGGAGGTGATATCAGAATCTGAAGGTAAAGAGATATGTCATCTTTTCTTTTCTTTAGTCTTTTCTTTTTCTTTTTTTTCACTCTGGCAGTTTATTTTTTTTCTCTCAACTGACTGAAAGAGCGTAAAACACAAAGAAAATGTTTTCCACCAGGAACAAAGGGAGGAACATTTATTCTGAGCTAGGCTGAAACAGAGATGATTTAAGCAAATCGCTAAAGGTGCTTTAGGCTCAAAGTCCAATAGGCAGTTAAATAAGTCCTTGAATTTTGGCTTGAAGGTAAAATATGTGACTTCCTTGAAAAGGAAGAATGAATTATAGGCCAATAAGAAACAGTTTAGAAAAACGCATGATATTTTTATTTTATATCATTAAGTAGTTTTTGTTTTTATCATGATAACAACACTTAATGTGATATCTACCCTCTTGATAAATTTTTAAATGCACAATGCAGTATTATTAACCCTATTATATTATTATATTGTTGGCACAATGTTGTTTAGTAGATCTCTGGGACTTATGTATCTTGCGTAATTGGAACTATATGCCATGGAAACTATATCCTCATTTACTGGTTTGCTCTGATATAGTTGCTTTGATATAGTTCTCCAAAAGTGTTGTCTGTTTTAAAGTTTGTTAAACATCCCTCAAGTTTGGCTATTTTTACAGAGGAAGCTATATTTGAACCTTAAAGATATTGGCAATCCAGGACCAAAATACTTCAGTACCTGTACAATGTCTGGAGAAGAGCTTCGTTCTTGAAGAAAACTACGCAATACACACTGCTACCTAATAAGAGAATGTGAAAATAACAGATAAGGTTTTAGAAAGTAAAATTACCACACTGACCCTGAAATTATGAAACAGGCCGTAGATAGCATGCTTTCCTTTTTAGACTTCATGATAAGTTATATTTTTTCATTTGCACATGGAATTTGATATCAATGTTTATCTAACATTTTTTTCAGAGAGAGCTACGCTTTCCAATGTTATAGATTTTCATGCTTGTAAAACATTAATATATAGATTTTCTCAATCTAAGGCAACAATTCCTCCAAGTGAGAGTGAGAGTGGATGACATTAGAATGGTGATAGTAAAAAGGAGTAAAAAAATTGGTTATGTGTAGTTACTTTCTCCTTTTTTGTTACAGAGTTTCGATGATAGGATTTTATATTCTTGCTATTCATTAAAATTTTTAATCTAATATCCATTTTTAATAATATAAAGAAATGAAATGAAATGACTTTGAATCACATTTATTCAGTATCACTATGTGTTACTTGGGTTTCATAATCTTTAGGTTGGTATTTCCCTTGTACATTACTCATTTTAAAATTAGATGACAATTTCAGCCTTAAGAATATGGAGACATAAAGTTTTCAAGACAGTGTTCCATACTTATGTTGGCTCAAATACTTGGGTATGTGTTATTAATGTCTTATTTCCATAATGTGAGTTGATTGCAGAAATATTTGTAAATGAATCAAGTCTAGAGACAGAGGGTAACCTTTGCAAATCTAATTTACCCACCTAAAAATACCTGATTTTAAATGACAACATTATTTTTCTCTCTTTATGCCAAGGGGTCATTGAAGCTAGTATACTTCTCTCATCTTTGGCAGACAGGAAAGATAGATATACATTTTACTCGTGTCCTTGGAATAGAAATGGACCTGCAATGTAAGATTGCAGTGTGATATTATGTAAAGAGGCTTGGATTTGGGATTATTTATTCCCTGAAAAGAAGAAGAGTATAGGTTCAAAAATAACTGGGTTTGATTCTTAGCTGAATTTTTTTGTGAATTGTTGAGTTTGAGCAAGTTACCTAGCATTTTAAGCCTGTTTAGTCATCTGTTAAATGGTGATGATACTGATCTCTCAGGGTTATTCTAAAGAATAAATGAGATCAATGCATATGAAAAATTGACCACACATATGTGTTTAACAAAAATTTGGTAATATTATATTCCTTGAAAAAAATTCTGTGCAACTTGTTAGCATTATTATCTTGAGAACTTACATTAACATGTCAGATACTCAGTTTGCTTATATGCAAAATTGAGGTATTATTATTAAATCATTCTGAGAACTTTTAAATAATATTTTTAGCATATTTTGTAAATAAAAAATAGCTATGATATCTAGATATCTTGAGATATCTTAATGCAGCGTCTGAATTGGAATGATAATAATAATAATAACTGACATCTATTAAGCATGTATGTTCTTTGTACCAAGTGTACTTTATATACATTAATTCATATAATCCTTGCACCAAATCTATAAATTGGTTGAGTTTGAAATTTATCTACCTATAAGTTAGATATTACTATTATCCCAATTTTACATGCCGAGAAACTGAATTATAGAAAGATCATATGGCTAATACAAGTGTAAGCCAGGAGTCTCCATGAGGCGATATATTCAAGCTCAGGTCATCTGGTTATGGTACTATATTCTTCTGATAATGTGGGAGAAAAAAGTCAACTTCAACTTCAGGGAATGTGAAAAGTGAAAGAAAGAGATGGAAAAATGTATAACGTGAGTGAGAAATACCTATAATGGATAAAAGGCAATGCTTCATGTTTGCCCTGATTAGAGGCTGTTGACATGGGGATGTAATAAGCAGGATAACTAGAAGTGAGGCATCCTATGAGATTGGTTAGGGGTACATATTTGGTTTTCTCTGGTTGGTTCTAAGTTGGAAGTGGAGACAAAAATTAGGGAAGCTGTCAATTATTAATCAATTTTGCCCATTTGAGGCCAACTGATACAGAAGTCATTGTTTAGCTTCTTGGATTACCACTAGAGATAGCAATCTCTGTTCCTACAAGTCTGACTTACAGCAGACTGATTTCCTGGGTTCTGTATTGTAGATTAGAGTTGATCTCCTGAGCAGGTTGCTGCATGCTGTGGATCAAAATTCTATTTTTATATATGGTCTGGCCATTGTCTGTATATTCAGTCTCTCAATAACTTTTAAACAAAATGTAAAACTTTCATATCTATGGGAAAAAAACAATAAACAAAGTTTAGAAGAATATTAAACTGAAAAATAAAAACTTTGATAACACATTAATATGTGTTAATTTTCTTAGCATAAAAAAGTTTTTAACAACTTATAAAGAAATTATCAAACATCTCTATGGAAAAATAATCAGAGTAATAACAGGTAATTTGCAAAAAAGAAAATATATTTAACTTCAAAGAAATGCAAATAAAATGAGATTTAAATTTTAGCCTGTTTCATTGACAAATATTAAAATGACTGACAAAATTGAGTGACAGCATGTGTTGGAAGAAATGGACATTCTGATACACTGCTAATGGTAGTCTAAACTCATCCAACTTTCCTGAAAGGCAATTTGGCAACTCTTGAATGTCTGAAACATATGATTTTCCTTTGGGCCAGCAATACTCTTTTAGGATTTTCCCTAAGAAATAATGAGTCAAATGCACAGATATGAAAGGAGAATGGATAAATCCAAACAATAATGGATTTGTTAAATTATGGTACATTAGATGTAGTCCTTAAAATGGTAATGCAGAAATACATTAAGTAATATGTAAAGTTATATATTAGGTGTTAAATTAGCATAATCTGTTTAAGAAAGGAAGAATAAACATCTGAAAGCTAACAGTTGTCTTTGAATGGATCATGGGTTTTGAAAATGTTTTAGTATTATTATTTTTGTTTATTAGTAATTTCTAATTTTCAACAATGAATGAGTATATGAGTATTGCTGAAAAATAGCATTAATGCTTTTAGAATCCAAAACTATAAAAAAAATATGTAGTTCATAATCTCTCCATCAGGAAAATACCTACTGACATTTAAAAAAGTAACCCACGTACATTATTAAAACATTCAAATAAATGTTCAGATTTTATGAAAATCAGCTTTTTCCTCTGCCCCTCTGTCCCTCCTCCAAAGATAATTATTGTTAACAGAATTTTATTTATTGTTTGACTACATTTTTAAGTAGGAGTGGGGAAATGTCTATACATCAAAAAAGAGAAAAAAATTAGCGAACAATTCTCAGGAAATAAATCTGTTTTTCTTTAGCTCTTGTCTGAATTCCTAAGTTTCCAATTCATTGGCTTCATGCTAGGATGTTCTAAATTATACCTTACAATTTATATTACAATATATAACTTTTTATAAATCTTTGAGTTCAAATCTTTTCCTTTCACTCAAATTAAAGATACTCTTAAAAAGACAGTATTTCCTGTATACTAACTATATGTTCACTTTTTGCAGTTGTAATATACAATTACATCATTCCACAAAAATTCTTCCCACACTTGCATTTGACGCAGGAATTGAAGTAGAAAACTGAACTCATTTAAACAAATTTAGAGCTGCAGTTTCTGTGCTAAATGCAAGTTTTGATTTTTTTTTTTAGTGTTGTTTCCTCAAATGATCATCTCATGTCCAAAGCACAGACTTTCTCATAAAAAAATTTGGAGTGAGCTCTTATTTTCGTGATACAAACACTCAGATATGAATTACATCATCAAAAGAAGGAGGTGACTCATGATTAGGCAAGCACAAAGCACCCAAAGCAATATATAGTGGATTTTTAAAAAGTAACTAATTCTATATATGAGAGCTCTTTTATTCATATTCAATCCTTCACAGGTTAAACTTACTAACTACACAAACTGGTAAATTTTATATATATTTCTCAATGTATATAAAGCTCCTGCTAGAAAAACTATATTGATTTTTTTCTCTCAAAATTTTGGAACTAAATTAGAGAAAAAAATTATTGACTGGTGGCAGATTTTGTTTAACAAAATTTCCAAATGCTTTACCTAAAAGAGTGTTACAAGTATCAGAGCTGAACAAGAATCCCAGAGCAGTTGTTGTACTTGAGGAAAGCTCTGTAGTCCTGCCGCGCCCTTGCATATGGCCTCAGAGCATGGTTTCAGACTGGGAGGTCTGGACTCCTGCGCTGCATTCTAACTATCACATTGATTAAATGCTCAGAGACTTATGGCCAGTCAGTTCAGTTGTACGAAGTACTCTTGACTTTGACTAGAAAGCATGAACTTCAGCTCTGCAATAATCTATAACTCCAGCCATATACCTCCATGCCTGTCACTCCTGTGCCCTAGATTCTGGACACATACACTGTCTAGAGTGAGGTGTTTTCAAGTGAGGAGGTATGCTTTCCCTAGCTTATAAAGAAGAAACATCTTGTATAATATACAAGATGGCACATGGAAGTAGGGCTAATTAAGGACCTTTCCTCAACTGCCAAAATTTCAGTTTCCTTAGAAATAACCTCTGCCAGGACTGCTTTGGCCTCAAATGCGACACCCCTGTAATTGTTCCTGGTTCTGTTGTTCTTCCGAAGTAAATATGGAGTACTGACTTATGGATATCAGTCTTCTGAAGCCTACAACCTCGTCTATATCCAGGAGATATTCCATCCACTACCCTTTCCTCAATGGATTACTAAATCACCATGGCACCAGCTTTGATTTGGCACCACTGCATAAGGTCTTTGAAGTTCGTGTCTTCCATATTATTTTCTTATTGACTGGGTAGCTGTCCACCAAAAGCTGGAAAACTACTACTTCCTACTGATGAAATATAATTTGGATCAGTTATAATAACTCACTATCCTTGAGAACTGGCCTAACCAAAATAATCATGGGCATTTTTGCCCTTATGATAGCTGAGCTGCATGGACACCATTTGCATGGTAATATGAGTGTCAGCCCTGGAGTTGAGCAATATGATGCTCTCAATGAACACTTAGGGGGGGTCACATCTAACCAAGATATAGATGGTCAGTGAATGTATCCCAGAAGTAATATAAAGAAATCTTTCTGACAAACCTCAGTTTAGATGTCTCTCACTCCTCTATTTATGATAATTATCACATTGTAGTATAATTGATTATTTTACTCCTTTGCTCTGTCAACTATACCATGAGTTTCATGGAGGCAAGGATTACTCACATTCTATCACCAAACGATAGCAAAGTACCTTGCACTTTCTGAGGCTGTTCATAGCAAAAAATAGACTAAAAGACATTCAGTGGTGTGCCAAATAGGAAGAAGAGGTGGTAACTCTGTGGGATGAGGCTCAAATGGTAAGTGTCATTGCTCCAGCAAAAGTCATATGCTTATGTTAGTATCTATAGGTCTATATCTTGGAATTGTTGAAGATGAAAAGGGCCATTCAGAGTTTCAAATCCAGCCACACTCTTCAAGTGCACTCACCACATTTTCCATAGCTCTTTTAGATGTTTAGCACGCTGAGGCTGCCACTCTCTCAATAACCCATTAACTACCCCAATGAGCCAGCTGTAGTATAATAAACAGTAAAAAATTGTGATGGACACTAGTAATCCCATGGCTAGCACTAGAACCTAGATCTTTTCTGCAGGTATATACCACCTAGAAATGTACCTGGGACTGAAGAGACCTTTGCTGGGAAAATCTAGAGACACTCCATTCTTACCCTAAGAAATATGAATGTGCCCTAAGACAGGTGAGGGAGGAGGCAATAATATGCATATATTAGCAAAGCCCAAATTAGGCACAGTAAAAGTTTACATTCAAGCTGTACTGTTAAATCCTCAGGACTGGCTTCACCTACAACTTCAAGAACAATTAAAATCACTATCGTTGCATGTTAATCAACTTCAGAAATGAATCCAGACTTTTCTTGGTTTCCTAATGTTCTTTGGACATGATACCAGACATTAAGGCCAAACAAGAGTTCAGCGGTACCATTGAATTTGATATTCCTGGGCCACGACTTTTATTTTAATGGTGGGAATCAGACAATCAGCTCTAAATCAGATCACCAAGAAGAACACTTCGGTTTTCAATAGACATCCACCAGGCTGTAAATACTACAATTGTAGAGACTATGCTTATTAATTTATTCTGTTATTCATCATTTAAATCTATATTGTTTAACTTCTATATTCCAGGCCCTATACTAGGTTTAAATACACATTGATACCTAAAATGGGCATAGTCTCCATCTACATGGAATTTATGACTCAGTAGCAAAGTTGGAAATATAGATATTGAAAAAATAAATTTATAGTTACAAATTCTAAATGCTATGAAGAAAAATAATTATAATGACAAGGATAACTGCAAGACTAGAATTCCGTATTTGCCAAAGTGTCTGTCAATTTAAAAAAAGGTGAAGTAAAGACAAGTTTACTAAAATAAATTTTGGAAGAATTAATCACCAGAAGACTATCAGTTATTAAAAATCTAGAAAATAATCTTTTTGTCAAAGGAAATTGACCTCTGATTGAATATCTGAGTTGCAAGAAATGAGATCAAAGAAAATGGTACATGAGTGGGCAATATAAATGAACACTGAGTCTATAAAACAAAAATAATATCTATTGAGATAAACACATTAATAGATAAAATGAATTTAAAATTTCAGGTAACAAAAAAATCATAGAACCATAATTTATAAATTTAATGGGTGGTATTAATGGGGTAAAAGTTCAAATATCCTAATATTTTCAAAGAAGACAATAAAATTGGAAAATTACAAACTTTAATAAGTTAACTACACAAATTATCATTTCTAATATTACAACAAGGATAGAAACAGAGGGTCTAAATTTTATGCCAATAATAGATGAAATTATTATTTTAAATATTCATACATATTCAATAAACAAGAGATAAAAACAAAATTCACAAGCAGAAAGTGTAATATAAGATGGTAGAAATAAATCCAAATGTATCAGTAATTATTATGAATACAAGTGGAGTAAATGCTCTAGTTAAAAAAAAGTAATCAGATGGGCATAAAAAGTTTAAACTGTTTATAAAGAATATATTTAAAACACATGAGTATAGAAAAAGTCAATGAATGGAAAAGAGATGCTTAATGGTGTGTCAAATCCTAATTTTTAGAAAGTTGCTGTAATTATATTAATAAGCAACAAAAGAATTTACGGCAAATAGAATCACTAGAATTAAAAGGAATCATTTCAAAATGATAAAAGATTCAATGAGCAGAAATATATGACAGTTTTAAAATTGTTTGCATAGATTAGCAAAATCTCAAATTATTCAAAGCAAAAATAGACAAATACAATGGGAAATTAATAAATCTCCAAAGTCAGAAAGTTTAACAATTCTCTCCTAGAAATTGATAGAAAAACACTTAAAAATATCAGTATATAAAATTTTAAACATAATTAACAAAATTGACTCAACTGCAAAATATATTAATTTTAATCATGCACAGATCATTTATAAATATTTAACACATATTGGGGCCACAAAACATATCTAAATATAAACACTTCCAGAAAATTGAATAACAATTGAATAACAATTTTCTAACACATTTACAAGTATTGCTCTGATAGCAAAACTAGACTAACACATCACAGAAAAGAAAACTACAGAACAATTTCCTTCATGAACACACATGCAAACGTTTTCAACAAAATTTTACCAAATCATATCCAACGATACATAAAGAAGAGAATATGTTATGACCAGTTTGGATTTATCCCTGGAATGCAAAATTGGTTTGACATTTAAATATCAATCTATGTAATTCACCTTATTAATAGACTAAACACAAACACATACACACATATACAAACCCCCAAAAAACATAGTGATCATCTCGGCAGATACAGGGAAAGCATTTGACAAAACCCAGCATCCATTACTGATAAAAGATTCCCAGAAAATAAGGAATAGAAGAGACGTCCTTAATTTGATAAATGTTACTTATGAAAACCTTTCAGCTAACATTATTCTTAATGGTGGGGGAAAAAATGAGTGTTTTCTCCTCAGATCATGAACAAAGTAAGGATATTCACACCCACCACTTCTATTTAACATTGTACTGGAGGTTCCAGTCAGTCCGGTAAGGTAAGAAAAAGATTAAATGATATTATTGGAAAGGAAGAAGTAAAATTGTCTTTATTTACAAAAAGCATACTTGTTTGTTGAAAATATCTTATGGAATCTAAAATAGCATAATATATTTAATATGTCAGGTTAGCAGGGTTATAAGGTATAAAATCAATAGAATCAATTGGATTTCTATGTATTAGCAATCAGTAATTGAAATACTAAGAAAACCATTTATAACAGCATCAAGGATATTAAATACTCAGAGATAAATCTGACGAAAAATGTACAAGGTTTTTATATGGAAAAATAGAAAACGTTGAGAGCAATTAAGCTCTAAAAGATGTAGATACCATGTTCATAGATTATATGGCTCAATATTGTTAACCCTCATTTATTTCTAAATTGATTTGTAGATTTGGTATAATATCAGTTGAAATCCCAGAAGGATTTTTTTGACGGATTGATTTTAATATTCATATTAAAATTTAAAGTATTTAGAATAGACAAAACAATATTGAAAATGAAAGAATAAAGTTGGAGGACTTATACTACCTAGTATTAAGATTTATTTTAAAGCTGTGGTAATCAGGATAGGCATGAAAATTGACAAATAGATTAACAGAAACAAATTGAGTTCAGAAATAGACCTGGAGATAGATTGGTAACTTTTAAATTTAATATGTAGTCATTTGAATTTGATAAAGATGAAGAAGTAATTCAATGGAGAAACAAACATTTTTTTCAACAAATGATTCTTGAAAAATTTGTATATCTCTATGAAAAAATGCCTCAATTTTCACTTATTTCATTCAATTCATACCTCACACTTGTTACCAAATTAACTCAAAATAGGTAATAGGTATAAATATAAAACCTAAAACCATACAATTTCAAGAATTTTACATAGATTGTGTCTTGGTGACTTTGGGCTAAGGGAAGGATTCCTTAGATAAAACAGCAAAAAGTGGAATCCATAGAAGAAAAGGACCAATATGTGGAATCTTGGAAAAAAAAAAAAAAAGGCAGAACGAACAAAACAAAAACACTCATAAGAACAGAGATCAAAGGGATGGTTACTATAAGGGGTTTGAAGCAATAGGTGAAAGGGGAAAGGGAGTATAGTCAATAACATTGTGATAAGTTTGTAGGTTGACAGATGATTACTAGAATTGTAAGGTATAAAAATGTTGAATTACTATATTGTACACCTAAAACTTATGTAATCAATATAATATTGTATACAACTACACTTAAATTTAAAAAAATTTTAAGCTGAAAAAAAAGACCATTAAAAAAAGATCAAGGTAGAAAACAATAAAAAATAAAAGAAGAAAAAGACCAATGAATTAGATGTTATGAAATTTAAGTATTTCTGCTCTTTGAAATACACTATTAATAGAATGAAAAAATAAACACCACAGATTGTGATAAAATATTTATAAATTACATGTCTAATAAGGGAATTGCATCTGGAAAAGATAAAGAATTTTTAAAACTCTATAACAAGAAACCAACAACCTAATAAAAAAAAATTGGCAAAAGATTTGAAGAGACACTATATAAAGTGATATACAGATTGTATATAAGCACATGAAAAGATTTTCAATATCTTTAGCCATTAGGAAAAGGAAAATTAAAACACGTGGGTTATACTCCCACACCTATTAGAAATGCTAATGCTACAAAGACTAACAATAACCAAGTATTGGCAAGAGTATGGAACAACTGAACTCTTGCTGGTGAGAATATCAAATGGCACAACCATTTAAAAAAATTATTTGGCAATTTCTTAAAGTTAATTGTAGACCTACATATAATCTCAACATTACAGTTTTAGGTGTTACCTTAGAGAAATTAGAGTATTTATTTATACAAATACTCATACACCAATGTTCAGAGCAGCTTTATTTGTAATAGTCAAAAGCTGTACACAACCCAAATGCCCATCAGTAAGTAAATGAATAAACAAGTTGTGGCATATTAGAACAATGGAATATTATTCAGCAATAGCCATATCAAACTATTGATATGTACAACATAGATGAGTATCAAAATAATACTATTGAATGCAAGTATCTAGATCATGAAAAAGTACACACTGTATAATTCCAATAATATAAAAGTCTAGACAATGCAAATTAATTTATAGTGACAGAAAGTAAGTCAGTATTTGCCAAGGGATTAAAAGTGAGGTTAAGGATAGGTTGGAAGGAGAGATTACTAAGGGACCAGAGAAAACTTTTGGGGGTGATGGGTATGTTTATTATCTTGATTGTGGTGATAGAACACTAATGTGTGTGTGTGTGTGTGTGTGTGTCTGTGTCTGTGTGTAAATATACAAATACATATACGTGTATAGATTAAAATTGCATACTTTAAAATGTCCTTTTTACTGTATGTATGTTATACTTTACTAAATTGTTTAAAACTAGTGAGGACTAGATTAGAAATTTAAAGCCTAACACCATTTATGGACTATAAATGCAAAAATTCAAACAAAATATTAGCAAATGCAAAACCTAAGAATATAGTACTAAATAAAAAAAGATAATACATCATATCCAAGCTCAATAATAATAGGAATTCAAGTCTGATTTAGCGTTAAAAAATTAATTTTAAGTCATCAAAATAACACATTGAAGTGAAAAAAATTATTAATTTTTAACATATATAGAAAAAGCAGTTGACAAAAGTCAACACCCATTCTTGATTTTAAAAATCTAAATATTTGATGATGTAGGAATCAAAAGATAAGGGTTATCTATAACAAAAGCTTACACAAATATATTCTTTAAGGTTCAAGTGTTGAATGCTTTAAGTTTACAAATAAGACAAAAATCCCTACTTTCATCACTGTCCTCAAAGCCTCAGCCAACACAATAAAGAAAAGAGAAAAAAGAGTAAAAGAATTTGAAAGAAAAAAAATCTTCATTATAAGTGAAATGATTGTAATGTAGAAAATGTACAAATAAACTATTCAAATTTAGAAAAGAGCTTAGCAAGTTCAGTATATACAAAATCCATATAAAAATATCAATTGTATATTCATGCCATCAAAAAATTTAGTTACTGAAATTTTAAAAATCTATTATTTACATATTCACATAAATTATCAAAAACCTCCAAATGAATCTAATAAAATATGTGCACAAGAGTATAGGTGAGAATTATACCTTTATAGAAAAAACATTAGAAGACTTAAGGACATGGAAATATATATAGTGTTCATGATTCTACATAAAATGATTTATACATTCAGTGCAATTTCAGTCGTGATCTTAACAAGCTGAATTTTAAATTTATATGGCATTGCGAAGAGCTGAAAATAGCCAAGACATTTGAAGAAAAGCAAGATGGGAGAACTTTCTCTGTTATTGTGTACCTATAGTAATAAGGACAGTGTAGTTTTGGCAGACATAAATCAGTGACATAGAAGAGAGAGCTTAGAATCGGCACTGATTATAAATGCATACTTGATTTATTAAAAGAATGTTGCTGCAGAGAAGTGTAAGAAACAAATTTTTCAATAAACCATGTAGGCAAAATTGGCCATTAATATTTTTTAAAAAGTAAACTACTGACACACCATATTAAGAAAAATCAATTCTTGAAGATCTAAATTTTAAAGATGAGAAGTGTTTAAGAAAGAACATAGGAGAATATCTTTAGACCTCAGTAGGAATGATTTCTTTAAGAAGATAAAAATAACAGAGCCATAATGATAAAGATTTACAAAGTAGAGTATATTAAATTAATAATTTCCAATAATCAAAAGATATTTTATTATAGAGATAAAATAGGCTACAAAGTGGGAGAAAATATTTGCAACACATAACTAATAAAGTATCCAGAATGTATAACATAATCTAGAAAATATAACAGCATCTAAGAAATTAAAGTGAAAAAGGCAGATAATTTAACAGAAAAATTACCTAAGAGTTTGAAGAGGTATTTTACAAAACAGGATATTTAAATGACAGCTATTTGTGTCCCTCCAAAATTCATTTGTTGGAGCCATAGTCCCCAAAGTGATGGTGTTTGGAGGTAGGGCCTTTGGAAGGTAAGTAAGTCAATAGGGTAGAACCCTCGTGAATGAGAGTGCCCTTAGAAGCCCTCGTGAGTGCCCTTAGAAGAGTCAGGAAGGAAATAATCTCCCTGCACTGTGTGAGGATACAGCAAGAAGGCAGCCATTTGTGAATTAGGAAGAGGGCTCTCGCCAGGAACCAAATTGGCTGGCAACTTGGTCTTAGACTTCCCAGTCTCTAGAATTCTGAGAAATAAATTTCTGCTATTTAAACCACCCGGTCTATGATATTTTGTTACAGCAGCCTGAGCAAACTATGACAATGACCAATAACAATATTAAAAGTTGACATGAATGTCATTAGTAATGAGGGAAATGTATATTAAAATTAAAATGAGATTCTAATATATATGTTCCATATTGGTAGATATTGAAGCATACTTAACTGTACCATGTTAGCAAAGATATAGAACAAATAAACTCATGCATCACTTAAGATTGTAAATTAGATTTGCAAACTAGTGTAGCATTATCTAGTGATGCCATACTTGGAAAAAAAACTAGCACATTTGAGTAAACGCACATCCTATGGCCTAGTCTTTCCATATAAGTGTATGTATACCCTATACATCTGCATTTTTATATGCAACAAGAATTAAGATGGAAGAATGTTTAAATCAGTATTTTTTCAAATTTTCCAAAAACTGAAAAGAGCCTTTTAATAGTAAAATAGATAAGCAAATTGTGATATCAATAAACCATAGACTATGTACAGCAATGAAAATTAGTTAACTAGTTCTATGTGTGACAATGGCTGAAACTTATAATCTAATAGTGAATAATAATGAAAAATAGTCATAGAAAATACATGCAGCATGATTCCATTTACATAATATTCAAATAGGTAAAACTAAAGTATTTTGTACAAGGATGCATAAACAAGAACTAAACCTAAAGAGAAACAAGGAATCAATTATTAATGTCAGGTTAATGATTACCTCAAAGTGGGGAGGAGTGGTGGGGGTTCTGGAATGTTGATACTATTTTGTTTGACTTAGATAATATTTATGTGACTGTTGCTTATAGCTATTTATTAAGCTGAAAATGCATTACATTCACTTTGCTAGATGCATTATATGTTCTATTACAAAATAAGAGAGTTTGAAAAGCAAAACCCACAAGTTTCTGTAAAACCTAGTGAGCCGTGTTTGGGCTCTTTTCCTGGCCCAGGCAGACCTTATGATATTAAAGCCCAAATATGAGTCTCTTATGAGGCATCATAGGGCCTATCAGCAAAGGATTGGATTAGGGGATGGTATATGCATTTTTAAACCCACTCCAGCACTATCCACATGTCAGAAGTGAACTCTCTAAAAATCTTTGTTCCAATTCTTCACACTCACCTATATCTACAACCTAAAACCTAAGGTCTCTAGACTGCGACTCGCAGGCTTTAAGAGAAAATGTAGTGCTACTTTGAGCTGAAGGTAAAGACTCATAACTTGAGTGTAACCAGTCATGATGTAGCACTTCACCTATTCAGTGGAGCCTGCAGATTGTCCCTTTATGTGAACTGACAGCACCTCCGAGCATTGGATTGGTTCGGCAGTGAAGCAGGGAAAACTGTGTCGAAGTGAAAATAATGTGATACACAAAAATGCTCTAAATCGTTATAATAGTAGAGAAATGTTATGGTTGGTGCAAAAGCAAGTCATTACTGGAGGCAAATGACTGAACTAAAGAAATTTGATTTCCCCTGGATTTTAACTTCATGGGTGGCTGCCTACAAGAAAACTCAATATATCTCTAAGACTTCTGCCTCTTTGTCAATTTGACTGAAATCGGCCTATAAAATCCAAATGATTTCATTCCATAAGAAACTAGGAAAAATATTTGAAGGCTATATTTTTAATCAAAATTCAGAATTCCTTAAAGACTCTGGTTTCTTTGTCGGATTAGTTTGTGGAGTCATAAAAATTTCAGTTTCTTATGCATACAAAGGGGACAGTTTGATCCCCAACTGAAAGAAGTCAGTTTGAGATAAAGCCGAGACAGTGAAACACCACTAGATGACAAAAGAACTATATTTGGTCACTCGAAACATGCTAGTTTCTGGAAATAGAAAATGTGATATAAGTGGAAAAACTGAGGAGGAAGATTCCAGGACCCATTCTGGTTTCAATTTTAGTTCCAGGCTGGCAGAGTTATGGGTTTGTTGGATCTAGTGGAAAGGTTACTGTCTAAAAAGATCATGAAGCTATGAGACTACAAGCTAACTGCACTGGTGTGCTCTGGCTCAACATTCTAAAGGCAGAATAGAAGAGAATACTCACCTATATCTACAATCTAAAAACTATACGACATTAGGTAAGACAGAGATGACTCCGTGAGCTTGCTTTATATATATATCAGGCTTCGATTACAGAAGCAACTTGGGGACGTTATCATTACAGACTGGAGGTGAAATGCATGGAAAACCACTCAATTAAATAGTAAACTACTTAAGGCCATGGGTCATGCCTTTCTTTCTCTGTATTCTAACGAAACTCGCACTTTCTAATACAGTGTTCTTATGAATCATCCACTCAATGATTATTGATTTGTCGACAGATAGGCAACTTGCTTATTGTGGGGCTCCTGAAAAAGCAACATATGAAATATAAGTACTTTTTGTAGCACTCATTACTTCAATCAACCCCCATTTAGATCTTAGAAGATAGCATCCCCATTTCAAATCCCCAAAAAATGATGTGATTACATTAGGGTTTACCTTATTTTAGGAAGATGATTATGGAAAATGATTAGCAAGACTGCTTCAGTGCCCTGTAAATACTGAATGAGGGTTTTGGCATCTTCCTTTATGGCCCAGGTTTAAGAGAAGAATGAAGAAAAACAGCACTTTGCGGGTAAATCTATTAGAGCACTTTAGCTACTCCCAATTCCAGTTGACTTAAATATAATGATCCTTTATTGACTTATAGAACTAGAATCCCAGCAATAAGATGGCCTTGAGGATAACCAAGGCTGTTCTCCTGCATTTTCCCTGGCTGTGTCCTCTTCTAAGTAATAATAACATCCCCAAGTTGCTTCTGTCATGAAGAACAACACCTGTAGTGGTTCCTGGCTTCACATCTACACATTACATTGTCCTGAGGAAGAAAGAAATGTTCTTATCACAGACATCTAAGCAAATGTCCTGAGATCCACCCTGACTGGACTTTTTATATTACTTGCTCCACCCTGGACCAATGATTGCAGACTAGGGGATGGAATGGGTTGATAGTCACAGGCCAAGAAGGCTCTGCCCTAAAGCTGAGAGGAGTCCATTTTCCTCACAGTTTCCTAAATAAGTAAGAGCAGAAGCCTGACTCAAAATTCAAATGTTGCAGGAAAGAGAAAAATTATTCTGGATAGGCAAACCAGAAAAAAAGAAAGAAAAGAAAAAACTATTGCAATGGTTCTCAGTTTTGGCTGCACATTAGAATCACCTGGGAGCATTTACAAGTTCTTATGTCCAGGCCAAAACACTAAGCCAAATAAATCAGAATCTCTGGAGAGAAGGGAGAGGGTGGTACTTGTTAAGGCTCCACAGTTGCTTCCAACGTGTACTCCAAAGAGACCACTGCATTACATGGGAAGAGTTTATTATAGGAAGACAGAACTAGTATCTGTCAGCTTCTCTCCTCATGTGGGGATTTCGAAGAGAGATGAGTTGGTTTTATTCCCCAAGCTCTGGCAGCTTAAAGCCACCTGAGCTGACAGTTGCATTTCCGCTTACAAAGTGGCTTAAATGTACTAGAATTGTACTTTTTTAGCCTCACAATGAACAACACAAAGGTTACAACAGTGGCTAAATCCCACGTGAGAAGCACAGAGAAAGCCATTGTAAGCACTACTTTTCCACAGTGACAGAAAATAGAGGGGGATTACAGTTGGGTTTAAAATATTGGTTTCTTTCCTCCACTGTTAATGGTGTTTGTACAGTATGCAACCACAAGTCAGCATTGTCAGCTTCGCATGGCTCTGTTTTGTTTTGTTCTCTGATTCTTATCACTATACTTTCATCTATTTACTACTTATTTTCTCACTCTGTTTTCTGCTCTGTATTCTGTAGTTTCCCTCCTGGGAATTTAGCAGATAAATCAGGCTGAATTATAGCAGAAAGAAACCAAAATCTCCTTCAGACTTGTAGACTTGTAATTTCCTATTTTCTTTCTTTTCTCCCTCCCTTTCCACTTCCCCTCTCCCTCTCTCCTTCTTTCTCGTCCTCCTCCTCCTCCTCTTCCTCCTCTTCTTTGTCTTCTGTTGCTGCTGGGTTTTGTAAAAAAAACAGAAAACAAGATTATTCTCTCTTGTTTGACTTCTAAATCTTCTTTGGTTTTTTGGAAAGTCTTACCTTCTTTTTTGATTCATTTATTTCATTTATATTCAGAAAATATTTTTCTAGAAAAAGATCAGCTAATGTTGGCCTTCATTTCATCTTGAATGCATTCATTCGCCCATTGTTCATACAACAAAAATTATTGAATGCCTAAAATATGCCAGGCACTGTAGCAAGGATAAAGCCAAAAAATAAAGTGTCTATCCTTCTGAAGTTTATATTTTAAGGAGGGAAAATAGTCTATAAACAAACACATAGTAGATTAGGTAGCAATAAACTCGATGTAGCACAATAATGGAGGTTAAGGACAGAGAATCTTGCTGGAAGGGTGGAGTGGAGGGGGGCGGGCACGAATGGGGCTTTTCAGTTACTATTTTAAGCAGAATGATGAGGGAAGACCTACTAATGAGATGGCATTTGGGGAGAGACCTGAAGGGATTGATGGAGCAAGTCATGGTGACATCTCAGGAAACATTCCAAGCAGAGTATATAGCAAGTACAAAGACTCTGAAGCAGGGAATTGCTCAGAGTATGTAAGGAATTTTGAAGCTAGTAAAGCTGGAGCACAACAGATGAGGTAAGTGGTTGGGCAGAGAGAGCAGGGCTCAGATTATGTAATGCACCATTTGAAGAACTTCAGCCTTTATCTGAATGAAATGAGAGGCCCTTAAAGGATTTTGAACAGAGGAGTGTCATCATCTGACATATTTTAAAGAAATTCTCTGTTGAGAAAAGGCTTAGGTGAGCAAGGGTAGACTCAAAGAGGGTTAAATATGGTTTAATAATTTTACATTTAATGTTGGGTTATGGTGTAAAGTAATTGATTTGTTGAATTTATTTCTTCTTGGTTTGTGATATATTAAATATATTGCCATATATATTGCCATATATTAAAATTTTATACTAAATTATAACCAGTTTCAGAGATCTTTATTCATTCATTGAATTAACTATTGATTATTATAGTAATACTTTAATTATTGAATTACTGTAGCTTTTATTATGCAGTAATAAAATCTTATATTTTCAGTGACTATTTGATCAATCAGAAAATACTAAGTCACTGAAAGGAAATATATAAAATACAAGTAGTCTTCCTTGTGATAGTATTTTCGAGATGAGCATTATGATGATTTTTTTCTTTATGTTCATCTATAGTCTTTATTTTCTATGATAATCATAACTTTAATTTTTTGATTAGACAAAAATGTATAAGCATTCAAATAAGACAAACAATCCTCTCTCCCTTACCACAAATACTTGCAATTTGTATGTCCAGAATACTTGTGTTATTTTAGTAAATATAAATGCCACAGAAGGAAAACTAATTTCTCAATAAATTAAGGATTCCAGTCTTATATATCTCCACCTACTTAACATTTCAACTTGAACATCTAATAGGCAAATATCAAACTCAACATGAGTGAAAAACTCTGCCCAAACTTCTCTGCACATGTTCCTAATGCAGTAAATGGCACCACTAGTCATCTAGTTACTCAAGTCAAAACCCCTGGTGTGATCCTGACTCCCTGTTTTCTTTTATACCTGACCTCTGATCACTTAGCAAAACTTGTTTGTTCTACCCCAAATACCTTAACTAAATCTTTTTACTTCTCACCACTGTAAAGGCCAACACCTCGTAATGTATCCTCCCCTGCTACACTCAATTTTTCATGCAGAAGCAGGAGTGATGCTTGAAACACATGCATCAGATCATGTTAGTCATCCCACAAAACATTCCAATAGTTTCCTATTGCACTAAAAATAGAATCCAAAATCTTTCCAAGGTCAGCTAAGTCCTCCGTGTTCTTTTCCTTAAATAACTCCAAATTGGTTACCTATCCCCATCTCCTCTCACCAGGCCCCTTACTCAATGGCCTTCTTGATGTTTCTCAATGTAATAAAAGGCATTCCTTTACGACTTTTTTGCATTTCCGGATATGCTCATCTTTCAAGTATTTTCATGGCTTGTTGCTCCTTTCCTTCATTCAGTCCCTGCTTCAAATATCACCTCTTCAGAGAGGGCTTCTATAACCAACCTTTTTAAAATAGCATCCTGAATCATGCTCCATCTTTATACCTGGCTTATTTTTTCACAAAGTACTTATCACTACCTATTTCTATATTTTGTGTTTTTTCTTTTATTGTTTCTCATCCCACTTGAATAAGAGTATTCAAATGCTTAAAGAATGTGTTTATAAAACAAAGGAGGAGGCACTGTATTTTACTTGAAATATATAGTGATTAGAAACAACAAAGGAGGTATCTTAGAAAATGTATCTATCCCTAGCTGTATGACAGTCACTAGGAAGCACAGTTTCTTAATTTATTGTTATGTTCAACATTCTACGCATAAACATATTCAGTTTCTTTCTATTTTGGTTTTTCTACAAAAAGTAAATTTAAGTTGTAAAAATATTTACTTCATTTATGCTTATAAATTCACAACCATATTCTTATAAACAAAAAAACCAGCTCTCTGTCCATAATTCAAGGTCATCCCTCTCTACTTCTGTCTTCATCACTCACTCCTTAACACTATTGTATCTTCATCTTTCAGCTTTGTTGCAAGCAAGGAACCAATAAACCAATCACGTATCCACGCAGGTTAACACACAGCACACAGAAAGGGTTAGTACAAAGTCTTACACCACAGAGCAGAGAAATGAAAGTCCTTAATGTCTTCAAAGCGAGCTCTGTTGACTAGCGGTGCAGATAGTTATACGTCGGTCCCAAGTCGCCAGCTACAAGGAGTGGGAGGTCAGAGTCTTCAGCTCTCAGCATACCGTTTGTGCTGCTCTTGGGTCAGGCTTGAGCATCATTTGTTTGAGGTGTTCACCCTTACAGGATGGAATCCTTATGCTTATAGGCTCCTGCAGTTGTAGCTCACTTTTCTGTGGTTTGGGGTGTTTCAGTCATCCCTCAAGGGTCTCATTATGTGCCAGTTGATGTCACTGTCATGGTAACCTTGGAATCCATTTTGTAAAGTCCAAAAAGTCCTCAATTCTTTTATGCCCTATATAACCTTCAGTCTACATTTTGCGTATCAATCAGGACCTAATGCAAGAGGCAGAAATCACTCAAGGTATTTCAAGCAGAAAATAATTTAAGAAAGGGACTGAGGGCCTGACGAATTTATGGAAGTGCTGGAGGGGAAGCATGCCATCTCTGGGCTTTTGGTTTCAAAGATCACCAGACCTGGCTGTGATGCAAAGATCCAAAGCTTTTGAAGTACTTTCTTCACTCCTGCTTCTACCAGAGAGATGATGGAGAAATGAGAAGAAAACATTTAAAAATAACATACAATGAATGTAACCAAAGTATTAAGAGAAGAAACTGTAGTCACAAAGCAGAAGCAAGAGGTTTTTTTCGAAATTTAAAAAAAAAAAAAAAGGGAGGGAGGAAGGAGGGAAAATGAAAGTTCAGAGACAACAACAAAAAGCACTTAAAAGTTAAAACTATGATAGATAAAATTTTTAAAAATTCTTTTTAGGAATAGAATAAGAGGACATACAGAGAATATGGAAGGCAGTAGAGAAAAAAAAGCTATCAATGCAGCAGTTCCTATGATAAAGGACACAATTTTTCTGAACAAAAGAGTCACTGAGTACTCAGACAATAATTTTTAAAAGACCTATATGAAGACACATTATCATGAAATATTAGGACACTAGGGAAAGCACTCTCAAAACTTCCAGAGGGATAAAAAATTAAATCTCGGGAAAATGATAGGGATTCAACATGGCAATGGATTTCTCAGCAGCAACTCTGGAAGCAGGAAAAGAATGTTCTTCCAAATTCCCAGATACATGCTTTTCAATTCTGTACCCACAAAATTATCAGTAAGTGTGGGATGTATTTTAAGTAGGTTATGTAAACAAGAATATAAAAAATTCAACTAATTAGAAAACAGGAAGAATACAAACTTTAGTACAGTCACTCTAATGGATAAGAAAACTAGATCCCAGGGCTCCAGGAATTTTAATAAAATAAGTTTAAGGATCTTTAATCTAGTGCTTCACCATTAACCTAACCTAGCTGCTTCCTACTTTTTAAAAATATCCTCTTTCCTCTTCTGTTTACCTCTTCACTCCTTCCTTTGTACTTGTTGATTTTTCAATTTCTGTTTATTATACTGTCTGTCATTTAAACATGCACTGGTTCAAAGTCATGAGAAATGAAACTTGATTTCCTCTGCTTGTCTTTTCATGCCAAGGCACATTATAAGTCACTTAACAGCCTATGGATTGATTGGTCAGGTTCTGACCTCTAATTATCAACTAAGGATGGTGAGCTGATTCACTTAATGGAATATATGGCCTCTTTTTGTTGTTCTTTTTAGCAAAGGCTAGGAACAAGGCATTTTTACTTTGAGCAGTTGTTCTTCATCAGTATCACCTGGGAACTTATTAGACAAGCCCATTTGGGGCCCACCCCAGATTTACTCATTCAGTAAGTCGCAACCATCTGTGTTTTAGCAAGTTCTCTGAGTGATGCTGATATACACTAATGTTTGAAAACTCATGCCTTTAGAGGTAACTTTCATTGTATTATTAAATATTTAGCTTACATAATGTCTCTATAGGTAAGATTTTTCTTATGTTAAAGGGGATAAGTTTACATTGTTTTCCCTGAAAATATGATGGCTTTCTGTATATTAAAACTTCTTAGCTGTGGGATGGGCCTGGATGGAAAGCGGGTATATAATTAGATCAGTGTGCATTTACCCCAATAAGACAACACCAATATACACAAAATTTTTAACACATTCCAGAAACATTCTAGGTAGCAATAAATGTTAGTCTCCTTGAATATTTCCAACCACAGAGAACTCATTCCTTTTGTTTTAACTTTACTGACTCTCCCAGCCATAGGTGTATGTTCTTCCCATAAGAGCAATGCGGAATGAATTTAGATTTGACTGTCACTGAGAATCCAGTATAAGCCATATTATCTCTTTTAGATCTCTCAGTTACTCTTTGTATTAGGCATTTTCACACCATTTCTATGTGGAAGCTCTTGAAACATTTGCGAATATTCTTATACATCTCTCTCCAAGCAAAACAACCCTAGCTCTGTCAATTGCTTCTCATGTGTGAAGTTTTAAGGCTTTTAAAAATTCTGGTGACTTTCCCTAGATCATATTCATGATTCTTAACATCGTACTCAGTTCCCCATATTTCAATATTTCAATATTTAAATACTTTAGCTGTAAGGAGTGGTCTGACGCATGTAGCATATTATCTCTTTTGTTCTGGACACAATACTCCTATTAGAGAAAACTAAAATTGCCCTCAATTCCCAGCCATATAACTGTGGTTCATACAAACTGATGTCATAACAGGTCTCCCTTGACATGATTTTTTAAAAGTGAAGTGTATTTTACATCTGTTCATATTAAATATCAATTTAGTAGTTTTAGTCATCATTTCAATCTGTCACGAATTCTTTGAACTTTGATTCTATCTTTCTTTCTTTTTATTAGCTATTCCTCCCATATGTCTGTCATCTGCAAAGCTTATAATTGTGCTTTTATGTCTTTGTTCAAGTTGTTGATAAAAATGTTGGGTAGAATGGATTCTCATAATAATGCACATAATACGAATATTTTATATTTGCATGGTGTTAAAGCATTTGCAAAGCATATTCATATGCATGACCTCATTTGATACTATAATCCTGAGTGGTAGGAAGGACAACATTTTTGCCTTTCTTCTCATATTATGGATATGCTAAGAGAACATAAGACACACTGCTACTGGTAGAGAGTTAGTACTATAACTTAAGTGTTTTAAAGAGAATTTTGTTTATAGTTGTAATCAACTATGAATTTGAATCCACCTAACTCTATTACCATTCAGCCCATATTCATGCATCTATAATTAGTTTCATGAAGGAGGAATGACTAACTCACTCTTCTGGGGGGAAAATGAAGTTAAAACAGGTAGAACTGACCAAAGAGGAAAAGTCTCTGGCAGGCAGAAGTGATGGGGTACACAAAAAGAAGCCAGAAAGCCTTCGACTCTCCCAATGCAACATGAGCAAAATGGCCTTGGAGAAGGGAAGTCAGGAAAGCTGATGGGGGATCTGTTTGGAGAGAGGGGGGCAAAGAGCAATGTTGGGGATCTCCTCTAGTGAAATATAAGGTGCCACATATTTCTTGTTTTGAAGCCTAATCTGGAAGAATCTTGCTGATTGAAAAAGTCAACCTTGACAGTTAGCGTTCTGAATAATATCCCCCACTGCTGTGAGCCCTGACTTAGTCCATTCCCACTCCTGTGAGGCTTCATTCCCAAATGATGCACAACAGTGAAGAACACATAGCACTTTGTTTGCCTTCGTTATAGTAACCACTCTCCAACAAACAGGAATGGGAGTGAGAAAGGGCCTGGGCATTGACACATAACCCCATCCTTACCAAGTTAAAATCATGGTGATAACCAACATATTGGAGACAGTAGGTATCCATTAGGTTGAATTGTATAAAATTATGAATATTTGACTCGTTTTAACCAATGACTATTTCATATGGTTCACCCAATACCTTCTAGTTATGTTCTGAAAGATTTTAAAAGAACCAGGATAAGGAAACATGCCTAAACTGTTCACCGGAGTTTGCTTCCTTATAAAGATCTTTTGAAAAAGAAATTATTTTAGCTGGATTTTGTTATTTAAGATGAACAATATGTCAGTTCACAAACAGTTTAGCTAATCTATCAGATTATTAATTAGTGGGAAACTATCAAAAGAAATCCAATCCAATATACATATAAGATTCTCTATGTTCTGGGCTTGATAGGGATAGAAAAATGAGTAAGATAAAGTTCCTTAAGAGTTTCTAACCAAATTGAGGGGTCAGACAAGAATTTTAAAAATATAAAAAATTTAAAAAAAAGTAAAATTAATTCAAGATAAAAATATGGGAAAATAGACAACACTTTTCTGGGCCAGCCGATGTAAGGGAGGTAAGATGACAAGAGAGCTAAAGTTTGAAGGGCTATCATGACTTAGCCAGATATACAAGAAGGATAAAGAACACTCTAGGTCAGCAGAATAATTATACAAAGGCCAGAGGTGTGGGGATGGGGCAAGTGTGAGAAAATGATGGAGAGTTAGAGACACACAATTTGGAAATGTTTTCTTTTACTGATGGTATCACCTGCTTGTAATATTAATTAACTTTGTCCTTCTGAAAATCTTAAATAGCTTTAATTTTTTTTACATTTAATTCCTCTGTTTTGGTTTTAAGAAACTAAACTAAGATAGTGATTTTTTTTTAAAGGAAAGTTGTGTCTTGATTGAGTTACCTAACTTTATTTGCATAGCTATGTACATTTTAAAATAAAGCGTGACATCAAAACAAACAATAATATCCTGCCATGTTACTCAGAGGTATGATTACACAATTTAAAACTCAATTTTATTGTGCATATATGAAGACTGGTTTTTGATTGCTCAGTTTTTTTCCCCAAACTCATAACAATTTCATTCTTCATCTTAAAGTTCTAAGGTTCAACTATATTTGAATTATCTATAAAAAATCATAAGTATTTTCTCTGTGTGAAAATTTCCCCCATACTTCATAACTTGAAAATGACTAAAGCAATTTGTGCACTAAAAAAGGTGGGGAGGGAAACCTCTTTGTTCTCAGACAAGGGCAAGGGAGTTTGAGAATCAAAGGATAATATCTTGAAAGAAAAGGTTGAATAGGTCAAAACAGAAGGTGATAGTGGATGTTGTTTTGAAATGCTAACAAAGCATCCTTTCCTACTTGCCTTTCTGATGATACCATCTGAAATAAACTGTCAGGGGCTAGTATCCCAGGGTCTCTCTGTAGACCCTCTTTAAGAGCCATAAAGACCCAGTGTTCTCCATCTCCTCTCTTCTTCTTTGGAGTGAGAGAACACATACAATTGAAAGAAAGGTTAAAATCTAAGCCAGACAACAAGGAAGCAGCTGAAAAGGCTTGTTCACCCTGCAGTGTAATGAAAGATGTTGGTTCTGAGGGGGAATTTAGACTTTGTTAAAGACTTCTGGTTGCCTAGAAGTTTGCAATCAAAGAGGAGTCGGAGTCTGATGTGGATGGTTGCAAGCAAGTGGTGGTACCTCTGTTGCATTGGCTTCCTGTGATGCAGAGGCCAGATACAGGAATAGGTATTGAACTGGGAATCCCTGGGAAGTCCCCAACAGAAGGCATCCAGTTGTGTTCTGCTGAAACAGTCAACTCCAAAAGGAGTAAGGGTTTATACTACAAACACAGTGTGACTGAGACCCGTGCCTTTTCCTGCCACTTCTGTTGTTTCTACCGCTAGTGTCCTTTGCCAGACAGCACCTGACAAGCCATGTGAGTGTGCACAGATTGTTTTACTGCAGTGTGAGGAAATCTCAACATCTAAACTATATGAAATAGGGTTGGTTAAAGGTATATAGACTGCCTAATAATAATATATAAATTAGTCTCTTCTGGAAAAGAGGCCTGGATTCAAACAAGGCCTTACTTAGAATTAATAACTGTGTATGTATCAAAAGCCAATAATGCATTTTGAAATGGGAGTGGTGTGGTAAGAAAATACAGTGCTATGAAGATGTGGTCAGAACTCAACATTAGATACTGTGCACTAAAATATTAATAGACTCAAAGTTAAGGTGGCAATAGGTATCATGCAGTGAAAGCTGAAAATGAGGACAGAAAAGGACCTGGCAAAGAGAAATCAGCTCTCATACAATCGCTGGTTCAAGGCGTGACACAGCTTAGTAGGAAAATTACTGCAGATTTGGTGTTTAGTACCAGATTTAGAGACATGAAACAGTACTTGAGTAAGGTGGCTTATATTTTATAAATCTGATGATTTATTGTTAGTAAACTAACTGAACTACATTAAATTGTCATGTGTAATTCAGTAGTCTCTCACATTGTAGGGAGAGTTTGTTGTGTGTTAAACCATCTCTCCTATGCTAAGCTTGAGGATTGGGGAGAATCTTAAGACTGAGGGGGAAGATAAGAATATTATGTCAATTAAACAGGCTAAGAAAATGTTGAGAGCAGGGAATGTCCATTGAAGCAACTGTCTTAAGTAAATAACTCCCCTGTCCCACTAGCCTTTGCTTGCTCTTCGAATTGGGACACCGGAGGAAGAAAACTAACTTTTATCATAGATGAGATAACAATGCTGAGCAAAACCAAATAGTGACTCCATGTCTATCAAGGACCTCCAAGCAAGAATAAGCATAGTCAAAAATCACCAAAGAGGCACCAAAAAATGCCTATTCCTGGGTCCACCTAGTGCTAATATTTTGCTTAATTTGTATTTTCTCTAAAGATATTTTGCATGGAAGAAAATTCAGATATTCCTGGATGCTTGAGTGACTTTCCCCAAAATCCAAAAGAGATATTGCTCTTCCTCTCCCATTTCTTTACTTCCTTACTTTATTCCCCAGCTCAGGGAAGCTTTATCTCTCTTTGCCAGACTCGCAAGGCTCTTTCCTCTCTGGCCTTCTAATGGGAAATACTCTCACCAGAGCCCTCAGCATCCCAACCTTATCTAAGTTTATTTCCTAAATTTGCCTCCCTCTTTTCAGGCCCAATGCATCACCATTGAGCTCTCTGTAATCTGAGTCCTGCTTCCACACCTTCTGCCTCCCTAGAGCCTTTTTTTTTTCCTTTACAGCTCCATATGCTTGCTTAATTTTAACCCCAGCCCCCACAACCCTCTCTCCACTGGCTGCCCCTCCCATCTGGAAGCAGTCCTCCTCCAGTTACATTAGTATTAAAAAATATCCTGATTCAGTCCACACTTCTGACCTAGTACTGTATCATCCTCTCTCCCACTGGAAGTTGCATATTTGCATTTTATCACATCCACCCCGGCCCATATGGGGTCACCCTTCAATCCTCTGATATTTTTAGAGAGGATTTTGCTGCAATCGTTAGTTTGATGTTCGTGGCTTTTCAGCTGAAAGTTTAGCTTTCTAGTGACAGGCTGCCACAGAGATCAAGAAGTGGATCATAGCTATTGTCAGGGAGCAGAAGTGTTGTCCGAGATTCTAGAAACCTACAGTCTCTTCTTTTCTCCTGTGTGTTGAACTGTTAGGTAGAGTATGAATTAGTGATGAACATGAATGAGAGGAAGTAATGCACCAAGAAAAGAGGGGACCAGATGCAGTTTGGGTTAGAATCATTCAGATTCAATTACCAACTTCACCAATTAAAATTCTTGGGGACAATTATTGGTCGTAATGATAACTTTCTTCTCCAGGACATATTCAAGGTGTTACTTTTGACCTTTCATCCTTGATACTTAAATGATACATGGAGAATGTGGAGTGCTGTGATATCTCAGTTTTGGTTATCTATTCATCTCCTTGAATAGCTGTTTAAATTTGGGTACTGCTGTCATTGGTTTACTTGCCTGTAAAATGGGAAGGTTAGATTTGATTATCCCAAAGGTCTAGCTCATTCTGCTTCCATGTATACCTGACTGTTCCAAAGCATGTAGAGGGGAGAGTCTGGAACTCCTGACAGAGGAGGAAACTGTCAAAATAGGACGAGAAGGAGTATTTAACACTCATTTTTCTACCTAGAATTATCCAATTATAACAAAAAGAAGAAAAGTTATTACTTACTTCACATCCCAAATGACTTCAGCTGCTTCTGCTTTCTAATGGAAATTGGATAAAATGATCTCTATGTATGTTTCCTTTCCTCTCATGGAAATTGGTTGAGAGGATAGAAAATAAGGATATCTAAAACTTCTTACAGTTCTTTTGAGGAGCCTAAAAAGTCTGTTGTTTTGCATAGTCCCCTGAGGAATTCTTGGGTCTGTAATAGTGGACTCCGATCTGAGTAGGTGGTGAAGAGTTAAGTTGCTCTGCATAGATAAAATGAAAGGGAGTGTCCTTCCTGGGAGGCTATGGAATTAAACTCCAGAAAATGGTGAAAGGAGTTTTTAGACAGCTGAGCAGCAGATCGAAGAACACACCTGTCACGTCAACCCTTCAGTAAAAGTCTGCTCCATGAAGATAGCTTAAGTGAGAGTTTTGAGTAGAAAGAAAGATCAGCTAGAGGAGTTGAGATCAGAGTTCTCCGGGAGATAGAGCTCAAACCAGAAGGGGTGACTTACAAACACTCTGAGATAAACATTGGACATTTGGAGTAGTGGAATCAAGGCACATAGAGAACATATCCTATTTACCTAATTGTCTCGGGTTTCTAAAGAAAATTATCAGCCATGGGGTATACTTTTCACATACCTTCTGTTCTTGCACCTGACAATTGTAGGAAATCCCACATTTGTGAACATGGTTGCCCTTTAAATGTAGCATTATCAACTACAAGGGCTCTATGCCCTTGTAAACTATGAGGATGAATTAGATATAATCCATATAACACATTACAAAGGGAGACATTTAAATGTCATAATTTTATCTATAATACAGACTTAATCCCATTTTGCCAAATTACTTTCCAGTTGTAATGTCGGAGTCACTGTAAATGCTCTGATCTATCAGCATACCCTCAAATATTTTTCATTTCCTTGGAAGCCTGGGAGCGGTTTAGGGTGATAATGCTAGATGAGACTATTGAATTACATATTATGATAGCTTTAGAAATAAACACTAACTTTTATTGACAACATATTTACAATGCTTCAGAATAGTGCATGGTGCATAGTAATTGTACAACAAATATTAGTTATTGCCAATATTATTATTTTTGTAATTGTTATTGGATACCAAATATGCTCCTTTTTTTTTTTTAACAATTATTATCTCATTAAAACCAAACAACAGCACTTTAAGGTAAATACTATTATCCCAGTTTCATAGAAAAGGAGTCTCATGTTCTGATAAACCAAGTATTACTTACATACTTATATTTTAATAAAGAGCAAATGGCAAAATCACTATCAAACCCAAAGAACATGTTCCTCCTATGATATAAATTTTTATAAATTCAGTCTACCTACCACTGGAGATGAAGTGATTGTAGCTAGTACTTGCAAAAAATTTAAAAGATTTAAAAGATTTACATTAATTTTAATGTATATAAGAACAAATTTGACCAATAATAATGGATTTCTGGATATAGCAGTGATTATAAACTTTTTTTCTTAAAACATTTTAATCAGAGTAAAGACACACATTTAACTTAAACAATATTAATAATACTACAGCTTGGGAAAAAGTCACAAAGGAGGTACTTGAATGCCTGAAGTTGAGATAACACTGCAATGAATCCACTTACTGGACTTCTGAAACCTCTCCTGGTAAGGAACAAGTCCACTGCTCCACTCCAGGAATGTATGAGTTTTCTTGGCACTGACAGAATTTCTGGAGCCTTCAACATATCAGAGCAATATGAGAAAGTCTGGGGTCCCTGACAGACTTAAACAGATCCAATCCTGGGCTGAGGGAAGAAAGCCTATGTCTCCTGTTTTCACTTTAAAGGTTTCTTCTTTTGCTATATAAGCATTTAAAGCTACAATTTTTTTTCAAGCACTTTCTTAACTGCATCTCACAAATTGTGAGGCGTTATTCTTCGCTTTCCTCTTTCGGTTAATTTTCTTTTTGTGATTCAGTTTGGATAGTTTCTATTGCTATGTTTTCAAGTTCACTGATTTTGTTCTTCTGCTCTAATTCTATGCTAAGCCCATTCAGTGAATTTTTAATTTCAGATATTGTATTGTTTTAATTTTGGAAAAAAATTTTTTATATACCTTCCATTTTTCTCCTTTATTCATGTTTTCTTTCAAATCCTTGAACAGATTAATAAAGCTCTTTTAAAGTTTTTGTCTACTAATTCCAACGTCTCTATTGTTTCTGACTCTGTCTCTATTGACTGATTTTCTCCTGATTATGGGTGCATTTTCTTGCTTCTTTTCATCCTAGTAATTTTTGAATGCCTACTAGATAATATAAAATTTAAATTGCTTAGTTCTAGGATTCTGTTATCTTCTTTTTAAAGAGTGTTGATATTTGTTTAGGTAGGGAGTTAAAATTACTTGCAAATCAGCTTGCTCATTTTTAGGCTTGCTTATAGCTTAGGCTTAGAGTATCCTTTACTATAGAGTTTGTTTTCCTCGACTGCTAAAGCAGACACATTCTAGGATCTTCACTGAATGCTCCAGTGAGGACTCTTCACTCTGGTTGGTTACAAATCAAATGGGTCCTAGGGTTGTGTGGTCTTTGAGAATTGTTCAGATTATAACTCTTTAGTACCTATTTTTCTTGTAGTGGTTTTTCTTTGCCTAGTCTTCCGAAGACCCACTTGTGAAGGCTTAACTTATATTTAGCCAAAGCCCCAAGGAACCCTCATGAAATTTCCAGATATCTTTCTCTGAATAGCTCCTGCTTCTCTGTTGCTCTCCCTTACAAAGTCCAACCACCCCAGTCTCCTCAGCTCTCATCTCTGGCACCTCAAATCAGCAAATTCATTGTGTTCTCTTTGGATTTTCTTCTCCGTGCTCATCATTTGTTTACCTTTCTCAAGGGATAAAGTCTACCTATTACACAATGTCTGAAAATAGTTGTTTTCTATTGCATAGTTTT
>NW_006430735.1:10261650-10293027 GCF_000325575.1 Pteropus alecto | reverse complement strand
CAGGAGGGCAAAAAAATCTCTGCCACCTTGGTCCCCAAACACAGCTTCCTCATGTCCTTATATCTTAGAAGAAATGAACATAAACTGGTTTATTCATTTGTACATCACTTCTCCTTCAAATAAGCCATAAATTCATTGGAATTCAGCAACCTCAACTTAGCTTGATGTTACAGACATCAAGCTAAACTCAGAATCACTCCTCACTTGTATGACAATCATTGATTAGTTCAGACATTCTGCCTACTCTTTCCTTTCTTTAGAAGGAGTCTTCACTAAAGAGTCTTTGAATATTCATCCAAATAGTGCTACCAGACTGCCAGACAAACACAAACATGTCTGCGTCTAAGCACTGGCTATGGCTCAGGCTTAGGAGTTCCAACCTCACCCATTCTTTTGTGCAGTTGTGAGATTCCCTTACTCTTAATCACATCATATGTATGATAACACCTTGGCTCATCCTTTCTCCCAATTTGAGATAGGCAAAAGAACTCCGTTTTCAATTCTTTTCTTTAGAATTTTGCCTGTAAGAGATGGCCAATTTTGATGTTTACCTCCAAACAAATATCTTGGGGGAAATATCCTGCTTAAGTAAACATTCAGAAATGTTAGCAGGCCGAAGAAGCACATGGGCAGCTATTAAAGATTTATATGCGGTAGTCTTTATTTTTCTAATATCGAATCAAATCTGACACCAAATTCCTCCCTTTCCTAAAGCTAATGAGAATTTGGTTTTCTGTCATTAATTGGGATTCTTCCCTTTAGGACACGAAAAGCATAACTTTTAGGGAAATAACTGTTTTTCGATCCACATATGATGTTTTTATTTTCTAAGTATGCATGGTTCCTGAAGGGAAATGGCCCTGTGGTTTTTCTGTCACACCTGGGCAGAAGCATCTCTGTCACACCTGGAAGAAGCTGTACTCACACGGTTGCTTTCTGGGAGTACACCAGACAACCAGTCCCCTCCCAAGATTTTCTACCTCCCTAGGCTCTGCCAAGGAGTAAGGCAAGCACTCCCAATTTTTACATGGCCCCTCTCCTCTTCTGGTCCTGAGGAAGATCTTCTGCCTTTGTTCTGTATTTTTCTTCACCAAGAGTTTGCCTTACTCTTCAAAGGCATCACATTATTTCCCATCTTCTTCAAGAACAGGTGTTGAGGTGGTGATAGCAATCTCCCTAAACAGCCATTAGCCTTGACATCTCCCTCCTTAGGACAGAAATGAGAACTACAAAAGGAAACGCACACTCACACAAAAATTAATATCTCGATAATTTACCTTGGTGTACATAATTTTTTTTTGTCTTAAGTTCACTCAGCTCCTGGTGGTCTCACACATGGTTATTCTATATTTTCTAAATAATTTTAATTATAATTTCTAATATCTATTATTTTGAAGTTTTTATTATTTTAATTTTTATAATATGTATGTTTATAACTTGCTGCCCTTCTCAAAGAAAATGAATTCCATTTGCTCAATGAGGATAGAGCCTGAAGGAGAAAGACAGACAAGGGTAATTTTGTAAGAAATTGAAATGTATCCCTCTGATGATTTTGGCAAAAGAGCCAAAAGATCTCCTAATGTGGCAAGTTTTTTTTTTTTTTTTTTCAGCAAATGTGAATTTAGCATCTACTATGAGTGCAATACATAGCATACTATTTTAGGTATTGTAGGTGGATTCAAAGATGGTCTCTACTCTTCAGATGCCTGCATGTCGACAGACTTTTATACTGCATTATGCATGCCTCCTACTCTCCAACTCTGCACTCTTCTTATTTTCCCCTCTCTCTCCTCTTTCCTCCATCATGCTGTCCTTCCCTTCATGGCTTCCCTCCTGGCATCTCTGTTTCATTTTGCCTACCTGCCCAATTCTTTTCTCTGCTGACAGTTTTTCTTATCTTAATCAAGGTTTCTTTCCTTTATAACTTAGACCCGTGGTGTCCACCTCACCTCTTCCTAGCTACTTTTCATTTTAATTCTTATTCATAACTACTTCCACCATTCAGATTTATAATTTGTAACTCACATCAAAGTACACGAATTCATATTCCTTCACTATAATATCCTGCAGTAGATTTTAACCATTCACCATTCTGAGGTCAGAGACCGTGTCCTAACTCGTCTCTCTTCTGCTAGTGCAGAACATTTCAAAGACTTATTAGCTTATTAATCAATAGTCGATGATATGATCCCAAATAATGCACTGGTAAAAAGCAGCGCACTGGGGTTGAGCAGGCAAGGATTGCAGAATGGGGTAGCAGCACAATGAAAGGGAGACGTTCTCTTGGCAATCCTGTCAGTTGACTTTGCACATTTTGTACATTTCTACACTGAAGAAATGTATGGGATACTACAAATGATAAACCAGTGTTGCATCTCTCTTCTTACCTGCATGAAATTTTAGGTTATGGACTTCATTCAATGAAGATGGAAATAAAGTTCCTACTGTGGGAGAAAAAGTACCCTTCTCCCCAGAAACAGATTGAATTGACCTTTAACACAGATGTCAAAAAACATGAAGCTTCTTCCCCAACATACATAGCTGCCCTTTGATTCTGGGAAGGTTATCACTTTTTTTTTTTTCCAGTGATTCTCCTCTGCCTCTCTGCTTTATTTAAGAAGTTTTTAGTGGTATGCTATAGGGAACATTACCTTGAAGGGAAAGCTGTGCCTCATTATGTAGATCGTGTGGCTATAGGCTTTATGCCTATGAAATAGTTCTTTGTTTGCCTAGTCTACTTTTTTACTTCAGAAGGAATTCATGTATCACAGTCTTATGCAGCTTCATAAAAATTAACACCTGCCTTCTCCTTGCTGCAGAGAGATGTATTAAAGATTGATATTTGCAAGAAGGATTGAACTTCTTTGAGTTAGTTAAGTTGCCACCATTGGAAATGTTATTATACCCAATTTATGTTTGGAACAAGGAGTGTGGATTGATTGTATTTTGTTCAAGGTTACACATTTGACAAATATAGTTATCAAAACAGGAGAGAAAGGATAAGTGCTCAGAAACCGTCTTCCAACCAAACAGGAGTTTTTCACTATTCAAAAAGAATTCTTTTTTTTTTTTAAGTGGTTTCTGCATTGTATGGAAGGTTTCCGTTTGTAAGGTTTAAGATTAACAGTACACCTGGAATATTCTCTCCATTTCTCTCTGCTGTTGAAGATAATTTTACTTCCCATAAAGCCCTATTCCAAACTCCCCTATTGCAGATTAATCTCACCTCTTTGAATTTTGAAGGTAGAATGCGGTAGAAGAGAGAACACGGGCTCAAGGTCCCAGTGTGGCCACCGTAGTGACAAACTCTGAGTTCTGATTTCTTCATCAGCAAGACAGAGATAATATTAAGTTAGCTTTTATTTGACAGGGTTGTAGCCAATGAGATAAGGTAATAGAGACATTTGTAAATTAGAAAAGACTATATAATTCTAGTTATTATTTTCATTATCCTTCCTCTGCTCTGCAGATAATACTGTTTGCACTATATTAATGTGTCTATTTGCAAATTGCTTTCTAAGCCTTCCCAAACCCTTTTCATGACTTGTAAATTCTCCAAGGACAGTACTGTATTTTCTGTTTCTTTTATATCCAGTGCCTCCTACTTTCACATTGGTGCACTGTCAATCGATACCACCTTGAATGTAAATGCCCTGAGAAGCAAGTGATGAAAAATGACTTTGGATGCTCCACAGACTATGACATCACCAATCTAGACAGTGCTTCAGTCAGAAAAGTGAGAGCAGATACTGGACAATGGGATTGTAAACTACAGCAGCCTTGACACGAAGCCATAGAGCAAATGACTATTAGCTGTAGCAACAGACTTTCAGGGGTAAAAGGTGAGGGAGGTAAAAAAAATTTTACTGCTTTATGGATAAAAGCATTACTTCTTTATTAAGCCAAAGTGTGAATACTTCATGGCTTAGCAGGTGGATGGCTGTGGCCCCAGGAGGGAACTCATATCTCTTCTGTATGAGGTTTATCTTTCTCTTGGGCACTTCACTGGGAATCTGTTGCCACTGGCTCTTCCCTGAGGACACTGCTCTCTCCCTTAAAAGCTCAGGCCCAAATGCAGACACAATTCCCTTAGTACAGTTAAAAACAGCAGGAAATGTCAAGGAGTTTACAAAAAGATAAATAAGAAAAAAAAGCAAGAAATCTCAAACAGTACATTTGACAAAGTGTACAATCCTAGCTCATGAGAGATGCCAGCTTGTTTCGAAGGTTCACAGCTTGGATGACTTCTGAACAGATACTTTACATCTACCACCAAGAGCTGCTACATTATGAACATCTTGCCTTGCTTTCCTGCTTCCAAAATACCTATGTAACTCTAATGGCATTGCTGTCCTATCTCCTCCCTTTTGGTCTGTTACTTGGTTACAAACTGGTTTAAAGACTAAAGGGAAGCTTCTGTTTCTCTACCCAGCCCCCAGGACCTTTTTACTAAGTTGTTAATTTCACAAGAGAAAATTTTTCCACGGGTCATTATCATAGCTTGTACTTGAGATTCCCCTTATTTTACAAATGAGAAGAGGCTTGCTCTTTTGCATGAGGGCACCTCATTGCAATAAAAAGTACATCCATGCGGCATGGATTTATACACATGAAATAATAAGGACTCCTTTCTTCACACTGGAGTCTTACCTTTTCAAAGATTCTTATATTAATTTTCAGGAAAACCTGTGGATTTGAGGATTTGGGTATCCATGTTTTCAATTTCAATCCCTATAGCCCACAATAAGGTAATTATTAGTTGTTGGCTTGATTGTTGCTCTAGGTAGAACCTTCCCATGCTGCCATTGCTAGCATATAAATTAGAAATCATTTGCTTTCTTGTAGCTTATCAGAAATTTCAAAAAGCCCCTAGTCAAAACTTTCTGATGTATCTAAGGACTGAAAGAAAACTTTGAATCAAGGAAGGCTCTTGAAAAACTTGGGGTAGTTTCTCTCAGGGACAATTTTCAAAATTGTAATAGTAGTACAACCATGATATATTCACATCTTATTCAAATTTCTCCAGTTTTATGTGGATTCATTGTGTGTGTGTGTATTAAGACTGTATGATTTTGTCATCTTTGAGGGCTTACGTATCCACCACCATAGTTGGAATATTGAACAATTCCAGCACCTCAAGGATCCCTTGTATTGTCTTTTTATAATGACCCCCATCTCCTGCTAGTGCTACCATCTTGTCCCTAAACCCTGGCAACCATTTATCTATTCTTCATTTCTAAAATTTCATCATTTCTAAATGTTATAAAATGGATGTTTATAAAATTTTTGAAGTTGTCTTCTCCAGTTAGTTTAGTAACCACCTGGCACTATGTATAGTTATTACAATATTTTTGACTATATTCCCTATGCTGTACTTTACATTCCTTTGAATATTTTGTAGCTATCAGTTTGTACTTCTTAATCTCTTCACCTTTTTCACCCATTCCCACAACAACCCTCCCATTCTGGTAACCATCAGTTATTCTCTGTATCCACAACTATATTTCTGTTTTGTTTGTTTATTAATTTTGTTCTTTAGATTTCATATCATTGAGATCATATGATATTTGTCTTTCTCTGTTTGACTTATTTCACTTAGCATAATGCCTTCCAGGTCCATCCATGTTGTCGCAAATGGTAAGATTTTATTCTTGCTTTATAGCCAAGTAATATTCTATTGTATATATCTATCACATCTTCTTTATCCAGTTATCTATTGATGGGCACTTAGGTTGCTTCCATATCATGGCTATTGTAAATAATGCTGCAGTGAACATAGCGGTGCATATATCTTTTTGAATTAGTGTTTTGTATATCTTTGAATAAATACCCAGAAATGAAAACTAACAAATGATATTGAATGTCAACTGCAATTGAAAAAAAGTGGTCATACATTCTATAACTTTTTGAGATTGGCTTTTTTTCACTCAACTTAATTTCCTATAGATCCATTTCAATTTGTTGCTTTTAGCAATAGTCCATTCCTTTTTATTGATGAGTAGTATTCCATGGTACGCACATCTCACAGTTTGTTTAACCATACCTGTTGAAGAATACACGGACTGGTTCCAGTTTTGGGCTATTATAAATAAAACTATTTTGAATATTTGCTTTTGTGAGGTTTTTGGTGCAAAGAAATCTTTCATTTCTCTGGGATAGATGGCCAAGAGTGTGGTTGCTGAGTCACATGGTAATTTCATGTTTAGCTTTATGAGAAACTGTCACTGTTTTCCAGAGTGGCTATTCTAATTAAATTCTCATCAGTGATTATCAGTGATCCAGTTTCTCGGAATCCTCACCAGATTTTAGAATTGTCACTACTTCTTGTTTTAACCACCCTGGTAGATATGTGATGGTATCTCATTGTGGTTTTAATTTCTTTTGTTTGTTTGTTTGTTTGTTTTGTGATGGCTACTGATGTTGAACATCTTTCCGGGTGCTTATTTGCTATCTGTATATCCTCTTCAGTGAATTATCTGTTCATCTCTGTTGCCCAGTTCCTAACTGGATTGTATTTTATTTATTTATTTACTTATTTATTTATTTTTATGATTCTGTATTGGGAGTTACTTATATATTCTAGATACTAGTCCTTTGTTAGATATATGGTTTGCAAATATTTTCTTACAGTCTATATCTTATCTTTTCATCCTTGTCACGTGGGCTTTCATAGAACAAAAGTTTTTAATTTTGATGAGGTCCAACTTATACATTTTTTCTCTTATGGATACTGCTTTTGTGTCAAGTACAACAACCTTTGATTAGCTCTAGAGTCCAAAGGTTTTTCTCCTATTTTTTTTTTTAAAAAATTGTTTTGTGTTTTACATTTAAGTCCATGATTTATTTTAATTAATTTTTGTATAAGGTGTAAGGTGTGAGGTTTATGTAGAAGTTTATTATTTTGCCTATGGATATTCCATTACTCCAGCACTTTTTGTTGAAAAGGCTATCCTACTTCCACTAAATTGATTTTACCTTACAAATTAATTTGAGCATATTTCTGTAGGTTTATGTCTGGGTTTGTTGTCTTTAACTGGCCTATGAGTCTATTCCTCTACCAATATCATATTGTTTTAAATATTATACCTATGTAGTAAATATTAGGTAGAGTGATTCTTCCCCTTTATTCTTTGTCAAGCTTTTTTTTTTTAGCTATTCTATGACCTGTGCCCAAGTTTATTTATAGCTACAAAAATAACTTGCTGGAGTTTTGATAGGAATTACATTAAATTTATAACTCAATTTGAGTCAATTGACATTTTCACTACATTGAGTTTTCTAATCCATGGACATGATATATTTCTCCATTTATTTAGGTGTTCTTTGATTTCTTTCATTAACATTTTATGATTTTTAATATGCAAATTCTATATGTAGTTTGTTAAATGTATCCCTAAATATTTAATTTTCTTTGAAGCAATTATAATTGGTATTGTGTTTTAATTTTAGTTCCTGTATGAAATATAATTGATTTTTTTGTGTGCTGAACTTGTATCCTATGACCTTACTGAAACTCACTTATTAGTTCTAAAAGTTTTTGTAAATTTTTTGAGATTTTCTATGTCGATAATTTTATTATCTGCAAATAGAGATAGTTCTATTTCTTCTTCTCCAATCTGCATACCTGACTAGAATTTCCACTTCTATGTTGAATAAGACTGGTGAGAATGAACATTGCTGCCTAACTAATATGTTTCAAAGCACGCTGAAAAAATGAAATATATCCAAAGGAACAAAACTTAGCTTGATCCAGCTCATTGGAGGAGCCTGAATTGTTTAATGTGTATAACCATAAGAAATATTAAAAGTCTATCTTTTAATTTTTGAAAGATCAATTTGGGAAAGCCTGAAAAATGAAAGATTTTGACTTAAAAGAAAGAGCATTATAGTAGGAATACTCTGGCATTGGTGAAGGATGTCTCATGGAGAATTAGTTCTCTTTTCTAAAGGTATTCAAACAGACACAAGATTATCTTCTCTGTGGAAGGGTCATGTATAAAGAGCTCCTTTCTCTGTCCCAGGTGGCCTCCAAAGAGTTGTGCCATTGTCCATTTTGGTATTCTAGGTGTCCATGATTGTTCTCCCTCTAAAAACACATTCAGCTGCAGTTTTCTTTTATGTGATCACTAAATCATACTTTTCTGTGCACATAAGACTTTGGACACAGAAAATATTCTCAGCTCATAAAGCTAGTTAATAATGGATGGTAATGGTGATTATAACCCAAGAGTCATCATGACATGGAGAGAACAGAACCCTAGTTAGGCTTGATGGGTAATAAGTACAATAATTCATCCTTGGTCACTTTTTTTAATAAATTGTTTTTTTTTTCTCTTTTAACCTCATAGTTGCCATTTTTCTCTATTCAATCCTTGCATTTCCTCCCTAAAACAATATGAGTGACCTTTTGCACTATGCACAAAAAATAGATGCTACCTTAGACTTCTGTCTCATGATTTTAATTGCCTGCCTTATATGGTTCAGGTATAAGATTAACAAAAGCAGAATGAAAAGAAGAGAGGAGAAATAGAGATGGAGTGTGAAGCCAGGACAAGGGTGCACAAAAGAGGCACCAGAGTGCAAACCTGAGAAGGCACTTACTCTCAAGCTCATGCAAGTGCTGGCCTAGCACCTGAGAGTGAGTGCCTCCTTAAATATTGCACCCTGTTGTACCTAGCTTGTTTCACCCAGGTCCAGGCCTCAGACCTCTGAATTATCCTTACATAATACAAGCAGACAGATGTCAGCTAAGCAAGGAATTTCCCACTGATAGCTGATAGGAAATTTTATTCTTGGTTTTATCAAAGTGAAATTCACTTAAAGAGAAAGATTAATTTGTAAAATATAACATTTATATAACTCTATTTCTTTACAGTAATTCCTTATACAGTACTTTGTCTTCTTTTATGACTTGTTACTTATTATATTAAAAGATACAAAATCATAATTTTTGTAGGTTAAAAAATTGAATATTGCCTATTTTATGTGATTGATTCAACCTATTACTATATGGGGAAGTGGAAAGAACATGAGCTAAGGAGTCATATCTGTGTTTAAATTCTAAGTATGTCATTTGGCAGCTATGGTTGCTAGAAAATTACTCATCTTTTTGGTTTTCTCATCTGGAAAATAAAATCATAATTATCTTTTAGAATTGTTTTGGTTATTAAATGTTATATAGCTATGCTACTGCTATTAATTATCATTATCCACTACATCTGATTAATGAAGAAGCTCTAGGATTAGAAGTCCAAAAGAGTTATGGCTGTGCCAGTATTAGGGCAGAAGTAAGGTGAGTATTCTATGATGCCTGAGGTTAGAGATTTCCCAACCTGTCTGAGTATGATGCCAACACAATTATTCTAGTGTTGAGCTTGATTAACTGTATTTTTAATGAGCTCCACTGGTGATTGAAATATGCTGCCATATTTGAGAGCATTCCCCAGCTAACAACAAAGATCCCTTCTGACTTTAAGTCTTGCAATTGTTTATCAAATTTTATTTTGAGCATTTTTTCCCTTTTCTAAGATACACTCATGATTCCTTTACTTTACTCTGTAATTTCTTCCCAAACAAGGCCCTAGGCTAACTTGATGTGTGCCGTCCTTGTGTGCACGAGGGACGCCTTTTGTTCTAGCATCATCCTATGAATCTGCCAGCTTTGCTGTGCGTTTCTAGGAGAACAACTTTTAATTAAAAAGAAGTCAAACAAGATTACTTAGTTTTCTTCTTTAAAAGGCACCCTTGTCAGTTTCCGTGAAACTCTTTTTCTCTTTAACTCTCCTTCTTTAAGATACTTGAGTTCAGCAACATCTTCTGTGTCAACTTCTGGGTAAAAAAAGATGTTTTTAGCTTGCTCCATTCTCCTTACCTGCCATGGTAAAACAATCCATGCCAATCGCCCAGCCTGCCGGGCTGCCACTGATAAGACCCCCTCTTTCCTTCGTCTGGCATCTTGTTCAAATACTATAGCAAAAGCTCTATTACTCTCTGGGGAGCAACTTGAGTGTCGTCTTGGTGGCTTGTAGCCAGCATTCTGCCCTGTGGAAGGGGATCCTTGGGTGCAATCCAGAATAAAGTTTGTACAGTGTTGTCCAGAGGATCTTTCCCGTGTATAGTTAAAACCTATATTTTTGACCTTTAATTCTGACAACCTGAATTTTATTCAAGAAAATATATTCATGTGGATTAAATCTAGCCCATTCTAGAAAAAAAAAGCTTTCAATGAAGTTATCATTACTTTAGGACTAAACATTGAAGACAAATTTGAGCTTCCACATGGGTTATAACAGAAATATAACTTTAAAATAATTGAGGTTGTTACTTTATTCCTGTAATGTTGTCATTCAAACAATAGACTTTCAGCAGCAGAGATGTACAGGAGTCTTGGAGGTCATTAATTCTAAAATCTACCCCATAGGGAATCCTGATAGGCTGTCATCGAAGCCTCTGATTGAAAACCCATTGATTGACAGCTCACTGCATTATGAGGCAAATACAGAGGATCCCTATTTTTTACAAAGTATCTCTATTAATTAGCCTCTCTAATATCCAACCATTTATTATTTTTTTAATGCTCTGGAAAACCACAGAGAATAAATTTAATTTCTCTTTTCTATGAAAGCTCTTCAAATATTTGATTATAGTTATATCTGCCCAAGTCTTTCCTTCTCCAATTAATATAACCCTAATTCCCTATCCTATACATGTTATAGTTTTAAAACCCATATAATTCTGGTCACTTTCTTTATAGCTTACCTGGGCTCTTTTGAGTATTCAAATGCGTAAATATGGCCTGACCAGGGCAGAATTCAGTGAATTATAATCTTCCTTATACTAGATATTATACATTATTAATATACCCTCTTATCACATTAGCATTTTTAACAGCTTTTTAACCCTTTTGCATCATAATAAATTTTCAGTCAACTGAAACCCACTATGGTTTTTCACATAAACTGATATTAAGCAAAGAATTAAAAAGGTATGAAGAGAAAGGAAATTAGACTGGATTGTACTTTAGTTCCAGCTTTGCTACTACTTTATTTTGTGACCTTAGGTAAGTATCTGATTCTCTGTTTCTTCAACTATAAAATGGAAATTTTGGATTAAATTATTCGTAGGGTCCCTACCAGCTCTAATATTCTATTATTCTGGGAAACCCTATATATTTCTCACATAATTGATTGCTTTCTTAACTAAAATGTAAAACTTTTCATTTATCTCAACAAATATTCACTATTGTGGTGGTGTTTGTGGTTATCGTCATTTCTGTTGACATTCATCTTTTAAAATTTGGATCCATAAATACACAGACATGGAATTCAATTATTCTCTGAGAAATTTCTAAGTGTAGAGTAAAAAATGCCTTTCACTCCTACATGTAATAAAGAGAAAACACTTGTGTCAGGGTTGAATCGAGGAAGTATATGAGTGATATGAAATAAGAGATCAGAATGGATGCAATTGTGGGTATTTGTGAAGAGTTTATGGAAGGCTATTTATGGAATGCCTGCACATCTGGTGTCTGGCCTATCATCTCTGCATTTCAGTAGGGCCAGTTGGGGGAAAAAAATGAACATGAAGTGGGAAGAATAAGGACAGACTAGAATTTATGAAGATATAGTTGAACCTATGTGGACAAACTAGAACCCACATCTGTATGTCACCACCTCTAACCTTGACAGTGGGGGTGACCTGCAAAAAAGCTGGAGCCCTCTTCAAGGAATTACGGTTGACCCTTGTGGAACATGGATTTGAAATGCATGAGTCCACTTATATGCTGATTTTAAGTTTCACTTATAAATAGACCCATGCAGTTCAAACCCATGTTGTTCAAGGGTCAACTGTATTCATGCAACTGAGTCAGTCCTTGGGATACGATGGGAGCTAGAGAAGCTACAGACCCAGCTGCTACCTCACACCAACAAGGGGGACTAGCATATTAGCAACAATTGGGCACATTTGTGGTGGTGGTGACTGCTACCCAACCTTCACTTTACCACCTTCCAAATCTCACACAAATTTCTTTGTAGTCAGTCTTAATTCAGAACCACACAGGAAGGGAATTCTGAGAAATGTGCTTCCAGATTAAGCAGGTTAAAACAGTAGAAAAATGCAGCAACAGTAACGTTTTCTGACTACCTTAGGTAGTAGTATTTGAAGGTCCAGAAAAAGTGAACATAGGCAACTCAAAAAAAAAAAATGTGAAAATAAAAGAGCTTATAACAATTGCTTTAATTACATAACAAAAACTGATAGTGTAATAACTGAAAAGACTAAAATAGAAATCTGTATATGTAATCTATATTCTACATATAGTAATGTTAAGTTGAGCCACACAAAGAAACTTTTAATTTTATTTTATTATTAGTTTTCAGTATACAGTACATCGGTTAGACATTTATGCAGTTTATGAAACGACCCCCCTGATTGCTTTTTCTATCCTCTGGCTCTCCACCTAGCCAGACTGCATTACTAATGACTACATTCCCTATGCCATGCTCGCCATCTCTGTGACCATCTATCAACTACTAATTTGTACTTCTTTAACCATTCATACCATTTTCCCAGCCCCCTCAACCCTCCTCCTCTCTGGCCGTCACAGATTTTCCTCTATATTTGTGAGTCTGTTTTTGATTAATTTGGTTTTTTGGTTCCTAAAATTCCATATATAAGTGAAATCATATAGAATTTATCTTTCTCTGTCTGACTTCTCAGCATAATAACCTCTAGGTTTATCCGTATCATTGCAAATGGTAGGATTTCAGTTTTTTAATGGCTGAGTAATATTCCATTGTATATATGAACCATAACTTTATTCAATTGTCTGTTGATGGGCATTTAGGTTGCTTCCATATCTTGGCTTTTGTAAATTGTGCTGCCATGAACGTATGGGTGCCTAGATCTTTACGAATTATTGTTTTGGTTTTCTTTGGATAAATACCCAGAAGTGCAATTTCTAGGTCAAAAGGTATATCCATTTTTAACTGTTTGAGGAGCTTCCAGACTGTTTTACATAGCGGCTATACTGATTTGCAATCCCACCAGCAGTGTATGAGGGGTCTCTTTTCTCTGCATCTTTGCTAACACTTGTTCTTTGATATTTTGATAACAGCCATTCTTACAGGTTTAGGGTGATATCTCGTTTGGTTTTAATTTGCATGTCTCTGATGATTAGTGACCTCGAGCATCTTTTCATATGTATATAAGGAAATTTTAATAAGCTCTCTGTTCAGTGTAATAAAATGCATCATCAAATACAAAATACTATTTTTTAGGATAAGTGTGAAATTGAAATCACATAAGTGTGACCCATGCACTCAGTACATTTGAAATGTGTGTGTATGTGGGCATATCTGTATGTGGGTGTATGGGTGAGTTTGGAGATGTGATAACCTGATCTAATGTCAAGAATTAACCTTATGTTAGTCAGGGTCTTAGTAGTCTTCCTTCTGGATTTTCTTTCTTGATTCTTCTCTCCTTTATCTAAATGACTCTTTTCCCACTTCTAGTCTTTACTTGAACACATTCCCACTAATGTTCATTCCGATGAAGGACAGGGTGAAGCTCCCTGAGTGGAGACTCAAGTCGTACATCTAGAAAAAGAGGGGCCTTGATGGTGTGCAGAAAAGAATTCAAGCGCGTGCCAGAGTTAGAGACAAAAGGAAAGTTTAATAGAGAAGGAATAATGCTCCACAAGCAGAGATGTGGTCTCTTCTCAAAGATAGAGAATGAGAGAGGCCACATATGTTTGAGGAATTCAGTTTAAGTCTGTTTTATTTTCCATGTGTGGGTGTGCAGCATGAAAAGCACGGGGAAATACTTGTTAGTAATTTCAACAGGAATCTTCCTGCAGGTTCCCATGGTCTGGCAGTATGGTGATCAACTGGGTTCTCGGGTCTAGGAGCATGTAGCAGGCTCTGAATACAACCTGGTTCAATATTTAGTACATTTGTGTAGTTCTCATACCTCTTTCCTATATTACTTTTACCAAATCTCTTGGTTCATAGTTTACAATTTATGTGGTAAATGACATTATTTTAGTTTGTATTCAGAATTATTATTGTTATTTTTACCATGGAAAGCAGCATTTGGTCTGCTATAGTCTGTCATTGTGGTTTCAAAGAGGCATACAATTGCAAGGCATCTTTATCCTGAATAGATATAATCATATGTAGTATTAAAAACAACACCAGTATTTTGAATACTCAAAGAGCATTCTGTGGTTTATGAATGGTTCTAAGTGCTTTTGAGTATGCCTTTAAAAACACAGAATATCAAAGTATTCTGTTTTTATTAAAGGTCAAGGTTGGTTTAAAATAGTTTAAACTAAACTTGATGTGTTTTTCAGTCTTAGTCATTCTTTATTTACCTTCAAACAACCCAATCAATCTTAACAAAAGAATTCTTTTAAACTTCACAAAATGAACTGGGGAATGTAAAAGAAAGAATAGTTAATGCCTTTTTATTTGATTTACTAAAGGCAAAACACATATTTTCACTTTCAAAAAACTAACTTTTATGTCAAGTGTATACCTGAAATCTTACCATGATACCTTATTATCTCCAGCTTATTGCTAAGGTTTTCCCTGACTATACATACTACATGTTACTCCTGGAATACTAATTGTGGTTAGTCTTGGTGATTCCTGATACCGCAGAACTCTGTTTGTAGTAGGGCAAGATACTGAACAAAAAAGAATTGCTTGCATTGCTGCTGTGCCAGATAAGGACAGTTAAAAAGGGATTAAAAAGTTCAGAAGGTTATTAAAAGAAACTTCAGTTTGGAGGATGGTGATAAGTGAGATTTAGATGCAGGTGACCTATTTAAGGCTTCAGGAAGGAACTCTTTGAGCATCCTTATGTAAATGTCAGGAAATGGTGGTATTTACCTATTCATCAACTTACTGTGGTAGGCTTATGCTTTGCAGACATTTACCAAAACAACAACAACAAAAAGTAGTTTTTGACAGGCAAATGTATTACATACCATTTGTACTTTCTTTTAAACCTCTGTGTTCTCGATAAACTTTTAGAAGAAGAGAAATTTTTCTCTGTCCAATTAAGACCACTTAAATTTCTCCTATTAATTAAACATTAAAGTTTCCCTATGGTACAGCTAATTAATTCTTGAAATATGAAAATCACCATGAAGAAGACAATTTATGTAATAATTTACATAAATTTAAGCCTATGCTATGGTGATCAAGGTAGGAGATACATGAAAATTAAATACCAGTGGGAGGAGAGAATGAATGTGTATTTTCATATACACTTATCACAAAATGATGGACAATCTGACTGATCTTACTTTTTCTCTTAACTATTAAAATCCTTAACTTGTATGTGTCAACTTGACAATTTAAATTTAAATTATAGTAGTTTTATAGATGTAATAAATTGAATTCTTCTTGAAGGAAATCTATTCAATATGAAGTCAAGCTCTATAGATTTTCAAAATTTTAGACACTTAAAAAGAATAATCACGCATTAACTTATTTTAATTTTAACAAAGTTCCCTTATTACCATTTTTCAAATAACAAGAAAAAGAAGTTAAGGAACTGCTCAGTCTCTCCATTTAGTGGGTTTCTTCATTGGTACTTGAGCCCAAAATTCAAAATGAATGCTGAAGTAGGTTGCCAATGTACTATCCATCAGGGGCCATTTAAGACAGATAAATCATACTTTATACTTTTGGGGGCTTTAAATACTAATGTTGCATAGGAGAATCAGCCTAACATACACTTTCTGAGTGATAGGCAAGGGGCAAATATTTTACAATGAAGATTGAATGGAAGATGGAGAGTAATTCTATCTACTTTGTCTTGGATGTGGTGCCACCGGTTGCCAGATCAATACCTCTCCTTCTTCACCTGTTAGTATAAGTCCTTGAAATCTGGTGATGGGACTATGGGCTTGAGTTGACCAACTGAAAGATAATTTCTGGCTGTTGCAAAGCGTAGGAAGTGGTAGCATTGCTGATAGTGGCTCATGCGATTTATCATTAGCAATCTGACTGAGAATTTGAGACAGAATGTTAATCTGAAATCTACTTGGTTAGAGCTAGAAGCTTCACTCAGAGGTCAACACTGATGAGGTTAGTACAGAAAGCAATATTAATTATACCTCACTCTCAAGTGATTTTATGTCCTGGCATAAAATATCATTTTATGCATTCTACTAAGGATGGGGTGAATTGAGCAAAATACTGTAGATCTTTATGAAAGGTGTCAAAGTAGATAAAAATTCAATGAACTTTCAGCCATGATTAGGTGTTTGGATCACGTAGAGATTTTACTTGCCGTCCAGCTTGTAAAGCAGACAAGAACTAAAATTAATCCTTATTGTTTATATATGATTGTTTCTAAAGAAATCCAAGAAGTGTGGGCTGGTTTTGCCTTTAATATTGGCACAGGAAAAATGCTGAATTCGTTTCTTCCTTGTTCTAAAGTGTTTATAATCAGAAGGAATGCAGAGGCCAAGTAGACAGGTTAAAGGGGAAATTGGAAGAGAAGAGGGATGATAGTTGGGCTCAGAGAATCTGGGGCAAGAAAGGCAGATGTAAAGAGTGACGTATGGGAATCGTGTGGGAGGAGTTTAAATATGTTCTGTCCTTCGGTCTGGAACAACAAAGACAGAGAAGCGATAGGACAAAAGTAGATACAATAACTGAGAATGTGAATATCTCTAAAGGGCCTCCATGAGCCTTAAAGAGCAAATTTAGGATAAGAAACATGCTGTTTTCTACAGTGTGTGTCAGTCCAAGGCATATGTACTGCCTCCTATATAGAGAGCCTCTGGAAGACTACAGATTCAATAATGAATAATAGATTCTTACGGTACTATCATTGCTAAAAATAATACATGTGTAAATATATATATATATTTGGTAATATATATGAAAAAATATATATTTGATAAATATCTATATTATACACACACACACACATATATATATGTTAAAATTTTGTGAAACCTCAGTATGTTTGATGATATATTTAGATTTTAAAAATGATATAAGAAAGGATAGTTATGTTATGTTTGGGTATTATTCTTCCAGGGCTAGCACTTTGGTCTGGAGAAAATTTTGATCTAATTCAATGTGATTTATGGTTTTCCCAAGAAGAAGTTGGAAAGAGAAATAAAAGGATAAATTGGGAACCCAGTGAAGAAAAATTACAATCAAGCAGGAAGGCCTTGGCATGGATGACATTTAGATCCTTCAAAATCTTTAAATTCTTGGAGACTGAAATCACAGAATTGAATAAGCTTGTTCCAAGAAATAAAGCTTTGGGATATCTGTAGGACTTCGGAACACTCTTATGAACTGAGACTGTATGACTTTTTTCAACCATGACCAGAAGCAATGTGGACTACTAGGCGAATATTAAGACCTCGCTTTGATATTTACTGCATGCCACTTAATTTTGCGAATGCTCAAGTTTACATGTCCTTATAAAGACGGTAATGACATCTGCTCCATGATGTGTTTGGAAGACAAAATGATTCTTGCATGTCTCTGGTAGTTTATAAGTAAATGTAGTTTATAAGTAAATGTATTTTGCAAGTATCAATTGTTAGAAATATCAAACCTCTTGAGAAAATAACCTCCTTTGAAGCATTTCTCTTTAAAGAGATCTGAAGTCATTTATACAGTTTCTAAAACTACATCACACTGAGGCAAGGACAGAAACTTTAGAAAAACGTTGTGCATAATACTCTCAGATCTTTATTTTCCTTTGCTGTAGGCCTGCCACGTAGATTTTCTGGGCTGGACAAGATGACAGCCATGAGTGAGGAGAGGGTTGTAGAAGCAGCAGCTGCTCTTGCAGCTGCAGAAAGTTGCTGACACAAGACTCAGTTGGGAAAGCACTGAATGGAGTGCAGCAATTTGGTGGAAAAAGGCAAAGAGAAGGCAGAGAAGTGCACAGTGAAGAATGACTCAGAGAATTTTCCCTACCCAGAGCTTTATTTTGCTGGAGTTCTCTTCAGCATTTTTGTCATTGTAAATTGGAGGCTTGGAATCATCAAGAGGCAGAAAAGAGTCTCTGATGAACCTCCAGATGGAGGTGCTTTGTTTTAAAAAGACTAAAAATAGAAAGAGAGGTGTACTTGCATACTGAAAATAAACACAAAGAGTAGAATAGCATCTATAGATAAAAGAGATTGTTAAGTGACTGCAGAGGTAGTAGCACCACTCAAAATCCCTCTGGAAGATCTTGAGAAATGGTTCAGGAAAAAAAAAATGAAAGAAAAGGGACACAGTAAACTTTTAGAGGTGATGGATATGTTTATTATCTTAATTGTGATGATGGTATCGTGGGTGATGCATATGTGCAAACTCATCAAACTGTGTTCATTAAATATGTACAGTTTTTTAAAAAATATATCTATTATACCTCAATAAAGCTGGAAAGAAAGAAAGAAGGAAAGGAGAGAGAAAAGATGTAAAGGAAAGAAGGAAGGAAGGAAGGAAGAAATGGTTTCATTCTGTCTTGTCCCCTCCTTTGAGAAAGGTGCTAGAATTTAGTCCTAAACACTGCAAAATAAAAGAAAACTGACTTTATTCAACATTTAAGCTTATTTCTAGCTCGATAAATTAGAAAAAAGAATTTACAGTTGGCTTACAAACGTGTCTACTGTGTTATTGATTGGTGGAGGCTCAAAGAACATATTTAGAGAATTTAGTGCTAAAAATATGTATTCATATTTTTCTAAACAGCTTTATTATTGAGATATAATTTCCATAAAATAAAATTTGATGATTTAAAGTGTACAGCTTTATGAGTTTATCAAATGTGAACAGTCATCTAAGTACGATCATAATCACAAAACAGAGCATTTCCATCATGACAAAAAAGTACTCTTACAATGCTTTGCAGTCAATCCCCTCATCCTGCACCTGGCCTTTAGATAACAATAGTGATTTGTTTCTAACACTACAGTGTGCCCATTTTTTTTTTTTTTTGAATTTCATATAAAGTGCATCATACAATATATAGTTTTTTATTTTGAGATTTATCCATTCTGATTCATATATCAGTTTCTTTTTATTGCTAAATTATGTATGTAAGTATGTATGTATGTATGTGCGTATGTATGTATGTATATTTGGTATGGATATATCACATTTATCCCTTCACTAGATAATGGACATTTGTGTTGTTTCTAGTTTTTGGCTACTATAAATAAAGCTCCTATGAACACTCATATCCAAATTTTGGTGTAGATATATGCTTTCATTTCTCTTGGTTCAATATCTATAATTGGGATTGTTAGATAACAGGGAAGCATATGTTTGTAAGAAATTACCAAATGGTTTTCAAAGTGAATGTACTATTTTGGTTTCTTACCAGCAATGTATGAGAGATCAAGTTGTTCAATTTCTTGCCAATAATTGGAATTATCAGTCCTTTTAATCTGCTTATGCCCATGAGAAGTGCTTCTGACTATTTCCATTCATATATCATATTTTGTGAAGTGTCTTTTCCAACTTTTTGCCCCCTCTTTATTCAATTTTGTCTTAGTGTGGTTGAGTTGCAAGATATATATTCTGGACATAAATCTTTAATCACATACCAGCTTTGCAAATGTTTCCTAGAGTATTGTGTGCCTTTTTATTTTATTAACATGTCTTTTAAAAAACAAGTTACTAAACTAAATAAAGTTCAATATGTCAGTTTTAATTTTATAGTTAATTCTTTTTTGTCCTACTTAGGAAATTTTTGTCTATTCCAAGGTCATAAAGACTTTCTCCTATATTTTGTTCTGTAAGTTTTATGATTTTCAGCTTTTATATTTTATTTTCTAATCTATTTTAAATTACTTTCTGTGTATGGTAGAAGGTTAGGGACAAGGCTTATTTATTTATTTAATTATCTTGCAATAGATATCCACTTTTTTCAAGCATCATTTGTTGAAAAGACTAACTTTTTCACAACAAAACACTTTGGTACCTTTGTTGAAAATCAATTCACCATATATGTGTGTGTCTACTTCTGAACTCTGTTTTCTCTGCATTCACCAATACTCCTGTTGTTGTTAGATGCCATTGAAGTAATTCTGATTCCTGGTGACTCTATGAATGAGTGATGACTACAATGTCCATTCCTGAGCATTTAAGCAAATACTACACTGCCTTGATACTGTGCTTTATACTAATCTTGAAATCAGTTATATGTGTTCTCCGATTTTGTCTTCTTTTCAAAATTGTTTTGACTAACTACTTGAGGCCCTATGTATTTCCACATTAATCTTAAAATCAGCTAGAAAGATATTTTCATATGACCTCCTGGAATTTTGTTTGAGATCATTTTGAATCTATAAATAAATTTTGGGGAAATTGACATTATAATTTTATTGAATTTATGAACATAATGTATCTCTCTACCTATTTAGGTCTTCTTTAATTTATTTCAGCAATTATTTGTAACTTTAAACATATAGACCTTGCACTATTTTGTTGATTTTATCACCAAATATTTCATGTTTTGGTGGTATGGTAAATTATATATTTTTAAAAGTTAATGTACAATTGTTACTAGTATATAGAAACTTTATTTCAGTATATTGACTTTATACATGCAAATTTGATAATTTATTAGTTCCTATAGATTTTTGGAGATTTTGGGGAAGGGTTATCTACATTTGTCTAGGAAGAGATCATTTTACCTCTTTACAATCTCTATGTTATCTGTTTCTATTCCTTGCTTTGTGCACCAACTAGAACCTGCAATTCAACGTTAAGTTGCCTTTTTAATGATTATTGGGAGAAAGCATTCAGTTTTTTACTATTAAGTATGATGTTGGTTGTAGGCATTTTATAGATGTTCTTTATGAGATTGCTATTTCCTAGTAGGCTAAGAGTTTTTTCATGAGTAGTTGTATATCTATTGAAATGCTCATGTAATTCTTGTTTATTCTTTAATATTGAGAATATATTTTAGTATTTTAGAGTATACTTTCTTAATTTTTTTGAATAGTAAAGCGACATAGCATGTATAAGATAGACTCCACTTGGGCATGGTGTCTTATCCTTTTTATATATTGTCGAATTTAATTTGCTAAAGATGGAGTTTTCCATTCTTCATCATGAAGGATATTAATCTGTAGGGTTTCTTTTTAACCTCAGTTTTTATGTTTGGTATCAGGATGATGTTGGAATTTAAATGAGTAATTTATTAAGAGATAATCTATTCTATTTTCTCAAAGTGTTTGTGTAGAATTGATATTGTATCTACCTTCAAAGTTTAATAAGATCATCAGTGAAGCCATCTGAGTCTCTAGTTTTCTCTGTGGCAAAGTTGTTAAATATAAATTAAAATTTTAAAACGTTATCAGATTACTCAGGCTACTTCTTCTTGCAGGAGCTTTGGTAGTTTGTATTCAATCTACTTAATCTTAATTGTGGATTTTATTGACAAATTTTTTCACAGTATTTTCTTATTATTCATATTAAGTCTGTGGGATTTATAGTGATATCCCTTTTTAATTCTTGACATTCATAATTTGAGTCTTTGTCTTATTCACCTGATAGTCTGGCTAGAGATATATTAATTTTATTAACATTAGAAGATACTATTTTTGATTCCATGGATTTTATCTATTTTTTTTAAATTATATCAACTTTTACCATCATATTTATGATTTCCTGCCTTATGTTTACATAGATCCTCTTTTTCTGGTTTTAAAGGTAAAAGCATAGATCATTCATTTGAGACAATTCTTTTTCTATTATAAGCCTTTAATACTATAAATTTCACTCTAAGCACTGCTTTGGCAGCATTGCACACATTTTCATAAGTTGTGTGTGTTTTTTTTTTATCAGATCAAAAGATTTTCTGATTCCCCTTGTGATCTCTTCATTTTTTGATAAGTCATTAGAGTCATGTTATTTAATATCCAAGTATTGGAGAATTTTCCAAATCTCCTTGTTATCAGTTTATAGTTTATTTTCATTATGGTGAATAATACACTTTAGATTATTTCAATTTTTAAAAATATATTAAGACTTGTTTTATGGCCAGACTGTGGTCTATCTTGATGAATTTTCTATGTGCACTTGAAAAGTAGTATATTCTGCTGTTGTGGGTGTAGTGTCCTTTAAATATCAGGTAAGTTGGATGATAGTGGTGTTCAAATATTCTATACTTAATGATTATTTTTATCTACTTTATTAATTCCTGAGAGAGGAGTTTTGAAATCTTAAACTATAATTAATTTTGAATTTATTTTTTCTCCTTTCAGTTTTAACATTTCTATGTCTTTACTTAGGTATTTTGAAGCTATATCATTTGGTATGTATGCATTTAGGATTACAATGGCTTCTTGATAAATTGGTCCTTTTATCATTTAAAAATGTCCCTTCTTATCTCTGGTAATATCTATTGCCTTTAATCTACTTTTTCTAATATTAATACACTCATTCTAGCTATGTTATATTTTAATTTAGGTTAACAGAGGTATAATTTACATATAATAAGATTCAAATTTTATAGTTTTATGAGTTTTGAGAAATGTGAACATTTGTATAAGCAGCAGCATAACCAAGGTTTTTTAAAAAAAAGTTTTAATCATCACAAAAAGTTCCCTCATGCTGAAGTCGATCCCCTTGCTTTACTCCTTGCCCCTGTGACCCACTCATCTACTTTCTATCCCTATAAACCTGCGTTTTCCAGAGTACGATATAAAAGAATCAAACTATAGGTAGCCTTTTGTGCCAGTGATGTTAGAAATTTGCTTCTTTTTATTACCGAGTAATATTCTATTGCATTGATGTACTGCTCTTTGTTCATCTGGTCTCCACTTAATAAATATTTGGGTTTTTCCAACTTAGAGCTATATGACTAAAGTTATATAAGCATTCACATATAGGTCTTCCTGTGGACATGTATTTTCACTAAGTTCTAGGCCTTAAGATGTAAAAAATATGAACCTTCACAAAATATTAAAAACTTGAGATAGCCAGAGAATTTGGAAACAGGGTTCAAGAAACTGAAGACATCTTCTGTGAATCTTAACTTAGAGCAAGTTCTACCTTTGTAAACACAATCTAACTGTGGCTGATTTAACTTAAAAACAGTTTAATAAGTCTATGGCCATGCCACCCTGAATACACCCAATCTCGTCTGATCTCGGAAGCTAAGCAAGGTCAGGCCTGGTTAGTACTTAGATGGGAGACCACTTAGGAATACCAGGTGCTGTAGGCTTTAAAAAACAAAACAAAACAACAGTTTAATAAAACTATGTTACGTAGCTATCAGGATTTTGGAAGGGCTGGATAAAGAGATGACAAACAAGCTTCTAAGAATAATAATGCCCCAAACCAAATGAAGACTGGCATAGTATAAAATTGGTAAGGGTCTTTCTTGGAAAAAAATCTTTTGCTTGCCTAGTCCCATCTTAGTGTTCTGTCTTCTGCACTCAGAACACCTAAAATGACATAGTTACATTAACAAAAAAAGAAAAAAAAGAGAGAACGAAAGAAAGAAAAAAGAATACTTTTTTTTAATTAAAATAAAATATATAAACAATACCACAGAAAGGTTTGTTGGGTTAATATAAGTCAATTAACCATACCTTAAAAAGGCCTAGCATGTAGGCCTACCAGAGCCAGAATTGCTGTAACGCTGTCTCATCTGGTTTATCATAAATCTTATCATAAATCTTGACATTATAAATAGGAGGAAATAACCAACATAAGGAGTTGTCACTACCCTGCAAGTTCATCAATAGAGTCAAATATCACATACACTTCCAGCAATAAAAAGGTAAGTGATTTATTTTATGAAAATTCGTGCTTTGCTTATTATAGGTAGTTTTTATAATATGTTTATGTGAGGTAGATTTCTTCTTAGAGAAAAGAATAAGGAGTGATAAGAGTGGTCTAAATAAGAGGTTACCATCTGGAAGCTGGACTGCTCTCTGTACTTTCTGCTCAATTTTTCTGTAAAACTAAATCTGCTTTAAAAAATAAAGTTCATTAAGTTTTTTTTTTTTTAAAGCTAATGATTATAAATGTCCTTAGAAAAAGTCAGCTCAGTTAGAGAGACTGAAGCCATGTTATCCTTAATAATTTATATAAGCTTCTTTACATATTTACTGCCTGACCCTGAATACATTATAGTGTTTATTAAAATGAGCCTTCAGTAAATGAAGCAAATTGGTTGGAGCAGAAGATTTTGGAGAAAGATAGTCCCTTCAAGCCTGGATGAACAGGTTAGGTACAAATTTTGGAAGGCATAAAAGCTAGACCAAAGAGGAAAGAGATTTTGGTTTGTTTGTTTGTCTTGGTTAACAGTGATAAGTCAAATATTTAAATCAGGAGAATGATATTTAAATGCCAACAACAAACACACAAAAGAGAATAAAACATTATCAAAATGAAATGTAAAGTTGTAAAGCAATTTTAAAATGGTTTTTAGATTTGGTTTGTAAAAAAAAAAATTTTAGAAAAAATAATACCCCCAAAAGATTGATGTTACAATATATTTGACTGTATCTGGGTCATTAAATTTATGACTGAAGAATGAATCAAGAGACAATGTTATCATCAAAAAAAGAAAGGAGAATTAGGTTGGTTAGTCTTAAGTTGTCTAGAAATTACTAGACAACTAGAAATTAACATCTTCTCTCTACTGAAACCAAACTTCCTAATTAAAGAGAAATATGTGAGAGCTATGAATCACAAAGATTTTACATTTCAGTTCTGTAATTAGTCTTCCATTTTCAAGAGTTGGAAACCATCATTAAGTCTTTGCTCTGGTGACAATTAAGAAAGCAGAGGCTATTCTGAGACTCAGGAGAGGCAGCATGTAGATGACTTTTAGACAGATATCGGTTTTCTTGGCTCCATCCACACAGACTGATACTGAATCTCTCAATGACAACTCAGAGGACACTGTAGCTCCAGGCACTAGTTCTTGCTTTGTTCCATTAAAGTTAGCTAAAGATAAAGAGGAATGTACCAAATCCATCAAAAGAACAGGAAATGGAGAAAAGGAGTGCAAAATCTATGGGAAAAGTGCATATGGGAGATCCTCACAAAGATGAATTTGTTATAAAAATCAGACTTATGAGTGAAGCCAGTAAAAACCCACAAAGAGAATATATAGTAAGAACATTGATAATGAACTCATTAGATATGTTTCCCAAGAGTGTCTGAATAGTGAATCAAATTCTAAGGATGCATGGGTATGCTATTAGGTTCAGTTGTGGGGCAATACATAGGGCATTTGGAGAGTTACCAAAGGAAATTAGAAGACAGCTATTGGAAGGACACTGCTGTAGGTAAACCAAAGATTGAGAATGTGCACATGAAATTTTGAGGTTAAAAGCAATTCATGCAATCCATTGTATCTGGTATGATATAGTCTCTGTAAAATAATTTTCTTTATTCCAATACCTAAATCAAGTTTCTTGTCTAAAAGACTAATAACCCTATGCTGTCACAAGTATTTGTAGAATAACTCCAGATTTCAAGCATTCACAATATATTTTTTTAATTGAAGAGATAGTTAATTTTATAGAAGAGTATGAAACTGGAGGAAAACAGATATATTAACTAATAGCAGGATATGTTTATCATTTTCCTAGTCTATACATTTTTAATGGACAATACTATAAAACAGAGAAAAAGAATTCTTCAGCTACAGAAAAAAAGAACTCAATCTTTTCAGTATTGTAATTTCTCTTAAGTCTCTACCTAGTTTAACTTAACTTTCTTTTCTCTTTATTCATTTTCCTAGTCTTTATTTCTATGTTAAAATCTGTTTTTTTTTTTCGTTCTTTCTTGAACATTATACTTCACCCCAGTACTAAGCATTCCTATCTCACTGCCTTGCTTTTTTTTCTTAGGGAAACTTGCCTCCAAATAAAGCATGTTTATTTGAGATGGGATTATTGGTAAAAATGAGATGGAAAAAAAAAAGAATAATGGAAATGCAATTCTAGGACCACATATTTTTCCCCCTCTAATTGGCTTTGCTTAATACTCTTCTGTTTTCACTAGAATCTAAGTTGCACCTGCTCTTAAATATGGTAACCATCCCCATAACATTTCCTTTAAGTAAAGCTACTCAAGGCAGTTTGTCAAAACTCACCTTAAAATGTTTGGCTAAAGAATGCATGTGGCAATAATTCCTTGCCAACTCATACTTTCATGCTCATAATAATGCAAAGTGTGTTAGTAATCACAACTACTGTTTATATTATGTTTTCTTTCCACTGAATCAAGCACTTTGAGTGTTTTACATACATTCTCAAATTTTTAGGACTATGGCAAACAAATTCTAAAGAAGTGCCTCTGATATTCTCATTTCTAAGTTATTAAAAATGTAAATCTAGGTACTGCCATAAAGGACTTGGGAGACGTCTTAAGGTTACTAATCAGCTGACCTTAAAACAGGAATATTATCTCAATGGGTCCAATATAATCATATGGGCCTTAAAAGCAGAAAAGACAGGTTGAAGAGTCAGAGAGATGTGGCAGAAGAAAAACATCTTGAAGAGATATGAGGCAAAGGGGGAAATCAGAGAGATTTAAAGTATGAGAAAGATTCTACTCAGTGTTGCTGGCTTTGAAGTTAGAGAAAGGGGGCCGTGAGTTAAGGAATGTAGGCAACCTCTAGAAGTTAAAAATGACCCCTGGCCAAGATAAAAAAAAAAAAAAACATAGGGAGCTTTATGCTACAAAAACATGGAATTGAATTTAGCTAACAATCTAAATGAGCTTGTACAGGGATTCATTCTTAGAACCTCCAGAAAGAACACCTTGATTTTGGCCTTAAGAAGCCTATCACATTGTGCCTGGATTTATGACCTCTAGTCACTTTGAAATAATAAATGTATGTTGTTTTAATTAAGTTTGTAGTAATTTTTTACAGCAAAAAGACACAATGAATCAGGCAAGCAGAATAGTTTCATTAAACATATATTTTATCCAACTATTTGTACTAGGTGCTAGAAGAGATAGAAGAACAACAAAAGACAAGGGTGGTCTTTCTTTTTCTGTGCTTTTATTCTAGTGGGTGGGACTATATGTATGTATAGAGACATATGCACATATATTTATATATAACATGTCATTAGCTAATAATGATCTGTTTGGCAAGAATTGAGAAGGGACAAAGGTATGAAACAATAACTTGAGTGGTTATCCTTCATGGATGCCTAGTGTAGGCCCTCTGCTCATGCTTCCTCTTCTGTTTGAAAAACATGTTACTTCTGATGAATTCATTGGGTTATTTCTAAAATGTCTTAACTTTATAAATGTATGCACATTTTTAAACATTTTTATTTCCTCATTCTTTTTTTGGGTATGTGTGTGTGTGCATACACACACACACACACACGCCCACACATATATATATACACATATACGTGTATTTACATATCTAGCTACGTATATGTATTTATATATACATCTATAAAATGGCACATAAATGCACAATCATATATATAAGCACATACATACATATATAAGCGCATATATACATATATAAGCATATATATCTATAATTATATGCTTTTTGAGGGGATAGTCGCCGGCTTCTGAAATGAGCCTCTAACTTCGAAGTGGTAAGATCTTATCTAAAATTTCTTGATCTAACCCTTCCAATCTGAGTGTGAACTTTCTTCAACTATATTTTGCTCTTAAAATTAGCTCCTACTGACAGGTTCTTGCATTGTAGCTCTATTTGCCACTAGCACCTTTGCTAGTTATGTGAATACTTCAACCACTTTAGCATTACAACGCTCTCAGGAATAGAGCTCTTGAAAAAAAAAATTAAAATGATTTGAAAACATGCAAAACAGAACATTTTAAAACAAATTCCAAAACCAACCCCCAACACTTAAAATTTTAAACATTATCATCACTCTATTTGTGTGACTTGGGGTAAAGTCGATGATGGTATTTATTAAGATGCAGATATATCATATAGCTGAGATAAACTTAACTCACTATAAACAATGATTCACTATCTTTGATTAATTTATAAGATTACTTATGAGACTTAGAACAAGTGAGTGCTCAAAAAAATTAAATCAGACGCAAAAAAACCAACAATCGTATGATTTCACTCATATGTGCAATATAAAATAGAAAGCAACGAATGAGCAAACAAAACAAATAAACAACTCATAGACACAGACATCAGTATGGTGGTTACCAGAAGGGAAGGGGTCTGGGGTAGATAGAAGAGGGTAAAGGGGGTCAAATATATGGTGATGGAAGAATATTTGACATTGTGTGAACACACAATGCAGGATATAGATGATGTGTTATAGAATTATATACTCAAAACCTTATTAACCAATGTCACACCAATAAATTTAATGAAGCTAAAATTTAAAAATTAATTCAACTATAATTATATACACTGCACAAATCTGAATTGGAGAGCTTGACTAATTCTCACATTTATGTGCACAATTCTTATATGTATATGCACCCATGTAACACCAGGCAATAAAGATATAGAACATTTCCAGCATCACTAAGAGCTCCCTCATGTCCCTCCCTGTCAATATCCTCTCTCCAAAGTTAACCACTTTTCTGATTTCAGTCATGAAAAAGGAGTTTTGCTTCAGAACAGATATGTTTAAATTTAAATTGGGAAGAGGTAGTTAATAAAAATGAGGAGGGTAGGCTTGGGCAGAGGTTTCTGGGTACTGAGGTGTGAATCTCAAATGAAGAAAAAAAATCAAAGACAATTGTTGGCTACTTGTCTGCTCCAGAGTAGTATGGGAAGGCTCAAACAACAGAGGTGGAGATATTTTTGAAAGATCACACAGTATGCTATTGAACAATATAAGAGATCTCCAGCTTGCAATTAGGTTGTATCCCAAAAGTTCATTCATCTCTGGGAAACTGGAACCTACTTCCCCATAGAAGAAATGTCATAAATGTCATAAATGATGGTTAGGATTCCAGGTTATTCCAGCCTGTATTAAACATAATGTATCTGAAATATTGCACTTTTAAAATGAAATAGGTTCGAATCCACAACACACATAATTAAAACAGGAAAGAAAGAATAATTATTCCTATTTATCTTGATGTTGATACTTTAGAAAATTTAGGTTTAATTAGAGGATTTATCTGACTTTATTTAAGTTTTGAAAGAATTTTAGAAGTGTTTCAAGTGCTTTAGACAATGCTTTATTTTATTTTTCTATTTTTGGTTTGAAAATATTACTTTAGTTACCCTGATACAGGTGAATCACTAACCCTAGGCCTATATTCGCCCTCATTTATGAACAATAATGAGTGGTTCGGCAGACTTTAGAAAAAGGAGAAATGGTACCAACATTTTTTACCTCTTTATTCAAAATCTCCTTCCCCTTCTAGAATAGAATTTGGAAGATAGGATTGGGAATTTTGCCTTGAAGCACTAAGGGCTTCATTGAATAAGGGCCCTAGTGTTGGGCCCTAGTGTATACCAGTGCATTTGTGCTGAAGTTGTGGTTCCCGGCCACTGACTACACATATTTAAGGCACTTGTGGTCCTGGAAGACAAGGAACAGCTCTGCTCTGATGGCTGACTTTGGCTAGAGGAGGCCCTGACAGCATTGCTGAACTTGCTATTAACCACAAGGCAGGCAAGAGCTTCTACCCAACATTCCTCCCTCTCTCCTTTGCTCAGACTTAGACTCACATTGCGATCTGGAAGCACTCTTGACTTTCCCCAGCTCCTTTCCTATTTTTTCTCACAGTGTTTCCTCTAAAAAAAAAAACCAAAAACCAAAAACCAAAAAAACTTTCTATTTCATCCTACCTTGGCATATGCTTCCTAGAAAGCACAGACTAACATAGAAATGCTCTCTATTTAGGAGTTACTCTATACCTGGAAGCAGGGGTCATGTGAAGTGCAAATGAGTTGGAGTAGAGTAATGGAAACAAGAAGTATATATTTTACAAGGCTATAAGAGGAAAAAGTGTAAAGAATCTTTAGATTTTCTCTTTTGCCCAATCTAAGGAGTTGAGAAGTAGTCAAGGAGATGAGCAGAGGAATAAATCAGAAATAAAGAGTATAAATTTGATGAGTATATGCCCATTGTATTGTTTGCCAGGAAATTAAGGGAACAGGAGGGTGAAGTATGGGTTATGTAGAAACAATCATAAATTTGGCGTATGTATAAGGTTGTGGAAAATTAAAAGAAACATAATGAATTAAAGAAACATAAACATTTGGAATTTAGGGGAGTGGAGAATTTCAGAAAGTAGCTTTACAGTTTTAGGATTAAGTCTCAAATAGATAGAATGAGGCTCACATCCTGGAAAAATTTTAATTAAAAGTATGGGTTATGTAGAAACAATCATAAATTTGGCGTATGTATAAGGTTGTGGAAAATTAAAAGAAACATAATGAATTAAAGAAACATAAACATTTGGAATTTAGGGGAGTGGAGAATTTCAGAAAGTAGCTTTACAGTTTTAGGATTAAGTCTCAAATAGACAGAATGAGGCTCACATCCTGGAAAAATTTTAATGTGTTTCATGTTAGTGTGTGGCGGGGGGGAGGGTGTTCATCTTCTATTGGGTATTTTAATACTCACCTAGAACACAAAGTAATTAATCAAAAGCAATCTTCACCAGGGAGTGTAAAACATAACAAAAGTTTCTAATGCTAGAAACGATACTTGTGTCACTCTCTGAGTTCCTAATGCTGTAATTTTGAATGGCACGTGGGGTTTGGCGGAGGAGAGAACCTATATTTTCTTGTGAATAGGACATCCAAAGTCTTACATTTTCAGCATTTTTACTTTCTCACCCTTCTCTATTTCGACTGGTTAAGACTCTAATGTCCCACTGTCCATTGCCTGCACAGGTGGCTTCTTGGCTAGAGAAAGAGTCTTTGGAGCATAGTTGGAAGGTGTATTGAGGGCACATCAATTACTGTTTCCAGAGAATTGCCTGGCCACACACAGTTTCCTGGGGACACCTCCCAAATCTATGTTTTCAGGAAACCCATAGAAATCAAATCAGCACCCTTTCCAGTTTTGTTGTTGTTTTTGTTTATTTGTTTCTTTGTCAGGTCCTAAATTTCTTTCTTTTCTACATTTATCTCATTTGGCAGCTAGTGCCTTCATTTAACAAATTTGTCATAGAGAGCTGCTTCTAAGCCAGTGAAAATTAAAACTTACTCCTCCTCAAATATTTTTTTTTTCTTCAGCTTTAAATTCCCTGACTTCGGGTAAGATTCTCAACTCTGATGAGAGTATATATGTCTCCAAGCTCTTTGATCTCTTTTTATGCCACTGTTAAGAACTTAGCATTATAAAAAATAGCAAAGAGGAATTGCTAATAAGTCAATGTATAAAAATGGAATCCGAAAAAACACCTAATAAATCCAAAAGAAGTCAGGGAAAGA
>NW_006430735.1:10234654-10261639 GCF_000325575.1 Pteropus alecto | reverse complement strand
AAAGAACAGATAGGATGAGAAGAAAGCAAATGGCAAGATAGTAGAATTAAACCCAAACATTTTAATTACATCAAATGCTATTAGTCTAAACATTGCAATCAAAAGTAGAGATTGTTAGAATAAAAAGCAAGAAAATGCATTTTTACAATTAAAATACAGTTAAGTTATAAGAAAAAAATATGAACAAATGTATAATGTAAAGAACAGTCATAAGAAAGCTTGAGTGGCTATATTGATATTAGATAAAGTTAACTTCAGGACTAGAAATAACAACAGAGATAAAGAAGAAAATCTGATAAAAGGATAAATTCATCAAGAAGACTGAATCCAAAAGTTTATGCTCCTAATTACAGAACTTCCAAATAAAATAGGCCAAATCTGAGTGCTATAAAAGGAAAATAAGCCAACAATTATAATTGGGAATTTCTACATTCCTCTATTAGTAGTAGATAGAAGAAGTACACTGGATATTAAGGATATAGAAGATTTGAACACTTCTGTCAGAGAAATGGAACTAGTTGACATTTTTACAATATTACTTTTAAAAGTCCCAAGAAATTTCAGAAGACTAAAATATTTTATGTTCTCTGACCACAATGACATGAAATTAGAATTTAATAAAAATAGATTACCCATAAAAATCCACCAATATTCAGAAAATAAAAAATATATAATTTTAAAATAACTAATGGTTCAAAAAATTACAAAGGAAAATGAGAACAGTTTTCTAACTGACTGATAATGAAAACATAGCATATCAAATTTGTGAGATATAGCTAATGGTGTTTAAAAAAAGTCATAGTTTTAAATGCTATGCTATATTACAGAAATGAAAGTTCTAAAATCAATAATCCACAATTCTATCTTAAAAAGTTACAAAATAAAAGTATAATAAACAAAATGTAACTGGTAGGGAGGAAGTAATAAAGTTAAGTTAAATAAAGTTAAATAAAATCAGAAAAAAACAATAAGAAAAATATAGGAATCCAAAAGCTGTTCTTTTGAAGAAATAAATAAAATTGATGAGCCTGATCAAGAAAAAAAACAAGAAGACACAAATTACCACAATTATAAATTAGAGTATATCACTAGACATGCTGCAGATATTAAACAATAATAAGAGACCATTATGAACAAACTCATGCCAAAAATATCTGATGATCTAGATGAAATTAAATTTTCTTGAAGGACTCACAAAATTTGTACAACTAGGCCACAAAAATGTAGAAAAATCTGAATAGTTCTACATCTATTAAAGAAATTGAATTCCTAATGAAAAGGCGTCTCAATAAAAACTTCAGGTTGAGATTACTTTAGTGATTAATTCTGTCAGACATTTAAGGAAGCAATGCCAACAATCATACACAAACTTACAGAAAGCAGAGGGGGAGGCATCATTTCCCAACTCATATCCTGAGGCCAGTGTTACACTGATACCAAATCTGAAGATATCACTACGAAAGAGCACAACAGATTTATATCCCCCATAAACTCAGGTGTGAAAACACCAAACAAAAATTTTCAGAAATTGTGTCCAACAACACATAAAATGGAAAAACACATCCGACTGAATAGGGTTTTCCTAAGGAATGTGAGGTTGATTTAACATTTAAAAATCGATCATTGTAATTTAGCACATTAATAGAATAAAGCAATAAAAGTATATGATAATTTCAATAGATGCAGAAATGCATTTCAAAAATTCAATACTAATTTATTTGAAAAAAAATTAAAATACTCAGCAAACAAGAAGTAGAAGGAAACTTTATCAGCCTGATTAAGGGCATCTCTGAAAAACTTATAGCTAACATTTTACTCACAGTGAGGAGTTTAATGATTTCCATCTAACATCAGGATCAAGTAAGGTTTTAATCAACATTGTGCTATCAGTTCTGTCCAGTGAAATTTGGCAAAATAAAAAATCATAAATATGGAAAAGGAATAAATAAAACTCTGAAGAGAACATGATTGTATACATAGTAAAATATAATAAACTACTAATATGCTACTGATTCTAGTAAGTGAACATGTTCAGTTGCATATGCAAGGTCAGTATAGATCTATCGATTGTATTTTATACACTTGCTATGAATAACTAGTAAAAGAAATTTTAAAAATTAACTCCACTTAAATGGCACCAAGAAAAATAAAATAAGAATAAATTTAGAAATTCTTTACATGTACATTTCTGTACACTGACAACTACAAAATGCGACAAAGGGAAAAAAAGACAAACTTAAACATTATACAAAAAGCATTAACTAAAAGAGAAAAAAATGAACATTATAATTATAAACTTTTGCTCTTTTAAAGGCAATAAAGAAAATAAAAAGGCAAGCTATTAACTGAGAAAAAATACACAAAACCTGTATCTTACTAAAGCCTGGAATCTAGAATATGTAAAGAATATGTATTCCAACTCATGACAGATAGTACATTTAAAATGGTCAAATGGTTTAAGTAGACACTTCATAAAAGAAGATGTAGGAATGGGCAATAAGCACATGAAAAGATGTTCCAGTCACTATGGGAATGCAAATTTAAACCACAATGAGATATCAATATATATCCACTAAGCTAAAGTCAAAAGGGCTGATAATTCCAAGTGTAAACAATGCTGTGGAACAACTGAAACTGTTATATCTTGCTGCTAGGTATGCAAAATGATACAGCCACTGTGGAAAACAGCATGGTAGTATCTTATGAAGTTAGACGTAAACTTCTGATGTGACCCAGTAATCTCACTCCTAGATATTTACACAAGCAAAATAAAAGTATATATTCACACAAACATTCCTATGTAAATCTTCATAGAAGAATTATTTATAATAGCATAGAACTAGCATTACTACAAAACGGAAGTAAATATTTGCAGTATATATATCTCACTAATGACATATTCAGAATATGTAAAGAATGCCTATAAAATAACAAAAAGACAAACAATCCAATAAAATTGGCCAAGAGACTCAAACAAACATTGCAGAAGTAAATATTTTAATGGCCAGAAAGCACATGAAAAAATGCCCAAGCTAACTAGTTAACAGGAGGAATGCAAATTGAAACCACAATGAGATATCACTTCATATTCAGTAAAATGACTAAAAACAAACAAGCGGCAAATGATAAGAATTAACAAAACAAAATTGCTAACACCAAATGTTGGCAAATATGTAAGGAATTGAAATTCTCATACATCACTTATGAATTGCATCCAACAATTCCACTCCACTCCTAAGTAAGCAAGAGCAAATGAAAGCACATATCTACAAAAGATGCGTATAGGATCTTTATTCATAAGAGCTCCAAAATGGAAACAATCCAAATGTTTATTAATGGGAGAAAGATAAAAAATTGGGATATATTTACATAATGAGATACTACTAAAGAGAAAACAGAAACCAAAACTACAGATACATGTAACAATATAGACGACTCCAAAAAATAGTATGTCAGAAAAAGCCAGAAACAAAATAATACACATTTATTCTATTTATACAAAGTTCAAGAATAGGCAAAACTTATCTTTGATGATTAACACCAGAATAGCATATGTCTATGAAGGGAAGGGATTGACAATAAGGGGTACTAGGGAATTTTGGGGGATGATAAAAATATTCTGTATGTTAATTGTGGTAGTGGTTAGACTGGTGTATACATTTATCAAAACTAATCAAATGGTGCACTTAAATCTGGATACTTCACTAAATGTTACTTTATTAAAAAATTTTAAAGTAGTGATCATAATGATAATAATATAATAATAGCAGCTAACATTTGAGCCTTTCAGTGTGTCTTTCACTGTGTTTCCAGCACTTTTTATGAGTTAAACCAATTTAATTCTACGTCAACCCTATAAGGTTCCTATTTTGTTGCTGTTTCTGATTATTACTATTTTACAGATTAGAAAACAGAGGATCTGAGGGATTAAATAATTTGCCCATGGCCGCATAACTAGGAAATGGTGAGATCAGAAATTGAACCCAGATGATCCAGATCCAAAATATGATGCTCTACTGCCTCTTGAAAGTAGTGCAGCCTCATGGGAAAAATAAAATCAAGTAGTAGAGAATAACAACCGAATGAAAAGTCTCATCTCTCTATCTATCCTACTTATTAACTGCTATTAATAGTTTTTTTTTTCAGCTTTCTTGAACATTTCCTATACTTATACAAATTTGTATTATATGATTACATTGTGTTATATATACTACATAAAATAGTATAGGCCACAAATTAAATAACTTTATAAATACAGTACTGCATTTGGCATTTTTACACTTAATATACTCAAATATTTTTTTCTAATTAGTACATATCTCTTTTAAGATACCTTTGAAAGAATATACGATTGAAAGATGTATTGGTTCACACTCTCTGGTACTTCCCAGGTGAAATCTGAAACGGGCCCCCTAAAACGGAGGGCAGGAGGAGATGGAAAAAAAGAGGCAGACCACTCCATTGGTAGTGGCGGATTAATAAACCAGGGAGTTTACATATGGGGCTTGTCTTGGTGGCCATAGATTAGATCTCTGTGCCAGCCCACCAAATCTTAAAAGGCCTGAACTGGATTCAGTCTTGTATTCAGTCCAGGTGATTTCAAAAACATCTTGCTCTCTCAAGGCTTTGTCCTTGAAAACTGCTCCCATGGTGGGAAAGGTGGGCAGAAGGTACATTCCAAGGACAGGGGAGGAGGTGAAAAGCCTCTGATTGCCCAGGACCAGTTCGACTAGGGGTTCAACTGGTGGTCACATCCTCCATATGACCTCTTTGAAAAATGTTTACTTAGCCAGTTCTTTCTTGGTAAACATTGAGGGGTTTTCAATTTAACCTTTTTTTTTTTTCACTCTTATGAATACTGCAATAATGAACACACTTGTGCTGGTGTTCTAGGGAACTTTTGCTGGTATATCTGTAGAAAACTTTGTTCTTGGAAGAGGAAATGCTGAGGTAAGGAATGAGCATTTAAAATTTTGATAGGTGTTAATAAATATCCTTCCAAAAAGGCTGTGCTAATTAACATTCTCCCCAATAGTATAGGAGAATATCTATTTCTAGCCTAAACTTTTGGTAACACTATTATAATTTTTTAATCATTTCAATCTAATAAAACAATAATTGTCTAGAATGGTTTCTTTAAATATGAATGAGGCTGAGCATCTTTTCATATGCGTACATTTCCATTTCTACTACCTTTTTGTGCTCTGTGCACTTTTATTGTTGATTATTCGCTTTTTCTTTTTGAAGTTTAAAATCTTTTCCTGTGTTAAGGAAAGTTTGCCTTTATCATAAGTGCTGCAAATAATTTCCTTATTTATTTACATTCCTTATTTCTTTCTTACAGAGATTTCTTTCTATCTTTATGAAAGATATGATTCCCTCTACTCTATGCTAAAAAAACCATAGTCTCCCATGATTTATCTTAGTATTTTCATTATATTTTTTGTATTTAAAAATTTAAACTTTTACTACATCTCGAATTTATTTGAGCCAAGATTACATCTGAGACCCACTCTGCTAGTACCAATACTGACCAGTGGAACCAACAAAAATATTTAATAATATATATTTTCTCCTAGTGATTTGGATTACACTTTAATATGTGCTAAATTCCTATATTTTTAAATCTATATCTGGAAGTCATAGTATTTTCCATTGATTTGTCTAGTCCCAGAGCAGTAAGAAAAATATTTTGCTAGTATTAATTTCTTCTTAATTCTACTAATTTTAAGGGTAGTATGCTCTCATTTCTCTTTTTTAGAAAAAAATTTCTGATGATCTCTCAATGTTTTTAAATTTAGACTATATTTGATATCGACTATTTTAAAGTGTTAAGGAAAAGATCTTGTTACTGTTCTGACTGAGTCCACATTGAATTTCTACATACAATTGAGTAGGATGTATAGTTTTACAATATTGGACTTTTCTAATTTCTCTTTTCCTCCACAAATACTATATATTTTTACATTTAAGTCTTCCTTATGACTTTTGGTCATTTAATTTTTTTCTACATTATCATTACAAATGCCATACAAGTTTATTCCTGGTTGTATATTTTTGTTGCTATAACATTATATTTTGTAACAAAAAGCTATTAGCATAATTTGTAAGTTAGTTTTGTGACCATCACCTAACTAAATTCATATTTTTTCCTATAGATTTTTTTGTGACTTTTCTTTATTTTCCCAGTTGTAAAATCATGTTACTAGTAAATAATAATGCAAAATTTTCCCTGCTCAGTATTCCAGAGTATGTGTATCAACTGGTACTTCCAGTGTATTGTTAAATAAGAGAACTGAGTATAGGTATTCATATAGTTTCTCTAACTTTAAAGAGAATCTTTCTAGTTTCTATAATCTGACATGATGGCTGCTAGCTAATTTAATCACATTTAACATGTCAAGGAATTATCTGTTTGCTATTATTAAGTGTTTCCATCAGGAATAAATGTTTAATTCTGTTAAATATTCTTGCATAAGCTAGTGGGATGGAGTTATAATTTTTTTATTTAGACCTGTTGATATTAGAATCAAATTTTAAAAACTTTATTTTAAAACGTTCTTGTTCTATAAATAGTACATGGTTATGGTTAGTTATTATAATATATTTTTTAATTCTTTGTGCTAATATTTAACATGAGAGTTCTGCATACATGTTCTGATGCAATATTGAGTTTTCTTTTTAAATGTGTTGTTTTTGTTAGGTTTGAGAGATTACTAATATATGGGTTTTATAAAATCTAATTGAAAGCTTCCCTTTTTTTTCTATGAAGCTGTTTTTCCAAGTATGTTACACATGGACTATCAGTATTGTAACTGCCTAATGGAGTTTTATTTTATTTGTTTTTAATTATAGTGACTATTGTTTATCTATTTTCATTTGTTTTTTTTCTTTTAACAAACCAGCCCTTGAATTTTATTTTCTTCTTTGTACTTTTGTCTTATTCTATTTCCTATTTTTAATATGCCAAAGTTCGACTTGTCATCCTTGCTTCCTTTTGCATTCCTGGGTTGTGATTTTTACTTCATCGAATTTCATTCTTAGTTTTTGGGTTTTTTTTTCCATTTTTATTGATGTAATATGTAAATATACAAATCTTCTAATGTAGTGGTCTCCAAGCTTTTTGGCACCAGGGACCAGTTTCATGAAAGACAATTTTTTCATGGATGGGGGAAGGGGATGGTTTTGGGATGATTCAAGCGCATTACATTTATTGTGTACTTTATTTCTATTATCATTACATTGTAATATATAATGAAGTAATTATGCAACTCACCATAATGCAGCATCAGTGAGAGCACCGAGCTTGTTTTCTTGCAACTCAATGTTCTCATCTGGGGGGGATGGGAGACAGTGACACCCAAAGTGTGTTACTTATGTCCAGTCTACTTCATAATCTCATAGTTTTGGTTGCTGTCTCTATAGAAAACCCTGCTTCACAAAGATGGGATGGTGGAAATGAAGGCAGGCTTTTCAGTGCTTTTGTGGCAATCTGGGGATATTCCTCCTTGACTTTAATCCAGAACATATGGAGATTTGAAGTTGTCTTAAACATACTGGTAAGGCCACAGTCATTTGCAGTCTCAAGTAGTTCATCCTCTTCTAGCACGGACAAAGATGTTTCACCTGGCTTATTCACAAATGGATCATGGATCCATTCCTTCCCAGTTCAGGGGTCTTTTGCGGTTGGGAAGTAATGCTCAGACTCTTTTGAAAGCTGAGATAGGTGACCATGCACCAGCTGGGAGAAAGAAGGCCCTGGCTCAGGCTCTTTCAAAACCTCTGCTAATATTTGAAACATCAAAAATCCCAATGTTCACTCGTCATCCCCATAATTCCAGTTTGGCTTTGAACACAGCCACTTTAACTGCCAACTTGAACACAGTCGTTATTCTCCCCTGAAATGACAGATTGAGTTGGTTAAGCAGGTCAAATATGTCACACAAGTAAGTAAGTTTTGCGACCCATTCTGTGTCATTGAAATGTGCTGCCACTGGTGACCGTTTTTCTAAAAGAAATCTCTGGAGTGGCTCTCATAACTCAAAAACTCTGGCCAGTGATCTACCTTTAGAAAACCATCTCATTTCTGTATAAAAGAGAAGACGTGTGTGCTCTGCATCCATCTTCTCACAGAGCTACATGAACAGATGTGAGTTAAGGGCATGTACTTTAATGTAAGTGATAATTTTAATCACATCCTGCAAAACATTGTTAAGTTAAGGTGACATGTTTCAGCTAGCCGGCATTTCTCTATGGGTGACACAGCGCACAAACTCATATTCAGAAACGACCTCTTTGACCCGAGTAGTGAGATCAGAAAGCCATCTAGTAGTGGCAGCCGCTCCATCCATGGCAAAAAATGACCAATTCACTTCTTTGATATGTAATCATTCAAAGACTTAATTCTGTGGCTGTGGTGTTGGTTGGCAACAAAAGTGCACAAAACATGTCTTCATGCACATCCTCCTGAAAAATATATCGCACAAAAACAAGTATTGTTGCCTTGTTGTCAACATCGGTAGACTCATCAACCTGGATTATGTACCACAGTGACTCACCGATCCTAACAATTGTGCTTCAGTATCCTCTGCTATTTCATCAATTTATCTAGTTATGGTGCTAGCCAAAATAGGAACGCATGCCACCTTTTGAACTACAGCCTCTCCTAAAAGTTCATGACAAATGTCCTTAGCAACAGGCAACATTTCTCTATGGATGACACAGTGCACAGACTCACATTCAGAAGTGACCTCTTTGACCCAAGTAGTGAAATCAGAAAGCCTTCCAGTCAAGGCAGCCACTCCGTCCATGCAAACACTGACACAAAACGACCAATTCAGTTTTCCTGATATGTAATCATTCAAAGACTTGAATTGCTTCTGTTCTTCGTATTCATGTTTTCTTTCTTTCGAAAAAATCCAAAGGCTTGTTTTTTAATGCAGGGTCCTTGGCCTTTGTGTGGCAAAGCAGTTTTGAAGGTTTCATGGCTTTGTTGAATGGCCAGTTGCCATACGTTATATAAAGGACAAGCTTGGAGAATGTGAATCATCTGTTGCAATGAACCTGTAATCTAAGTAGGACTCTTAGTATTTTCTTTTAAATGCAGCTTTCTTTTTATTGGCAGTTTTAGGGTCTTCTGCTGTCCCATCATTGGGTCTTTCCTCCTTTTCAAAACTTTCCAGTGACATTTGTTTTTTTACTCATTTTGGCTAACATTAGCTTGTGGCCTTACCGAAACCATGACTGAGACAAGTGTGCATGCAGGAAAGAGGTGTGGATGAAAGTAGTAAATAAAATAATGGGCGGGCCACACATACGCTAAAATGTGTGTCAGATTCTGACTTAAATCTTGCCACCAGATGCAGCTTAATTGTCACTTGCCACTCACTCACTGATAGGGTTTTGATATGAGTCTGCAAGCAACTGATTTATTATGGTCTCTGTGCAGTTAAACCTCTCTGCTAATGTTAATCTGTACTTGCAGCTGCTCCCCAGCGCTAGCATCACTGCCTCAACTCCACCTCAGATCATCAGGCATTAGATCCTCATAGGAGCATGATCCCTATTGCGAACTGCTCATGTGAGGGGTCAAGGCTGTGCACTCCTTATGAGAATCTAATACCTGATGATCTGAGGTGGAGCTGAGGTGTTGATATTAGTGCTAGGGAGGGGCTGCAAATACAAATGAAGCTTTCCTTGTTTGCCTGCCGCTTACCTCCTGCTGTGAGGCCTAATAGGTTCCTAATAGGCCACAGACCTGTACTGGTCCATGTCTCCGGGTTGGGGACCCCTGTACTAGTGGGTGCAAATTGACTTTCAACCCATAGGTTTTGATATACAATATATTTACTACTGCTATTTTCTAGATATTCCAATATCTTAGTCTTGATTTCCTCTCTATACTGGGAGTTAAAAATTTCATCTTTTATGAGCTGGTAATTTTTTGTTGCTGTTTGTATTTCTAATTGTATTATAATGTGGTAAGAAAATATCTGCAATGGTATAGCATTTCATATATGAATTTGTGGTAATACTTTTAGATTAATATATATAAAACTTTTGCAAATGTTCTTTGAGGATATCATATAACCTATTAATCAGAAATTATATATGTAATGTCATATTAATCAATATCTTGTTATTTAGATTATTACATATTTTTATTATGAGCTGAGGGAAGTGAATTAAAATGTCCTATTACTATTCTCTATCTTTGATTTTTCCTTATACTTGTTGAAGTCTTGGTTTTGTATTTTAATGTTATGTTAATTTGTGGCTTAAAGAATGATAACAGCAATATACTGTTAATTATATTCTTTATTATTGAAAATGCTTCCCTCTGCCACATTTAATATATTAATTCTTTGAATCAAACTTGTTTGATACGGCTATAAAAATTGCAGCTTTCCTTGCATTAGCATTTGCCTGGTTTATCTTTGTACTTTTACTTTGAAAATTTTGATCCATTTATCTTAGATATATCCGTTGTATATGAGCTATAGTTTTGTCTTTGTTTTTGGCTAATACAAACAGTATACATTTTTATAGAGGAGTTTATCTCAATTACATTTATCAATATTATATTTTACATTAATTGGCAATTACTTTGTGTTTTTAGCTTTTATTTGAACACATCTTACTGTTTTTTCTTTCAACTCCCAACTTGAAAAATCATATAGTATTTTTTCTTATTATTTCTTTGATTCTTAGGCTTATAATTTAAATAATATACTCATATCTTTATTTCATACTTTTTAATTTTAAAGGTAAACATTGTATATTAAATTTCTGTTCTAAAAGATGAGGAAATTAGTTCATACTCCTACTTCTTCTCTACTCCTACCCTTTGACTTCTGTTGTAATGCTGGAAGTTTGGTCTAATTCATTGCAGTTATATTATTTTCATATGGTGTATTTTTTCTCTCAGTGTCTATCATTTCCTTTATTTTCTTTAAACATAACTCACACATTTATTTTGCCATAATTCAATAATTCCATAATCCATGGCATTCAATTTTTACTCTCAGTCATTTCATATTATGGAATCTCTGTACTCGTGTTGTTTTTGTTTTATTCAATCTTTGGTTAGATTCCTCCATCATGTTGATTTTTAAGAATTTATGTTTTTTATATTTCATGATTTGTTTAAGAATGTCAATCTTTACCTTTTTATGTTCAAAATGATTTAAATGCATATAAAATCTGGATTAATATTTTTTCCCTTTATCCACTCAGAATTCAGAACTTATAGATATCATTCTTATGTCTAGTTAGAAGTAAATGCTCATGTCCAAAAATCTGAGGACATATTTTTACTCTTCATAAGCGAACTGCTATTCTTTTTCTATCAAAATTCCATATTTAAATTGAAGTTTAATTTATTAATCAGGAAACTTTCAATGAAAATCACAGAAATTAAATTTGAACTGGCATGAACAAAAAAAGGGATTTGAAAGCTCACAGGGATGAACTGGGAAAGGTAGGAATATTGTAACTTTTAAGGATGACTGGAAAAATTACTCAAATGTTGTTAGGTTTTTCTTATTTCTTTCTATTCTGTGCTTTGTGCTACGTGCTAACTTTATTACTTCCAACTAAAGACTTATGTGGGACATATGATTATTAGCAGCTCCAGGTACATAGTCTCAAGGCTTAGCAATGAAAAAGGAAAAGCTATTCTCTCCTAGCTCCACCTTAAAAAAATATAAGATTTCTGATTGGTGTGAGGGTCACCTCCCATATGGACAGGATGAACTAGCTCTGTGATCTTCCCTCCACAAAGTACTGAGGGTGAAATGATGGAGAATTCCCATTATAATTGATTGGGCAAAGTATATTTAAAAAATTTGAGGGTTATTTTAATCAGAAGAATAAATAATTGTGCAATTCATTCAGTAAATTCATCTGGATATCACATTATTTGAGATTTGGTTCAATTTTTTACTGGAAAACAGTATAGACTTGTAACCTGCAGATTAGATGTTATTTCCCTTCAGGATAACTTTCTTCTATTAAGTCCCTTCACTTTTGCTTGGGTTCCTGGCCTTCCTTGAAAATATATATATCATTTTCTTATGCATAGATATTCAACCTTTTCTTCATTGATGTCCCTTCGATACAATGTTATAGGCATTCTCTTCATTCTCAAAGGTTCATCAAGATATTTTGTTAAATAAAAGAGAGTGTTAATTTAAATATCACCATTATAATGTTGTGTTTTAAAAAAAAAATAACAGTTAAAAACCAAGTTTTTGTAGAAAACTAAGTATTCATGGTCATGGATCTGAGTTAGGCTTGATTGGGTGTGGCTGGACTTACCTTCAAACTGCAGGATGAGATTTTCGAACTTGCTTTCTTTATGGGGAAATTAAGAAGCTCAAAGATCTTTTTTACATCTGGAATATTTTCCGTCTCTTTTTGTTGAGACTAGAGAGATTTTGCCAATACAACTCTCAAAAACTATAAAATTTCTATGTGTTTGATTCTAGTCAATTTCATCCAGTAGCAACAATCACAATTATTTCTGAGCCATGCCTCTCATTTGAATTGCAAAAATAGTTTCCCTGGATGTAGAAAATGTCCGGGGGACCAACTTTCAAGCTTTTTAGGAGCCCCCTTCTTTTCCAGCCAAAAAGATCTACTAAGTGTTCATTTAATTCTTTCAGAGGTTTTAAAATGGTATTATAGACCCACATTTAATTTTGCCGTACCCTGAAGCTATATCTTATTGGAAGTACCAGAGAATTATTCTTTCCCTTAAGGCTATATCTTAATAACCATATATTTCACATGGCAAAAAAGTTTAATTTTCCAATTTTGTAATCCTAGCATTTCTGGGTTCTTCATTTTCCCTCTCAATTCTATTTTTACCTTGCCAGTTCATTCCTGTCTTATAAAACTGTATCAAATGCAGTGTGCAGTGACCACCTCAGAATTTCAGCAGTCACCTCAAAATCTAAATCAACATGACAAATTCATTAGATTTATTCTCTGTTCTTCTCATTATCGTGAGTGAAAGTTTTGCCAAATATTTAGCTACTACATGGCATAGGTTGACATTTTCCCCACTTCTTATAACTTTCCTCACAATTTTTCTAGCCTCCTATCATAGTGTGCTTGGTACATGCTGTCCAATTCCCAAACCACTGCCACCAGTTTTCAGGTTTTGTTATAGTTGCTCTCCTTGGTAGCAATTGTCAGAATGATGCTGTGTTACCATGTACCCTAAAACTCTGTGCCTTACAACAATAAGCATATTTCCTTATTCACGCCACTATGAAATTAGCTATAATTTCATTGACTTAGACTGGGTTTGGCTCCAAGTTTAAGATTAGATCCAGGTCTGTACACTATGGCCCTCATTCCTCATGGATCAGCAATTATCTGAGGCATGATTTTTTTTTATGATGAAAAGCAAGAGTTCAAGAAGGCAAATCCACATATGTAAACATATTTCAAGCTTTTGATTATGTCATATATGCTAACTTTTTTTTTGCCAAAGTAAGTCAATTAGCCAAATTCAGTGAAAAGAGGTGAATAATTATACTCTGCATACCACAAAAGTATGACAATGATATCGATCTATATAATAGAGGAGCATGAATAATTTAGAGCTATAATTCAATCTCCACAGACAACTTTTTTGTTGTTAAGACGAATTTTATAGACAACTTCTAACATCGTAATATTTTATTCCTGATGCGTATTAATCAGGGCTTAGTTATATTCAAAAGTCTTGAAGGTAGCGACCATTAAGAGGAATGTTATTTAATTTTCATGTTAATGCCATATAGATTTTTGTATGTCGATCTTCTTATATATTATTGTGACTTATCATATCCCTATGACTCTGGCTTTCTTGTTTCTAATGAAAGTTAATCAGAACCATTTTAAGAATAATTGTTGAAGTTCCAGTATTTCACAGGATGATAACAATGGTCTAAGTCAAGATTTCTACACATCAAAGATATCCATAGAGGTAAAAAAAGAATAAATAAAACCACGCAGGACTTATGCCTACAGCATAACTAGGACATAGAGAACAATACAAACCTAAGTCACTGATAAGTAGGATAATAAACACCCAGATTACACAGATATTCAAGCTTATGAGGAGGGATTGATTAGAAAGAAGATCTAAGAACAGGGTGACCAAGAGTAATGGAACACAAATAAAATTACCCTCAGAAAGTGAGTCCTACATTTTGTGAGAAAATATTAAAGATAAATTTATTACCAGTAACTCATAAATGAGTTATTAAAGAATTGAAAGCAATTCTTTGTGCAAGACTCAAGTGACAGGCTCAGGAAGGCACTGCTTCTGGTAAAAAGAGAGAAATACAGAAAGGAGATTCATCTTTTTGAGACTTTATAGTTACAATGATAAAAAAATAAATGTTAAAGTATATTATTAAGAAACTCAAGCAAAAAAAGTGTGTATTAAAGATTGTGTATTCAGCCAAGCTTTCTGTTTAATATCGAGGGTGTATAAAAATAGCTTTATTCTGTAGAAACCAACCAAACAAACAGAATCAGGAAATTAGAAAACTCTGCTACCCCCTCCTAAAAGACTGTATTTTACCATATTAAGAGAAAAGAACAAACTCAACTACAGAATTTAGTAAGCTGTCTAAAGCCTTCTGTCATGTCTGCATACAGCTACTTGCTAGTCCCAGCAGACAAGTCGTCACAAAATGAAGTGGTCATCTCTGTCCATACAGAGCTATATAGGAAGAAAACAGAAAATAACAATAAAAATTTTGAGCTCGTGAAAACTTTTCCAAAAGAACATTCATGAAGCAGAAGGAAACTATAATACATAACACCCCGACCTAAATTAAATGTGCTTAAAAAAGCATTTAAAAATATGTAAAAACAAATCAGAAATTGTAAAGCTCAGAAAATTTTTTTAAAAAAATTTGAAAACTCTGAAATAGGACCATAATCAGGAATAAAATTGAAGAAAAAGATAAATAAGAAATAAAGACAGTACAAGGTACCCCAAAGGGAATAGAATAAATTTATTATATAAAAAAGAATATTGAGAAAAAACATGAAATAGCCAAAAGAACATAAAGACAATAAAGAAAGTGGTATAAAAGTATCAGAGTGGAAATAAAGACCTAAGATGCATGTAATTTTAGTCCTTGGGGGAAAAAACCAATAACAATGGAATAGAATTACTTTTTAACTATTTTTCAGGAAAATTTTTGTATATCAAAGATCTGACTTTACATACTAGAATTGCCCACTATTTCTGGAAACACTTGGCTGGAAAAAGATAACTCCAAAACATATTATAATACAGTTCTTAGAAATTAATATTAAAGGTAAACAAAACAAAACTTCAGAGCTCTAAGCAAAAAGACCAAGTCATACACTAAGTGAAGAAAATTAATATTGGCATTATATTTCTTAACAATATACAAAACAAAACAACAGAGTGGCATTTTTTAGAAACTCTAGGAAAGAAAGTGTGAACCCAAGGATTTTATTTCCAGTCAAGCCGTCATGAAATATTAAAGTGACAATAAGTATGATTTAACCTGTAAGAACTTTCCTGAGGAATCTACTAGTAGACAAATAATTTCTATCCAAACCAAATAATTTCTGGGGAGACCAGCAAAAGAAATAATCATGGCTGCTGTAATTCCGTGATATGACTGATGTGTTTGATTTCAATTCTGTCCTGTCATTTTATATTTCCCATGTAACGTGTCATATTTAGAGTGTTTCCCATGTTTTTTTTTTCTTTAAAAGCAAAGTGGTAACAAGAAGGAAAATTACATGAATGGCATATGTTCTGTCAATGCAGATATAATGTGGCTAAAAAGTGAAAGAAGATGAGAAAAAAAAAAACATAGACTCAGCCTATTGATTATTCCATAGTAATAGGAGTCAAATGAAAACAATTAAAGGTAAAAGCCAAAGAGCTAAGCGGATAAGTAAGAAATATAAGCTGTTTCAAAAGGTACACATATCTAAACATTTGAACAAAAATTAAAAATAAAAATCTTAAATGCCAAAAAGAATAAGAGTAAAAAGTAAGGCCATGCAAAGAAAGTTATGTAAAAATAAAATATTATGCAAAATAAAGGTTATTAAGATAATTTCATATAACTAAACCAAACATACCACTACAATGTAAATGAGCTCAAATCGTATTAAAATGACTTAAATTTCCTTGCAAAGGAAATCCAACTTGCTACTTATAAACTCTGGATAAAAACAGCTATTTGAAAACACACATTGTGGAGATGGCAAAAACAGACTGAAACAATTCTTGGAAAGGAGAAAATACTGGGTGAATGTCTCCTTTTTTGACTTTTTGCCTAGAGGCAGGCCACAGTCATGTGCATGTTGCATTGGGTTGTACAAACTTGGCTAGAAACCTAAAGTATTATTGGCATGACAAATCAGAGGGCAAGGTTCTGGGCTATCACCACTACTGAAAAGGAAAAGGAAAATCCTGAAAAGGAGAGAGCTCCAGATGGGGAGACCCAATATCTGTTTATAAACTCTACCCAAATCTCTAGCTTACATATGAACTATGAAATACACAGGACACACTCCAAAAAGTCCAATAAGACTTCAGCAGTAAGATTAAAAACACTAAATTTTTTATTTGATGTCCTTATTCTTTGTTACTATTTTTGTCTTCCACTCTTTTGTCTTTTGTGATTTTAATAGAGCATTTTAAGTAATTCTGTTTTCTCTCCTTTCTTATTATATCAGTTATACTTTTTTTTTTTTTTTACTTTTTTTAGTGGTTGCCCTAGAGTTTGCAATATACATTTACAACCAGTGTGAGTCCACTTTCAAATAATACTGTACCACTTCACTTCATGGGTAGTATGAGTTCCTTATAATAACACAATAATCCTAGTTTCTTCCTCTTGTCCTTTATATCATTGCTGTCATTCACTTCTCTTATATATAAGCATACATAAGCATAGATAGATGATGATAAAAAGATGGATAGATAAATGTACATATGCATACATAACCAAATACATTTTTGCTATTATTATTTTGAATGAGCTTTTATGTTAGGTTAATTAAGAATAAGAAAAGTAAAAGTTTTTATTTTATCTTCATTTATTCTTTCTTTGATGCTCTTCCTTCCTTTATGTAGATCTGAGTTTCTGACCTATTTCATTTTCCTTCTCTCTAAAGAATTTCTTTTTAACATTTCTTGGAAGGCAGATCTACTAGCCACAGATTCCTCAATTTTTGTTTTTCTGAGAAAATTTTTATCTGTCACTTTTGAAGGATAATTTTACAGGTCATACATAGTATCTTAGACTGGAGTTCTTTTTCCTCTCAACACTAAATATTTCACTTCACTTTCTTCTTTCTTGCATGGTTCTTAAGAATTCAGGGGTAAAGTAATTCTTATCTTTGTTCCTCTGTATGTTGGATGTTTTTTCCACTCTGCATTCTTTCAGAATTTTTTCTTAGCTTTGATTTTCTGTAATTGGAAAATGATATTCTAAGATTTAGTATTTTTGTTGTTGTCATTTATCCTGCTTGGTGTTCTCTGAGCTTCCTTAATATGTGGTTTGGTGTCTGACATTAATATGGGAAAATTCTCAGTCATCATTGTTTCAAATATTATTTTTCTGTTTTTTTTTCTCTCTTCTCCTTCTGATATTTTCCTTGTATGGATGTTACACCCTTTGAAGTTGTCTCACGGTCTTTGAATATTTTTTTTCTGTTTGTTTCCATCTTTTTTCTCTTTGCTTTTTCAGATTTCCAGTATTCTGTTGATATATCATATAGCTCAGAGTTTCTTTCCTCAGCTGTGTCCAGTCTGCTAATAAGCCCATCAAGAGCATTGTTTATTTCTGTTAGAGTAGTTTTTATCTTAGTGATTCTTTTTTACTTTTTTCTTAGGAGTTCCATCTCTCTGTTTACATTACCCATCAGTTTTTACTTTATCCATTAGAACCCTTAGTACATTGATCATAGCTGTTTTAAAATCCCAGTCTGATAATTAAAACATCTCTGCCATGTCTGTTTCTGATACTTGCTCTATCTCTTCAAATTGTGTTTTTTGTCTTTTGGTATCTCTTGTATTTTTTTTCTTGAGAGCCAGATATGAGGTACTGGGTAAAAGGTCTACTTTAAATAGGCCGTTAGTAACATAATGGTGAGGTTTAGGGGAGGAGAGGCATTTCACAGTCCTATGATTAGATCTCATCTATGACTCTGGGCTGTGAACTTCACGAGTGTTTCACAGTTTTGTTTTTGTTTAGTTTTGTTTCGTTTTTCCTGCCCGCTTAGGTAGGAAAGATTGACTAGGGTGAACTGGAATTGGGTATTTCCTGTCCCTAGGTTTGTTACACTCTGAAAATAGACCAGCGGTTTAGACTATTTAACTAGTTTCTCCTAAGGACAGGTTTTGTTAAGAAGAGTAGAGTGCTCTGGAGTATTTAAAAATGGTTCATTTTTCTCTCGCCAGCAGCAAGAAGGGATTTTTCTGTGAGATTTACTGTGGGAACCTTGTTGAGCTCTTAGAAGTAAAACTTACAATATTGTGGGGGTCCCCCTAGACTGGGACCCATGGAGTTTTAATTTTCATATTTACATGCACTGAGCCACCAGCAATTCATTAATTACGATTACGGTTTGCCTAACATAACGCTGGTTCCTGTGATGGTTTCAACTAGTGATTCTCAGCTCTGGAAAGATGTGCCTCCCTTTATTTATCTGTCTGTTTTTCTAATTGTGGGGACTACTGTTTGACCTATATCCTCCTCTCTCTTAAGAGTCAAAGAAGAGTTATTGATTTTTCAGTCTGTTCAGCTTTGTATTGTTAGGACAGAGTGGCAACTTTCAAGTTCCTTATATGTGGAACCTGAACCCTGAAGTCTTAATATGCTTTTTTTTTTTTTTTCTTTTTTAGTTAATAGTAGGGTCTCTAAACTATTTTCCCTGAAGGAAAGCCCTATTAAGAAAGCGCTAAGAGTGTTCTGGCGTATTTCAAAATGGTTCTTTTCCCCGCTTGCCCTGCCAGAAGCGGGAGGGGATTTTCTCTCTGATATTTACTACTGTGGCAATTTGGTTGAACTCTTGGAGTTTAATCTCACAATACTGAGGGAGGCCCCTGTCAGTGGGTTCTCTTGATGTTTTTAATTCTTAGAGTTGTCCACATTGAGTCTCTGGTCATCTGGTAAATTGTGCCTTTCTATTCGCCTATCTGTCTCCCAAATCTTGGGGGCAGCAGTTTGCCCTGTGTTGTTCCCTACCTTATGGATCCAACAAGAATTGCTGATTTTCAGTCTGTTCAGCTTTTTACTTGTTAGGACAGAGTGGTGACTTCCAAGCTCTTTTCTATGTGGAACTGAAATCCCTGCCATTAGGGTTTTAATTTGCATTTTGCTGATGACAAATGATGTTCAACACTTTCATGTACTTATTCCCCATTGTTCTATTTTGAAATGTTGGTTCAAATCTTCTACCATTCAGTTTAATTCTTTTACTATTTTTCATTGCATTGTGTGTATTTTTACTTTGTATAATTCTGCAGATACATTGTAAACTTAGGTAAGAGAAAAATTTTCCTAGGAAACTGAAATTGAGTAAAAATAATTCTGTTGCAAGAAGAGGTATAATAGGCTAGTTTCAGAGGAGACTGATAAAAGTTAAACAAAAATATTCACTCTACAGAAAAGCACCAAACCTAAGTGCTTCCAAAAGAGCGTTATGTGAAACGGTTAACATCTAGATGATCATCCTAATGCTACATAAAGTGTTCCAGAGCTTCCAAAGTGAAGGAAAACATCCCAGTTACTTCATATGAAACAAATATAACATTAATTGCTGAATCTAATGATAGCAGAAAATAAAATAAAACAAAAACCAAGTATTACATATGAACACTGATGCACATATTTTAAATAAAATATTAGCAAATGGAAATGAACAGTTTCATAGGAAAATAATACATCATGACCAAGTGAGGTTTATTCTCAAAAGGTAAAGATGGCTCAATATTGGGAACTCTTAACTTATCTCTTCACATTGATGAAGATAATTTCTTCATATTAATTTCTGAGGAAAAAATCATAGATCCTCAGAAGGCCTTTGACACACTGATACCCATTTCTTCTGATAACATTTAATGGAATAAAAATGCACTCACACATTCACAAAAACACATACACATATGGTAGAAACGTTCGTGCTGAGATAAAAAATAAGGCAAAGATGCTTACTTCTCCGCTATTATTTAACATCCTATGAGAATGTTGACCAAATTAGAAAAGAAGTAAAACTATATCTATTTGCAAGTGATTGTACAGTATTTCCTGGAAATGCAAGAGAATAAATTATAAAATACATTTATATAATAACATTCTATATTGTAAAAGGATATAAAAATTAGCATAGAAAAACCAGTAGCCTTCAACAGCAAAAACAATAACCAGTAAAAAGATATAATAGGCCCCATGTAAACAGCAATAAAATACATAAAATGCTTAGGAGAAAATACTCATGAAAGACACAAAAACAGAGTTGAACAAAAGTAAAAACATTCCTTGTTTTGAGATTCAACCATGTGCATGTCAATTTTCTTTAAGTTGATATATGTACCTAATGAAATTTCAACAAAATATCTTGTAGCTATGTAAGCTAATAATGAGAAATTCACATGGAAAAATAAACATGAAAGAATAACAATGAAATTTTGAAAGCTATGGCATGAGGGATTGGGAGGCAGTGCATACGTATCAGATACTAAAACATAGTGCATTTCTGTAATCAAAACGGTTGTGTATTGGCCCATATACATGTGGGTTTATTTCTGGGTTCCTAATTCTGTTCCATTGGTTTGCATGTCTGTTTTTCTGCCAATACCATTCTGTTTTGATTATTGTAGCTTTGCCATATAATTTGAAGTTAGAGAGTGTGAGAACTCCAGCTTTGTTTTTTTTTTTTTTCAAATTTGAAAACATTTATTCATAAAGATATATGTACCCCTATGTTCATTGGAACATTATTCATGGTGGAAAGAACTGAAGTGTCCTTTGATAGATGATTAGATAAAGAAACTGTGGTACATATATACAATAGAATATTAACCATAGGAAGAGATGGAATAATGCCATTTGCGACAACATGGATGGATCTTGAGATAATCATTCTAAGCAAAATAAGTCAGATGGAAAAGGTTGAGAATCATATGATTTCACTCATATGTGGGATAGAAAACTGAAAGCAACACATGACCATGACAAACAAACAAAAACTCATAGACACAAATGACAGTTTAGTGGTTACCAGAGAGAAAAGGGAAGGAGACAAGGTAGGCAAAAGGGTAAAGGGGGTCAAATATACGGTGATGGAGGGAGATTTGACTTTGAGTGGTGAACATGCATACAATGTACAGATGATGTATGATAGAAATGTACACTTGAAACCTATATAATTTTATTAACCAATGTCACTCCAATAAATGTAATAAAATTAAAAAAATAAAAAATGAAAAGTAAAAAAAAAGACATGCAATTTTATCTATACTATAATAAACATTAAAACTACACTGAACTAAAGGTTCATTTCTTACCTATTTGGCAAAAATTTACCAGTTTGATAACACACTTTGTTGTTGCTCAAACAAACTATGAGGAAATAGATAATCTTTTATATTGATGCTAGAAATGTAGAATGGTATAAACCCCTATAGAAGAAAACTTGGCAATATATAACAAAACCACGTGCCCTTTGACCCAGGAATCTCAGTTCTAGAAATCTACCCTAAAGGTACACCTTTAGTAACACACTCATACAAAATGCATAATTTATTCATAGTAACATTAGAACAACAAATTATTGGAAAGTTACCTCTATGCTCAATCACTGATGATTAGGCTAATCATTAAGAATATGTCCACAGAATTAAATAATGCACAATTATAAAAAGAATGAAAAAAATCTTTATGAAGTAATATGTTATATATTTTGTGTACAAAAGAAAGGGACATAAAACTATGTATGTTTGTGTTTACGTAAATGTATTATCTGCTTTATTCTTGGTAAAAGAAATACAGAAAGGATAAACCAGAGAATGATTAAATTTGTTACCTTCAGAAGATATGTGAAAACATTAGGAAAAAACAAGACAAGGCATGAGATTTTAAATATTTTTAGAGATGTGACTTTTGAACCATATTATTATTTTATATTCAAGAAATACTAATTCAACAAAATATGAAAATGCTAAAATTAAATACAGATATAAGAAAATACCTAATTGCATATCAAATTAATCGTACAAACACAGAGAAGAAAAGAATTAATCTAAGTAACTTTCATATAAAATACTCTAACTATATTACCAGTGGAGTAGATTCTAGGGGCAAAAGGAAATCTTAACCTTTAACTAATAGCTATATTGATTGTTAGTGGTATGGGAGTAGGAAATCCAAAACTTTTGGCATATTGTATGATTGAACAAATGAGTACATATATTCATATTGATGGAACCACATTTTGCTTCCAACTGTGAAAAAAGGAATTTACAAATATGGAGGGATGATAGGAAGACTATTATAGTGTTGGGTTTGAATTGGAGTTATCAATATGAATTAATGATTTTTTAAAATTAAATTTATTGAGGTCACATTGGTTTAATAAAATCATAGGTTTCAAGTGTACAGATCAATAATACACTGTACGTATATTGCATTGTGTGTTCACCATTCAAGTTAAATTTCCTTTTGTCACCATATATTTGATACCTTTACCCTTATCTACTTACCCCTCCCCTTGCCACTTCCCTTTGGTAACTACTAAACTGTCGTCCATGTCCATGAGTCTGTTTTTCCTGTTCGTTCCTTTCAGTTTTATATCCCACATATATGTGAAATCATGTGGTTTTCAACCCTTTCTGTGTGACTTATTTTCCTTAGCATGGTAATCTAAAGATCCATTCATGTTGTTGCAAATGTCAGTATTTCATCTTTTCTTTTGGCTGAATAGTATTCCATTGTATATATGTACCTCATCTTCTTCATCCTATAGTCTATCGAGGGCCATTTTGGTTGTTTCCATGTCTTGGCCACTGTGAATAATGCTGCTATGAACATCAGGGTGCATATATTTTTATGGATAAATGTTTTCAAACTTGGGGGGAAATATCCAGAAGAAGGATTGCTAGGTCATATGACAATTCTATTCTTAATTTTTTGAGGAACCTCCATACTGTTTTCATAGTGGCTGTAACAATTTACATTCCCAACAGCAATGTATAAGGGTTCTTTATTTCCCGCAACTTCTCCAACACTTGTTATTAACTGTGCTGTTGATGACCTCCATACTGTTTTCCATAGTGGCTACAACAATTTACATTCCCAGCAGCAGTGTATAAGGGTTCTTTATTTCCCACAACCTCTCCAATACTTGTTATTAACTGCTGTTGATGATAGCCATTCTTACAGGTGTGAGGTGGTATCTCATTGTGGATTTGATTTGCATTTCCTTAATAGCTAGTGAAGTTGAGCATCTTTTTCTGTCTTTTGGCTATTTGTGTCTTCTCCAGAGAAGTGTCTAGTGTCTGTTCACATCTTCTGCCCATTTTTTAATTGGATTTTTTTTATAGTTGAGTTGTATGAGTTTTTTATATATTTTGAACATTAGCCCCTTATCAGAGGTGTTGTTTGTAAGTATATTTTTCCCGTTCAGATGGTTGCCTCTTGGTTTTGTTGATGGTTTCTTTTGCTGTGCAGAGGCTTTTTATAGTCCCATTTATTTATTTTTGCTTTTACTTTTCTTGCCTTTGAAGTAAAATTTATAAAATCCTCTCTAAATTCAAGGTCCATGAGTTTAGTACCTATGTTTTTTCTTCTATGAAATTGTTTCAGTTCTTATATTTAAATCTTTGATTCATTGTGGATTAATTTTGCTATATGGTGACAGATAGCAGTCTAGTTTAATTCTTTTGCATGTGGCTTTCCAATTTTTTCAATATCATTTATTGAAGAGGCTTTCCTTTCTCCATTGTGTATTTTTGGCTTCTTTGTCAAAAATTATTTTCCCATACATGGGGGTTTATTTTTGGATTCTCAATTCCGTTCCATTGGTCTGTATGTCTGTTTTTCTGTCAATACCATGTTCTTTTGATTATTGTTGCTTTGTAGTATAATAATTTGAAGTCAGGCAGAGTGACTTGTTTTTGTTTTTGTTTTTTTTTCTCCCTAAGGTGGCTTTGGTTATTCAGGGTCTTCTGTGCTTCATGCAAATCTGATGATTTGTTGTTCTATTTCTTTAAAATATGACATTAGGATTTTGATGGGGATTGTATATTGCTTTATGTAGTAAGGTCATTTTACCTATGTTAATTCTTCCAATTTGTGAACATGCAATATCTTTTTATTTCTTTAAATTAATGATTTTTAAAATACATATTTCCTAGCTCTGTCCGCTGATTAAGCTAGCAGCAATAGTACATCAGTAGCATACTTAGCACCTTGATCTTGACTTTGTAAGTAAAATTCTTAGATAATGGGTGGCTCTGGTAGAGGAAATAGGGGAAATAGGGTGAATCTGGGACATTTTGTTATGTCAGAGAGTAAAACATTCTCAAAAATCGATATGGAAATGTCAAGAGAATATAAAATTATATTTGAAGAAGCTCCCATTGGCCACATTTGGGATAATTTGAGCCTCAAAAAAATAATGATGGAAATGGTTTATAACACATTAAATAAGAAGTGAATCCATGAACCATAGTAATACTCATTTTCAAGAGAGGAAGGGAGTGAAGGAAAATGTCTTTTATACAGAAAAATGCCCACTAATAAATGCAGGAGGAACAATAAAATTAGAAGATCATCATTTTGCAACCAATGTTTTAGAATTAATTCTGGCATGAATCTCCAATGAATGCTAAAATCTTTGGGTTAAAGGTTGTTGGAGAATAGAATAATCTTAGAATCTCAACATATAACCTTACAGATTAGTTATTAATTATAAAGGGGGAAAGATAATGTTTCAGAAGAAAAATTTGGTGAATATTATCTTTACCAAATGATTGCATTTAATGTTACTAGTAGCAAGAGAAACTAAAATCATCCATCTCTTGATATGAAGCACTGAGAATGATACAAAACTATCTATATTGTATTCCTGCATAAAATGTTTAACCTGAATCTAATCATGAGGAAACAATCAAATCTAAATGAGGTAATTCTGCCAAAAAAAAAAAAAAGAAAAAGAAAAAAATAGCTTGCATTTCTCAAAAATATTAATGTCATGAGAGAAAAGAAAAAACAATGAACTATTCTTGATTAGAGCAGACTAGAGAGTAATAGCAATTAAATGCATTGATTGAGTTCTAGAAAGGGGAAAAAGTCATATTTCTTTTATTGGGACAATAACAGAAATTAAAATATGGACAATATATGAGAACAAATCAAAATCAAATTTTTTTAATGTGGGAATTTTATTATAATTATAAATGAGAACATTTTGAGTCTTCGGAGCTAAACCTTTAATTATTCAGTGGTGGTAAAATGTTAAAAATTGGTGAATGTAAATAAAAGATATAAAGCTGTTGTTCCCTTTTAGCAACTTTTCTAAAATAAAAAGTTGGAGGAGAAGCACCCCGCAAAGGCCAAAGAAATTCCTATATTGAACACTTTTTTGGTTTGTTAGAAATTTAGGTAAAATATTAACCTTTTGAAATTTAGAAAAATCAATTGTTATTCTATAGCAACTGGTCCTTCAATATTACTAAAAACTAGGATAAAGATAAAAAATAGATGTGATATGAACAATTCTAAGCAGTGCACTGGTATTTGAAACTGACATTCTCTAAGTTGCAAACCTTACATTCAAAATATAGTTTTGAGATGAACTTTCCTTATTTCCAACAGTGAATCTCCCTTAGAGAAGATGGACACCAATAGGTCAAGAATCAAGTGAAGAAGAGAATGTGCTTCAGTGGTCCTCAGCAGTGGTGGACTTGGCAAGAGAATTGAAGTGGTGCAAATATTCCTCCCTCTTTTTTTGTTTGAGTTCTTTTTCCTGCCACTTGATGAATAAGATGGAGAAGTCCTTATATTTCAATGATGCCCTCAATTCTGGAAGACTTACAAAGACAAGAGCTTGAAGCCCAGCCCTTATGAAAAAATGGTAAAGGAGAATGTGGCAGACATTACAGGCCCATTCAACATCCTGTTAGGGCTGACCAGTTGATAGACTCCTGGCTTTTGAGATGCAGGTGTACATCTAGTGCTGCTACTGCTTCTTGATTCTTCTTGGCTGGATATAATATGATGGCAAGAACCTCTGCAACCATCTTACAACCATCATGGGAAGGCTAGGGGAAGTCATCCCTGATTGCTGTTATTAAGTCACCCCTGTAATCAACTACTTCTGGACTTCTTAATAAAAATAAACTTATTGCTTAAGCCAATATTTTTGGTTTATAATACAGCCCATTTCCATGGGCTAAGACCAAGAATTTGTGGCAAAAAACCTAACATAGAATAAGAAGAATTTAGTTCCACTTGAATGTCCCCTGTGTTACCTCCCTCAGGAAACTGTATGACCAAATACACTACACTGCCAACAGAGATAAATTATACCTTTAATAGATAAAATAAGAATTGCCCAAGGTAGAATTAATCAAGCTCTGTTAGGTGAAAGGAAGAAGCAAAGTAAAGACACTGAGTAGGAAGAAAGGATATACAGTAGTGTAGAATTTAACTTGGACCAGAATTTCTCATATCAATCACTTGGAACTATTAAAGGCCAAGAGGTGTGATATGAGGTAGATTGATGGTGAGGAAGTGGCCTCTTGGGTGTAAGGCTGCAGAGAGGACACATAGCACAGTCAGGTGTTCAGAAAGAGAGCTGTCAAGTAATTATTCTAAAATTATGCTGTTTTTAGTTGAGAATATGAAGGAAGTGGGCTTACTTCAGACTAGTTAATAAAATATTTAAAAGTTATTATATGATAACTCAAAAAAAAAAAAA
>NW_006430735.1:10212787-10233599 GCF_000325575.1 Pteropus alecto | reverse complement strand
AATCTAACACCCATCATGGGAAGGCTGGGGGAAGTCATCCCTGATTGCTGTTATTAAGTCACCCCTGTAATCAACTACTTCTGGACTTCTTAATAAAAATAAACTTATTGCTTAAGCCAATATTTTTGGTTTATAATACAGCCCATTTCCATGGGCTAAGACCAAGAATTTGTGGCAAAAAACCTAACATAGAATAAGAAGAATTTAGTTCCACTTGAATGTCCCCTGTGTTACCTCCCTCAGGAAACTGTATGACCAAATACACTACACTGCCAACAGAGATAAATTATACCTTTAATAGATAAAATAAGAATTGCCCAAGGTAGAATTAATCAAGCTCTGTTAGGTGAAAGGAAGAAGCAAAGTAAAGACACTGAGTAGGAAGAAAGGATATACAGTAGTGTAGAATTTAACTTGGACCAGAATTTCTCATATCAATCACTTGGAACTATTAAAGGCCAAGAGGTGTGATATGAGGTAGATTGATGGTGAGGAAGTGGCCTCTTGGGTGTAAGGCTGCAGAGAGGACACATAGCACAGTCAGGTGTTCAGAAAGAGAGCTGTCAAGTAATTATTCTAAAATTATGCTGATTTTAGTTGAGAATATGAAGGAAGTGGGCTTACTTCAGACTAGTTAATAAAATATTTAAAAGTTATTATATGATAACTCAAAAAAAAAAAAATCTTGTTGAGGACAGTTGATCCTGAGACCTAGCCAATATTGAAGTTTTTGCCAAAGCAGCCCTGGCATTTGGCTTCATCACAAAGGCAATCCCATAGATGGGGAAGCATCTGCTTTCCTACTTACTGCTTATGTTAAAATGAAAGCTATTCAATAAAATATTTATAAGTATCACTTCTACTGGTGGCTGGATGAAAATAAAATGGCTAGAAACCAAATTTCTAATAAATATATGAATAGCCACTCAGTAGACCACTCTGACATGAACATCATTCATAATTCCTGATGCTTTTTCAGTGCGTGCTTTCTTGTCAGAAAATTGAAATAAAAATATTCTAGGTCTCTTAAGTGTCCAAAATAAATGAGTTCTATCAACATAGACAACAGCCATCAATTGGTATGTTTTTTTCTCTTTAAAAATTAGATCGTTAACTCAATCATTCTTTAGTTAATCCATTAAACATGTATTTTGTGCCAGATATAGTCATAGGCTCTGTAAATAGATAGATAAGCAAATAAATAGATAAGCAAACTTGACCCTCCTACAGCTTACCTGTAGCTGATAAAAGAGAATAAAAAAAGGAGATTAAAAAGGAAGAATAAAACATGCTTATTTCTTTGTAGCATGCATAAAGTCAGGCTATTTGGATTTTTCCCTTGAAGCTAGTGTCAGCAGAGACTTGCTTTTAAAATAAGTAATTAAAAACAAGTTGGCCATTTAATACAGTCTCTTTCAAAAATGTCAGCAGACAGATCTCAATTCTAACATACCACAAAATTTCTAAAATTCTATTCTCTTTGGCTGTATATGTCAAAACCTTGCATGAGCATTTCCTTTTATTCTGTAAACTCTTAAAAAAACTAACTGACCTTTTTACTCTATGTATATATAAGTGAGTATTTTTTCTGAATGTGTATCTGAATACTTTTTCCCTGCCTCACTGCCTCAGTTCTTTATGGTATGGATTATCTTAGCCACTCTGGCTTCCCTGTTTATTGAGTGGTAGATCAAATGGTGAGATATTACACATATTTTTGTTAGCATTTTATAAGCCTTTACAAAGAGGGACAAGATATGTATTTATAGTACCTTTTGCTCTTTACCAACCAATCTCTTTAATTTTCATTCTTGTTTGAATGGGATTCATGTAGGATAATTCCAAGAATCCTTTTAAATTCAGCTTGTACTACCCACTCAATGTCCATCCAGAAATTCAATGAAATTAGAGAATTTTAATTTCTCATAGGAAAGGGGCCTAGGCAAAGACAAGTTGGCTTGCTCTTTGAACACTGCCTTAGAAAATAATTACAGTTAAAACAAAAAATTTGACAACAAAAGTTCAATTAAGAGTAGTTTGAGTCTTGACTATAAACTCTCTCAAAAATTTCGCAAAGGATATTCTGGTTACAATGCTTCCCAAACTTGTAGAAAGCCTCTCTTCCAATCATTTGCTAATTATTTCACTTGTCTGGTAACTGTCTACTCCCCTTTGCTTTCAAGTATCATCTCTTCATCTCCCAACTAAGTAAATCTCTTTATCTATCCAACCTCCATAAACTTCCTTAGGCCTTCCTCATCCCCCTGCACCTCCTCTTTTATTATGTAAATAACATTAAACATTTGTTAGTATTTTTTTCCCACTTTATTCATTGTTTAGATTCTTTCCTGACCTGGCATAAGGACCCTAGGAGGTGGAGAGTAGATAGCTAACACTTATAACTTACTAACATTTCTTTATCTCTGTCACAGCTGAGAAAATCAAGGTAAGGAGGAGGAAAGGAGAAATAACATTCGTGAATACCTACTGTGTGTGAAGAACCACATTAGATGATTTTTGACGTAAATTTACGTCACATAGTAGCAGTTTACAAATGTTAAGTGCAATGATCTCCATATTTATGAGCCAACAATTTTGAGGGGGCTGTGGATTTTTTTTTTTTTTGAGTTCTCCCATTGATGTTTATACCAAGCACGAAGTTGAGAAATCACTTGTTTAAGGAAAAGATTCTTAACCTTTTTTTTTTTCCTTTTTCTTATTAAGACATACTTGATGGACAATTATATGACCTTTCTAAGGGGTAGACTTTGGTCAAAATGAGCAGAGTAGTGAATGAAATTCTATTTTCAGTGTGCTCCTGTTAATCCACCATTTTTTTTTCTCCTACTCAGTAAGGTATTTTAGGATGTGAAGGAGATACAAATACAATAATTTTCTTAAGTTCCTTCTTATGTGTATAAAATAAATTAAACATTAATGTCACTTTGTTAGCAATAAATTACTCTCATCAAAATTCAAAACAAATATACTGGTTCAAATATGTAAGTAGCAAATGACCAATACAACTACTCCTTAAATGGTCTGTGCCATCTCAGAAGAAACAGTACTTTATCCAGCCATTTCACAAGTATTTGCTGAGCATTTACTAAGTGCTGAGTGTTTTTATCAATGGAACAACAGAAAACATGCCTACCTTTGTGCAACAGGAAGCTTCATGTAGTAAACAAATAAGCAGATATATAACATCCTATAGTAAAAAGTTGGTTTAGGGGGGAAAAAAGCAGAGGAAAAACAAAGTGAGGGTGGAGATTATTGGAGGAGGTCATGGAGAGGACATGACTCCTGGATGACACATGAGCTGGTCCCAGACAATCGGAGGGATCCTGGATCCCTAATTGTTCAATTAAGCAATCAGAGGGGGCCCAGACAATTGGAGGCTCCTCACCCCCTCATCTGTCCTTGGAATATGCATTCTGCCCACCATTACCAGAGTGAGAGCTGTTTTCAAGGGTGTAGGCTTGATGGAGCAATGTATTGTTGAGACTATCTGGACTGCATATATGACTGAGTCCAGTTAAGGTTTCTATATAAACTTTTAAGATTATGATGGGCAGGTGCAGAGATCTACTTGCTGCCACTCAAAGTGAGGCTGCTATGTCAGTTCCCTTTTTTATTAAACCGGCCACCTCTCATTCTGGAGTGGTCTGCCTCTTTGATTGGTCACTTCTTGCCCTTTGTGTATGGAGGCCAGTTTACAAAACAAATAGGGGTGTTGCTATTTTAGAGAAGGTATTCAAGGAAGACGTCTTTGAAGAAGAAATAATTGAACATACACTTGAAAGAGTTGGAGGAGCAGGCTGTGTGGAAAGAACATGTCAGAGAGAGAAGCCCTATCAGGAAAGGACCTGAGGCAAGAACATGCTCACAGAGATAGGGATGCCTGTGAGCAAATAAGAGCTAAGGATGGACCATATCAGATAAAAGGCTTTGATCTTATACTAAAGTGATGGAAAGTCATTGCAATGCTTTCAGCAAGGGTGTAACATGATCAGATTAATGTTTTAAAAGAATCACTTTGGATACTGTGTAGAAAATTGCTGTTGGGGGCAGGAGTATAGGAGTTCAGGAAGCTATTGCAGTGATCCACAGGGGAAATGTGACTAAGAGGCCTTGGAAAAGACTTTTAAAAAGTAGATTCTATACTACAGCTGTGAAAAATAGTAACATCCTCATCTCAAAGAGGGGTCTATTGGAGTTAGGCAAACCATAAATTGATCCTTGATGTATTTGAGAATAACTGACAACTGTGGAATGGTCTTCTGCAAATAAGGGCAGTGGTGTGGCCAAATGTACCTTAATGCAAGTGTAAATGATCCCTTATTTAGGGATATATATAAGTTTACTGGAATGAGCATGAATTCATTGTAAGAGGTCAGTAGGGATAGCAGAGAGGAAGGATAAGTGAAAGATAGGCCTCTAAGACCAATTTTTCATATTTCCAGTACTTGTCTCTGGAATCCCTCTATCCGTTTGTCTATTTTGGATATGCTTTCTCGCTTAATCATGGCTTACCCTTTCACACTTGTTCCCAGGTATTTGCACTATAGCTTCCTCAAAAGTGTCAGGGTTCAGCAAACTCCTGTTTGCTATAGGACATGTTCTCTAAAAGCAGGCAGATAATATAAATGGATATGCTAGAAGATTAAGAGATGTAAGTTTTTGTGGCAAAGAAAAGCCACACATTCTGTAGAAATTGTTGTTGGTTCAGGCCTCATTATGTATCTGAGCATTTCAGAAGTGTAAGAACTTCTACACAAAAATGTCGCCAAATATAATGACTGTTTTAAATCACGTTTCATATGCAAGAAGTGTTGACACCTGCATGCCACTGAGGATCTCACAGCCTTAGTACTGAGCTATAGTATCAGATGCACTGGCAACCCGGATTCTCTTTTTGAATCCAGAACCATCATCCTGGGAGATCATGTACAAATACAATATAAGTAGACATTTCTAAGCCTCAGTTCCCTCATCTAAAAAATAATATGAACCAAATGATTTCGAAAGTCCTTTTCTGATCTAGCTTTCTGTCATTTGGTTGCATACAATCTTCTGGTAGGCTTAACTCTCGCATACTGATTTGTTTTTGTTCTCTGTGTATTTCCACCCTCTTCTTTCACTCTAACAGCTGTTTTCTTTATCTCAGCCTACACCAAAGTTGAAACAAAGACCTACAAGAGAAATTTCTATGAGGTCTGCAGCCTGGGGTTTCCACTCCAAGAAACCAGACAAGACTGAGTGCTATGGTCTGAATGTCTGTGTGCCCCCAAACACTTATGTTGAAATCCTGATTCCCAATGTGATAGCGTTCAAAGGTGGGGCTTTTGAGAGGTGATTAGATCATGAAGGCAGAGTCTCAAAAATGAGATTAATGCCCATAAAAAAGAGGCCAAGAGAGCTCCTTTGTGTGTTCTACCTTCTGAGAATAAGAGAAGTCAAAAGTCTTCAGCCTAGAAGAGGTTCCTCACTTAATTTTGCTGGAACCCTGATCTCAGACTTCCAGCCTCCAGAACTTTGAGAAATATATTTCTGTTGTTTTTAAGCCATCCAGTGTGTGGTATTTTATTATAGCAGCCTGAACGAACTGAAACATTGAGTCTGGGTAAAGAGAAAGAGGAAAAAAAAAGAGTTGCAATATGTATCAGAAGAGGACTGATGGCAGCAATAAGAGACACTCAACTTGGGTGTGCGGGGTTATAGGAAAGAGGAGAATTTTTCATGTTGGGCCTGGAAATGGAATAGTAGGGACTCTAAATTTGAAATGTTTTCTAGTGTGGGCTCCTGGTTCTTCTGTTGAGTTCATCAATCAATCACTTTAGACAGTCTGTCATTCAACCGTTTTGGATACATGTAATTTTCCCCTCTGACCTGAGCATGAAACCTTGTCTAAAGAGAGGAGCACCAGAGACAGAACTGTCTCCTCATCAAGGTGAAACTCACCAGAGCAGTCAGCAACTCTTATCTGGTCAGGGCAGCAGTGGACACAATGTATGTTATAATCTCTTTGTTATGGGAAAAGAAACATACTAGGAAAAACTAGGAAAAGAACAACTTGATATAAGATATTTATATTAGTGAAAAATAATTTGAAGTTTGTTTTAATATACAAAGATATCAGAGTAAAATTGATGGCATTGGGCTGCTTCGAAAATGGTGTGGGTCTAAGTTAAATACCCAATAATTGACCTCTGCAAATAACCCTTCACTTGTATGGCTATCAGTTTCCTCATTTGTAAAGTGACAGAGTTGGAATTGACAATTTTCGGGATCCTTTTTAGTTGTAACAATCTCTGGTGCTATGAATGTACTCTGATAAGGTATGATCTATAAAGATGGGGGATGATTTAAATGTATTGCACCTGAACTCAATTCTTTTTCTGGGTATTTCTTCTAAATTAAAATAAGGGTGAGTGAAGTTTTCAGGAATGCAAAATGTTGCTTAAACATATTCAGAGGGTTTAAAGCAGAGAGAGGAAGAGAGAGAAGGAGGAGAGAGAGACAGATTGAGAGAGAGAGAGAGAGAGAGAGAGAGAGAGAGAGAAGGGGCAGAAAGAGACAGAGACAGAGACAGAGAGACAGAAGGAGACAGACAGAAGAACAGAATACACCAAAATGGCCTAAATGTTGTATTTGAGAGATGGATCTGTGGGATAATGTTTTTCATTCTTTTTATTTTTCGGTATTTTCCATTTTTATTTTTATTTAACTTGTAATTTTTAAAAGAATGTTTTAAACTAAAAATTTCTACAGTGGAGAGAAAGTTGTTGATATTCTCTTTCTCTGTCTCTCTCTCTAATGAAGAATAGCTGAAATATTTTCTGTAACAGCCCAGCTTTTACATTTAGAGGTCAGGGAACCTACTGTGAAGATTCAGTATTTCTTTCAGACTTAGCCTTGAGCTTAATGATGTTCATGTTGAATTTCTTTTTTTCCACCAATGTACAGGAACACATTTTATAATTTTTTATATAGTTGATCCTAAACGAATTTTAAAAATATTTATCTAATAATAGATAAGCCTTCTTTTTGATCTGTTCATGGTTTATTTCTGGGAAGAAGGTAAATGACTGGAATACATATTTTACCAGACTCCTTTCTGCAATAACAGAATACTAAATCTGGATGCATTTATGTGGATGCATTTACCTGTACTGTACTTCCTTTTTACATCAGCGTATGCCAAAAAGTCTGTCCTAACAATTAGCAACTTTCCTTTGTAGAGATTAAATAGTACTGGACAGCTTTCTGTAATCTTTTGCCTTACTTTTTTGCTTTAAGCGGTCACTCTTGGTGCCAAGACCTCTACAAGCTATAACATAAAGCTCAGGGATATTGTTTCCATAGCAGCGTGACTCTAGTGCAATTGTATCAACAATTGTAGCCACTTCTGCCAACGTAAGCCTGATATCTTCAGATGACAACAGATGGCTAAGTAGCCTACTTCAACTATCAGAATGATTCAGTCAGATCATCCTTCTTTTCTCCTTTAAAACTATCCTTGAATTCCAACTCTCCTAAGGCATTTTCAATTAAGTGGTAGTGAGATATGTTTAAATAGCTGGTCCTTACACATCCATACAAATACCTTTCTGACCCTTATTCTTGTCACAGATGTAAATAAACACTAGAAAGTGAATGAAGCAGAAAGATATGCGGCATTAACAAACACTATAAAAACGATCTCTTTTCTCTTACTCTCTTTTAATGCTGATGTGACCTCCTTGAGATCAAGATTCTGACAAATTATGCCTAATATATGGAAGTGCTTAAAAAATTCTAACTTAGATAAAGTACTTTCAAGTCAAATTATTTTTCATGTAAGATGTTATGTTTTAACATTTTCTAAAGTCATATATTTGCCATTTTTTTAATTTTTGAAAAGAGGATACAAAGGAAAAAGTAAACTGGAAAGAAATAAGGTATAAAGAATTAAAAAATTAAAACAGATTAAGGAAGGATTAAATCTTGTTCTCATAATCTCTACCATTTCCTTACTAAAGGAGAGCGAAGGAAGACTTGGACCATCTGTGTGACATACATTAAAATGAAATTGCTTTCAGGTCTTTAGACATCACACTAGAGAGAGCAAAGAGAGTGAGCACAAGTCAAACAGAGCTTGAGGGTGGGGCAGAAGAGATAGAAATCTAGTGAAATGGAGCAGAAAGATAATGTTGACCCTAAAGCAAAATTTGGAAGAGAAAGTCTGCTATGCAAAGGTTAGAAGCCCAAATTGGGATGGGTTCTGCCAGTCACCAGGTAACAGGTGAATAAGGAATCTGAATTCAGTTTGCTCAGTCTATCAGCCTGGCCAGATGTGAGAACATTCATCAAGTTCTTGATAGACTATAGCACCCATCCATGAGAAATCTCATTTCTGGACATTCGGCAGTCCTTGACCTTGAAAGCAGTTCCGGACTGGTAGTCAGTCTAACTTGATAAACGATGATTTCTCAAAGAGAAATGCAATTCTCCCACTCCACTATGACCACACATACACGTGCAAACACACACACACACACACACACACACACGGCTTAAAAATGTATAGCTACATACATAGAAAGACCCATGAATGTGTGACATACTCTTTCCACCAGCAAGTCACTGATAACACTGGTGCACTTGATGCATTCAACATAATTTCAGATAACCAACACCTGTGCCTGCCCTGCTCTAAAAGCTCCCAGAGAAATCTTGGCTGTCTGACAGGAAGATGTACAAAGAAGTCCTTGCCAAAGAATAAAAATACAAATGTTTATTACAAATAATACCCAGAGTTATGGTTGTGTTCTATGCAGAACTTTAGTGGCCAAACCAGAACCCCTGGCCTAGGAATACCAAAATGTGCTGTGATTTTATTTAAATATGTATTTATTTTTAATAGTCATGATAACAATAGTTTCTGTTTCCCCTTTTTACATTACTGTAATTGATTTATTTGTTCTTGTTCCTCCCACTAAATTCTAAATCCCTGTGAAGACAGTGGCTGTGTCACCTCTCTCTCTTTCTTGTGCATCTGTCACAATTCTCTCCTCTCTGTCTCTCTGAATGATATGTGATCAATGACTGCTTGTGACATGATTTATTCATAGTCTTCTTTCATTCCTGAAATAATAAAAGTAAAATGAATATGTATGACACTTAATGTTAGTAAGAATTAATTATTTCTACAACCTATGGTAAGCTTAGGTATATGTTATAGATGGGTAAATATAAGAACCTGTTTGTTAACAAAATATCAAATTTGGGAATACATCCGAGGCCCGTGCGTGGATTCCTTTTTGTTGTTACCAATATTCTTCTGAGATATTATGATTCTCTATACATTTTAATATTATAGAAATAGAGCAACAACTATCTCTAGATTTATTTGTGTCATGAGAAAAGATCTCTCACCCAACTGTACTTACCCAACTGGGCAATTAACCATTACTCTGTTCCCTCTATTCTATGGGAGCCTGCTGATGAGTGAACTCCGTTAGCACGTCACGCTCTTCTCCCATCAGATAAATTATATGTTTTCAAGTGTTAAGTATTTTTTCCAAATATATTTATGTCAGCTTTATATGCTATTGTAATTACATAATTTAACTAATTACTATTTAAAACAAACAAATAATGGGAGCAAAAAGAAAAAGTTGGTGTTTAAATGAAAATTATGTTAAATGCTTTGGACATATTTGTTAAAGGTAAGCTAGAAAAAAATGCTGTTGAATTAGGTAGGGGAGGGTGAGACAACTGTTTCAGACTCAGAGAAAATTGTAAGAATCCGGAAGGAATTTCATACTTGGATTTTTCATATATAAGTTTTTATAAGAAAGATAATGGGCCTATTTGAAGAAAGGGATTTGGTCTTACATTAAAATTGTAGTAAAAACGTGTACATTTGTAAGCGTTAAGTCAAAAAAAAGTGTTGAAGATATGTATATATTTTTAAAAAATAATGATCTTCCTTAATAGACTTTTAAAAATTAGCTTATACTAAGATGGCTACATATAGGTCTTCTATTTTTTATTAGCCATTGAATTTATTCAGTTTCAAATAATACTTATTTTTGTTCATATGATTCAGGAGATTCAGAACCCCAACTTTAACGTATTTATGTATTATTTATTCACTTTATTGTGACTACATGCTTAAAACAATACTTAATGATGCCATGACTACATTCAGAGCTTGCAATTGAATAAGGAAGATATGCTACCTATATGTACAACTACAGACAATTATTTGTAAGTTGTACAAAGCAAAACAGGGGCTCACTTCCAGAAGCACAGGTGAAAGACTCATTTCTTTATTAAAAATGTATTTTTAGATATACTTTTTAGGTACCAAGAACTATGCTTAGTTCCAAGGACATAGTAGTGAATATGACAGACAAGTCCTTGTCTCATGGTTATATGAGAAGATGTTTCTTGAATATAAGTAGGATTGCCATAGGTAAACACAGGGTTCGAAGAAAATAAATGATGAGGTGACTTCAGCATGTGCAGGAAGAGGCTCAAAATTTGTTGAGGGATTAGTGAGTAATTTGGCTAGAGGATGAGGTATCTGTGGAAGTGTAGTGAGAGATAAAGATGGAAATTATGCAATCATTTCTTTTGATGTAGAAACAATTAATAAAAAATTTCTCCCTGTGCCTTTATGAGCCTATTTCTTCTTTAGTAAAGTGCAGGCAATTGTCAGGCTCTATGATCATCAAGGTCCTTTTACAGGTCGTAGTTTTTGTTTTTTTTTATTCTGAATTCAAATTCCCCTTTGTTGTCATTGGAACACAATCAAAAGCCAAAACCCTTCCTTCCAAGTTTGATTTGTTCTTAGGCTCTCATCATGGGCCGGAATTAACACAAGGGGACAAAGAAATGGAATTTCTAATACACATTGCTCAATGCAGATTTCAAGTCCTGCTATGGCACTCCATTCATTGCTAAAAGTACAATATGAAAAAGTACAGAAGGAACAAGAGAGAAGAAACCAGAAGGCTTTTTAACTTCATTTGTTTCCTATAGTTCCCTGTTCTTAAGAGTGTGTTTCCACCACATCACCGCCCTCCCCCCACCCCCCGCCTGAGCTTTACATAGAAAAGTGTCATCTAGATTTGGAATTTATAGCTTCTTCTCCTTTTATGTTATTTGCTTTTATAGTTTAGGCTTTACAAATTCTAAGACTATGTCTATATAATGCCCCAAAAGATTTATTGGGCAACAAATTTGCTTGGCCATTTGCATCCTAATGGCAAAGGCATTTTCTTCAGCCGGAATAGTTTATTTTCTTTTCAGTTGCAAATGGGGATATTTTAAGGGAAAAGAAGTTATTTTGGTTCAAAGGGGGATATTATAGCTCCTCATTTCTGACACCTGTCAACTTCCCGCCTCAGCAAGAGTTCTTTATTGGTCAGAAATTAATGCTTTGACTCAAATGACCCCAGGCTGTATTATCTAGTCCTCATCTAAAATAAAATAAACTTTGGAGTTCTTTTTTCTAGATTTATGTAAATAGTTTAAAATTATGCCATATACAGGAGAGAAAGTATTATTTTATAGAAGAGGGTTGGTGGGAAACCTTACTTTAGTTGTGTACATAGAGCACTATAATAGGAATCAGAAGGACTGCGTTCTATATTTTTTGTTTAGCTTTATGACTTTTAGACACGTTGCTTGAGTTTTGGAAACCTTAGTCTTTCTCATAAAATAGGAGGCGGGGAGTGGGTTTAGGGAAAAGCAGACGGTGAGTGGTGGTGTTTGTGGTAGTTTTCATGGGTCAACCTTCAATGAGTGCTTAAACTTATACATCTTATTTCAATAGTACTCACAGTACCCTTAAGAGAAGAACTAGAGCTCAAAGAAGTTGGATTATTTGCCCAGGTGTTAGAAGATGTTGTCGAAAGAATGCAACTACTGGTTGACCCACGAGCTGGACCTGGGCAATCAGAGGCTTCTTACCCCATCCCCGGTCCTTGGAATGTACATTATACCCACCGTTCCCACAACTGAAGCCATTTTCAAGTACACAGCCTTGAGAGAGCAAGGTGTTATTGAGACCATCTGGTTTGAATATGTGACTGAACCCAGTTTTAAGGCCTCTGTATAAACTTAAGATTCTGGAGGCAGGGTGCAGAGATCTACTTGTCTTGCTGCCACCCAACACAAGGCTCATATGTAAGTTCCCTTGCTTATTAAAACTGCCATCTACCAATTTGGAGTGGTCTGCTTCTTTCTGCAGTCTCTCATTGCCTTTTGTGTACAGGGGCCAGTTTGCAAACCAATACCAGGGACACATACTCAGTGAACAGAAAACTCCATATGTGTTTGAGGTTACAGCTAGATTTTTCTTCTATACCACACCATACTTTCTCATCTAAAGTTCCTTCAAGTAGTCAAGTTCTTTCACATGAAACTCTACTGTTTGGGTCCTTGACAAATCAATTTCCAGCTTTTCCTTCTTTAATTGTAAACATCTAGGGTGAAATACGTCAAAGGCAAGAAGACAAACTCCTACCTTCTGAACTTTTCTCCATTGCTGTGTTAATGAGCTCATGCCCATGAAGTAGTTTCATGACTTTAATGTATTATTATTGTTAGTTGAGCACAATTACCCACTCTAGGCTTTTTGACTGGAGCTGAACTTGTTTCATTTCAGATGCCCACAAAAGTCTGTATTCTTGTTCTTTATTCTCTGCTTCCACCTAAATTATGAAACCATTTCCAAGATCTGTGAAAACTGCTCTATAAGGCATTGGGACAGTCAAAAGAAACCTGCAGGCCAGACTGCAAAGTCTGTTCTAGAAGATATTGCCTAAGGTCAAGTAGTGAGAGTATAATACAGGCAGGAATGAATGGCAGCCGTGTACCGTTACAGGATGGGGATTCTTTTGTTTAAAGAGAGGGAAAAAACAGCTCTGATGTAGGAAAGGTAAAAATAGGCAATCTCTCTGTTTTTTTTTTTTTTTTAAAAGACTTTTCTTTTTTGACTCATTGTCTCAATATAGCACATTAAAGGGTCTCTAGACAAAATGCACTTCTACACACATAAACCTAATTGTACTTGGAATGAAAGTTTTTCTTTTTCCTTTTAAAAAAAGGATTTGCTAACACTTCGTAGAAAACTTTGAAAAGTATTCTATTTAGAGGTAGTTTTGCTGACTCAATATGTCATGCATTTGGTATTTTATTTTGGGGATATTAGTATAAAACCTGTTGTTTTTTAAAAAAAAATCTTTTTACCAATGTCACCATAATAAAAATAAATAAATAAATAAACAAATTATTAATTAATTAAGTAAGTAAGTAAAAAAACTGTTTTAGGATTATTCTGATCGTTTTGGCGGAATAATCTGTAATAAAAGCAGTTTAGACACAAATATTATAGTTTAAATATCTTACCCACTTACTGGGGAAGGTAGGTGGGGTCTACTGAAATAAGACGTGAGAAGTGAGCTCAAGTGTCTCTGGGGCTCTTTTGAGTGGGAGAGGACTCTTCTTTTCCTATAAGAGAATTGGGATCTAAATGAAAGGAAGCGAATTGATAAAGGCATCCAGTGCTGCTATTTCTTTTTTTTTAAATGTGCATTTCTTCCTACTCAGAAGGGGAGAGTCCAACTGAAAGTTTTGTGGGGGGAGGGAGGCACCTTTTAAGAATTCCCAGACCCAGTAGAACACAAATCTTTTGATAGAATGCAAATGACTTAACAGCAATACCAGGAAGCTTCTCAGAGCAAATTACCATCCCATCACTGAGAATTAGCAATGGAAGTTGGTAGACTTTATCAACTTGGAGATTTTTTTCTGGAGTGGAAGGCAGCTGCAGGGAAGGGAATAAAATACTAGGAAGACTTCTATGTCTATAATTGATTTTTCCCGATGCTATGTGTGGCTTTGTAACCAAAATTAGCTTTTTAGGACAATAGTGATGATGCAGACTCACAAAATTTCTACCTATTTATGGAACAATGTGCATATATATAGGCATGTCTTCCACCATGATATTAGAAAGATTTCATCGACACTGTTACATAAGCTGAACTTCACAGAATGTGGGTAAATTTTGCATTCAGAAAAAATACGCAAGTCTTCAATGTTCCTGAACTCTGACAATGCATCAGATTGACCTGTTGCCCTATCCACACCTGACTTAAAATCTTCTGGGGATAGAGCCTGAATATCTGCTGTTTACAAAATTTTTACAAGTGACTTTACCCAACCACTTTTCTATGTTATAAAATGTGTCCCTGAACTAAAGTGAAGGGTATGGGCAGAAATAGAATAGGATACATTCTTCTCTCTAGAAAAGAACATTTGTGAGAAAAAAAAGTCTCAAAGTGTACATTACAATTTAAAAAATCTTTGATAAAAATGTTTGAACAATTGACATATGAATACATAAGTGCTCTGTGGCACCAACACAAGTAATTATTCAACTGTTAGCTACATTCAAGAAATATCTGTCCTGCATCTTGCACTCTGCTAAGCTCTATATGTTTTCAAGATAATTGGCAGGTGTGTTTACAATCAATTTGGAAAAATAAGAGATTGATTTTTTAAAGCAATACGGAAACAAATAGAAAGATATTATAGTTAGATACAGTATATGTTTCAGTGAAATGTTTAGGCATCAAGAAAAATTTGAGATAACTTCTAAATAACTGTTGGGTCTATGGCCATGCTCCCCTGAACAAGCCTGATCCCGTCTGATCTGATCTCGGAAGCTAAGCAGGGTCGGGCCTGGTTTGTACTTGAATGGGAGACCACCTAGGAAGACCAGGTGCTGTACATGTAAAAAATAAAGGATTGTAAGCTGACAAGGTCCTTGCAGTCTGTAAGGCCAACCAAGGGTTGCCTAAATAAATGAATAAATGGATAAATGAATAAATAAATAAATAAATAACTGTTGGAATACATTCTAAGCATAGGGTTGGGAGATCACAAAGTCTGTTTAACACACTTCTTGGCTCTGGTGAATTCACATCTCAACTCTATGACCTTAGCAAGTCATGTGACTTCCCTGGGACCCATTTCCTTACCTAATAAAGGTGCTTAGGCTAATAAGTGGTCTCCACAGGGGTGCAGAGTAGGGGTGGGGAGATTATTTCCCCAGGGAACATGTGGACTATCTGGAGATATTTTTGATGATCACAACTTGGGTGTGGGGTTGCTAGTGGCATCTAGTGAGTAGAGGCCAGGGAGATGCTAAATAGTACAACGCACAGGACAGTCCCACACAACAAAGACTTATCTGATTTAAAATGCCAATAGGGCTGAAATTGAGCTTAAAGTTTTCTCAAAGCTCTTAACACTTTGTTGTTCTTCGATAATGTTCCTCAATCATTAGAAGGCACAAGAATAGCCTAGAGAAATTAGTTAAATGCTGATTATTAGACCCCTATGTCTAAATATGTTAATTCATTAGGTCTGGTCTTTGACTAAGTAATCTGGATTTTTAGCATGTACACTAAGTTATTCTATTGTATCTGAGTCCTCAGATTACATTTTGAGAAACTTTACTAAGATATACATTGACAATGAAGAAATCTAGGTTGATTCTTGAAAAATAATGCTGCTAGACTTTATTAGTATATCATGAGTCATTCAGCAGCCTGAGGAGACTTATACAAGGTTTCACAACTTGTTAGAGGCAAGGTAGACCTGAATCCACCTAGGTCTAGCTCCAAAGTCCATACCCTGACAACTATACAAACTGCCTCCTGAGAGTAGTACATATAGCCTTCGTAAGACAAATATGCAGTACGTGGGACTAAAATAAGATGAGGCAGTCTGGAAGACAGGCTCTCCACCAGTGACAGAAAAAGAGAATGTAAATTGTTAAAGGTAAGATAAGAGTTTCAGAGGACCTTGAATTAGAAAGTGAGGAATCTGAAATCAATCTGGTGTTTCTCAGCCCTAGCTACAGATTAGAATCACCCTGGGATCTTTAAAGCCTACTGATATGAGGGCCTCACCCCAGAGATTCTGATCTAATTGGTCTGGGGCGGGGTCACATATCAGTAGATTTTAAAAAGCTCCCAGGTGGTTCTAATCTGTACCCAGAAGACCAGAGGGAACCACTGTAAATCATAAATAGGCGAGAGTCATAAAGAAAATGTTAAAGGGGATTAACCTGATGATAATGTATAGACAAGAATAGAGCATGGAGAATGGAGAAAGGGGATCAGCTAGGAGACTATTGTAGGAGTCTAGATGTGTGGAGATAAAGACCTACACTCAGGAGATGGCTTAGAAACAGCACTGAAGTCAGGAGGTTTCCCTCAGCTCTGCAGGTGTTGCTCTTATTGGCCTGTTGTGTGCCATAGAAAAGTCTCTTAATTTTCTGTCTCCATTTCTCAGTAACACAAAAGAGTAAATATTGTCCCTGACTATACCATGGCATTGTTATGAGATTCAAATTAGATAATTGAAAATTAGACATTTTTGAAATTGTGGTTTTGATTTGCATTTCCCTAATAGCTATTGATGTTGAGCATCTTTTCTTGTATTTATTGGCCAGTCGTATGTCCTCTAGGGAGAAGTGTCTGTTCAGGTCCACTGCCCATTTTTTGATTGGATCATTTTTTTTGGTTGTTATTGAGTCGTATGATTTCTTTGTATATTTTGGATATTAGGTCCTTACCGGAAGTGTTGCTAATGCACAATACATATTCAACAAATGAAAATGGTGGCAGTGGATCTGGAAAAAAGACAGCCTAGACATGTTCGCATTGGTGAGACTGATGACCAACTGAAATCAGAGGAGTGAAAGATATTCTAAAATAGGGGTCCCCAGCCCTGGGGCCATGGACCGGTACCGGTCTGTGACCTGTTAGGAACCAGGCTGCACAGAAGAAAGTGAACTGCAGGCAACCAAGTGAAACTTCATCTGTATTTGCAGTTGCTCCCCAGTGCTAGCATAACCGCCTCAGCTCCACCTCGGATCATCAGGCATTAGATTCTCATAGGAGCACCGATCCCTGGTGCCAAAATGATTGGTGACCGCTGTTCTGAAGGTATGAGCCTGTGGAACTGGATGATCCTTCTCACAGAAGCAGGGAAATTAGGAATGGGGAATAACTCCTGATGGAAAATGGCAGTAGGTGAAGATCAGAGGTTCTCAACTGGGGGTGATTTTGCTCTCTAGGAAGCATTTGGCAATGCTTGGAGACATTTTTTGGGCTGTCATGATGTGTGTGTTGGGGGCGCTACTGTCATCTAGTCGATAGAGGCCCGGGATGCTGCTAAACATCATATAGTGCACAAGACAGCCTCCCACAGCAAAGAATTATCTGGGGCAATGTCAGTAGTGACATAGTTGAGAAATCGGATACAGTTATTACAGAGTTGGAACGGGCCAAAGACATCATAATTATGTAATTCGATTATTTATTGTTACTGTTGACTGAAATGAAATTGAGAGATTAAATGACTTGGTTAAGGTTCCCAACAAGTGGAGTTCACAGTGACACAACTGAAATCCAGCTTGCCTGACTGTCAGACAGTGCTCTTTAATGGGGGACCTATCTGACCTCTCACTCAATTCAGACCTGGCTCGGGGGGATTCGATTAGAAATGCTTGATACCCATCCTAGCTGAGAAGTATGATTTGAAGGCTAAGTAGGCTACTGGTGTGGTCTTCATTTCGGAGTAACTAGCAGAGTTGTGTTTGATTTCCAAATAACTTAAATTAACAAGGAAACAAAAATATAACAGAAAATATGAACAAAGAGCAAAGGACCCAGGGGGGCTAAATGGAGGAAAGGTCAGAAACACCAGGGGACTGTTTTGTTTCAGTGACTTGAAATCAAGTAAAAAGGAACAGCTAACACAGTGGAATGAAGCATAAAAGTCAGGTAGGATGAACCTTCGAACAGCCGTTAGACTGCTGAGGTGGAGGTCATGGTGACATTTAGAGGAGCATTTCCATTGAGCTGTTGGGGAAAGAAGGGAAATTTCAAAGAGACAGAACGAGTAGTGGGATAATGGAAGACACATGGGTAGTGAGTGCCAAGCGTTTCCTCATGCAAAAGAGATAATCAGGACTCATGGGATAACAAGGTCAAGTCAAGGACTCATGAGGGCAGGAGTTTCACCTGCGTTTGCTGAGAGCAAAGGGGAATTGGCAACAGTGGATGGACTTTGCACACAAGCACAGAGCTGCGGCGATACCGGGATGTGCGCACTAGATGGCAGTAGCGGGGCCCTTTCGGCTCGGTTCGCGGTCCTATAAAACGCTGCTTGTTTAAGTACAGTCGCATTTAGTTGGAGCTGCAGGGGAGTGAGGGAGAGAAGGGTAGGAAGGAGAGCGAGGGAGCTTGAGGGAGAAGGGTGCTCGCTGTGTTTACACCAGACACAGGCTTCGAGCATCCATCCCAGCCCCTGGCTCGAGCTCTTGCGGAGGAGAGCGAGACTGTTCTGGGTCCGGCCGGCGTGCGGCGGGAGCCTGGTCTGTCCGGGTTGCCGGAGCCGGGAGAGCCCAGAGGAAAACCGAGGGAAACGAGCCGCGCGTTTTTCTAGAGTGCAAGCGGAAGAGGAGAGAGCCGGAGCGCGAGAGGGAGCATCGAGCGCGGCGGAGACATGAGGACCTACTGGCTGCACAGCGTCTGGGTACTGGGCTTCTTCCTGTCCCTCTTCTCGTTGCAAGGTAAGGAGGGATGCCCTGGCCCCGCGCGCCCCCTCCTTCCTGCTGCGGGGCTCTGGGGTGGTCGGTGGAGTAGGGAGCGCTCGGAAGATGGACGGAACGCGGCTTATTTACAAGTCCTGCGGTGCGCTCCCTGCCCTCCCTGCCCTCCGGCTCTGCGCCCAGGCTGGGTCCTGAGGCGTGCAGGAGTGTGCGGACAGACTTGCTGCAATATTGGTGTTGGTGGGGAGATCTGGAACCGGTGTGTGTGTTGTTGGGGGGTGGGAGGAGTAGTCAGGTGTGTGTGTGTGTGGGTATGTGTGTGTGTGTTGGCGGGTTAGGGGCTGGTGAGAGGGGTGGTGGCGAAGGAGCAGAGGTTGCTCCTCCGTAAACTCCAAGCGCCACGGTGGTGTTCGCTGTCCCCGCGTCTCCAGTGCTGATACCACTGCAATCCTGCTCTTTCAGGAGAAAATTGGCATTAAGTTTAGGAGGGGGTTGGGTCTAACCTTGGCACCTGGTACTTGTATCTCCATGCAAAATAACCCCTGCAGATTCTGCCCCGATTTGGGGGAGCGAAGTGTTGGGGGGTGGTGGGCGTTGAAATGAATTCACAGGTTAATAGCCATGCCGACTCGGAATGGTCAATATTTTTTATGCTTGGGGGACTAAATAGCTACTGCTGGGTGTTTACTTTGAAGAGGTTTTAGGTCTCAGTGTTTTGAGAGGTTGTGAAATGAATTCATGAAGGTTAAAAATGAAAACACATGCAGTGTGTGCATATCCTTTACAGGCTGGTGTCCAGAGCCCGCATATATGTTGAACAAACCTACAATACACGAAGTAATTTTAACATAACAATATATTCTCTTTTTAATCCACCTGTCTCTCATTCTTCCCACTCACGAGAGAAGCCTTGCACAATTAGCCATAGAGAGTCTGTGCTATATTGCTCAACCACTGATGGCTCCACTCCATCTTCATGTTTGGGGCATTCTGCCACCATTAGGACCAGCACCCCTTCACATTTCTCATGCTACCACACATGTGAGTGTCTCTTCATTTACACTCATGTGCATGCGTGCATGCACACGCATACATAGACACAGTCCCTCTCGTGAACACACTGGCATGAAATGACCAGACTGGCAGTCTTACTCCTGATTTTCTTCTGACAGCTGGTTGTTAATGTTACATTTGTGGGTTTCATTTTTCATTGCTGGGGGATATTTTGTGTAGCTATAGAACCCTCTTGCCAAGTGAAAAGAGAATAGACTCCCTGGCTGTTTACTAGTTGAAGCATTGCAAGTGAATGAATACTATGTCGAAGTTACATTTTGAAACCAGCTTAGGGGAGCAGCTGGAACTCACCCACAACACATTTACAAGTTAAGGATTCTAAAAACTTCCTCATCTTAGAACTCATTGACCCATTCCTCCATCATCTAAATTGTGAGGCTTGTAATACATAATTTCTCTACTAACCGTGCCTGCATGAAAAATAGAATCCCACACCAGCTTTGGCTTTTAATATTTTATTTCTTTGCATTATTTTTCCCTCCAAAGCTCTCAGGACTTTCCCTGTGATTTCAGATGTTGCTGCAATCCAGCTTTTTCATACAGACACATTAACATCGTGACTGTACTATGCTAGTCGCAGAGGTTAATCCCTTTCCTTCCTATTCCATTTAACTCTAAGAACTTAGCTCTTCAGATAAAATGCTAAGAATGAAGTCACTAAGAAATGCTTCTCTTAACTTTCAATAAAAGTGGAATATTCATTACAGTCATGGGACCACATGAGTGAAGGACAAATCGGAGTGCTGGGCTGATGTTCAATACTAAAGGATGAAGAATGTCTAATGGAGCACAAAACCAGATACTTATATTTGAGATCTTTTGCTTAAAATCTCTACTGTTTTCTTTAGTAATACCAAAGTTAACTATAGTGGCAGCTCTCTGAAATTGAGTATCTAGTATTATTTGGGCAAAGTAGATAGTTTTTCTTTCTAGAGAATATATTCCCCTCCTCCCCCGCAAAGATGAATTTTCAAAGGTTTGCTCAATAGAAGTCAGTGAAATCATGGGAAGTGGTTTCTCAAGCTTTGGGGTTTCCTGATGTGTGGCACAGGCCAGGCAGCAGTAACTGAGTAATGGAATAGCCAGAGAAGGCACTGTGGCCAGATGAGG
>NW_006430735.1:10185173-10212768 GCF_000325575.1 Pteropus alecto | reverse complement strand
CTTTCCTTCTGCCATCATCATGCCAGGTCTTGGACTGGCTGCCTCACAACATACTCCCCTCCGTTTTTCACACGACATTATTCAGTGTCAACGTGTGTGGCCCCTTTGAATCAGCCCTATCTCTTGATGACTGTCTTTCTTTTGCAGCACAGTTGCTTCTGCTGTTTCTCATGAATACGTTCATGGATCCACAGATGAATGCTCTTCTTGGTTTTCATTTTCAGTTAGACTCCATTTGTTCAAAGATGTTTAATGAGAGTATTTGGGGCTGTGTGGATGGACATTTACCAAATAACTTGGATCGGCCTAGTGAGACACAGGTTATGCTGTCTGTCCTATTTTGTGGCCATGACCAAGTCAGACATACTTTGGTGTGTTCTCAGTAATAATTATGTTTGCTTCTCAATGATGAGGTAACGATTTGTTGTACTTTTTATCCAAATGCCCTGGAGTGGTTTGCTATAGTTGGTTATGTTCATCCATGCAACATCTTGGTGATGTTGGTAGGGACAACTTCTAACCTTGAATAATAAAGAAATGGTGAGAAGGTTACATAGCTACTGGTCTAGCTGGGTTTTTTCCTTGATATACTGGTAAATGTACTTTATATTAATGAGAGCTCTGTCGATAAAATTGTGTGAGATTTTCAGAAGTTTTCCTAGTTCATCATTACACTCTTATTGCATTTACTTGGAAGAGAGAAGAGTTCAATGGGAAATTTTAAAGGTAAAGGGAAGCGAGCAAACAAATGAGCAACAACAACAAAAACTCTTCAGAACTCCATTTTGTGCTTAGTTTAATTGGAGGCCCCTGTTCCACTGGCTCAGATCTGGCTGGGTCTCCTTGTCATCTGGCATCTTGTCCCTTCTTTCTCTTGCTCCAGAGCCAGAATACAGCAACCACTTCCACTAAGATTGGCTCTATTCTCTCCTTTTGGCATCTGGGACGGCAGTAGCTCTGTGCCCTCTGGGGATTGTGGAAGAGATGACCACCACTTGGCCCACCCCAGCCCCGTGTCTGGTGTATCTGGGCATGAAGGTCGCCTTGGCTTCTGCCTGCAGCCAGATTTGGGCTGCTGAGTGGCCAGGAGAAGAGTGTAGTTTTACTGCATCAGAGGCCACAGGGCCAACCGCTGAGGGGAGCCCTGCAGCAGCTGTTCTGTGAGGGAGCTGCAGAGATGCCCGGGAAGTAAGCGTTCCATCCCATTGTTAGGGGACTCCCTTTAAAGAACGTCTTTAAGAGCTTTTTCTAAATCGCCTACAGGGTCCCTCTCCACCCTCTCCCCAAACAGTTCCAATGCAGATGTTTTGAGGAAAGCTCTCTGGTGGTATTTGACAGCTCCCTCTGACAAGGACTAAACACAAGACCCTTCGAGAGATACTTTTCTTTTTTTGAGTCCAAGTTACACGTTGTTTTAATATCAGGTAGTAGCAAGTCATTAGGGAGTGAAGACATAAAGTTTCTAATTTTACCCAAGTAACTTAAAAACATTCCCTAAATTCTGATTTTCTGCTAGGTAGGAATGCTGATGTTTTCCTCATCTCCATCATAAGTAACCTAGCACAGAGTCAACGAGCAGTGACGGCAGTGAGGTCCTCTGAGATGTAGGAGAAACATAGTTCCTTTTTCTAAGACACTTGCATTTCAAGGAAATGTCTGACATCAATTATTTAAAAAATACTGTCATTAACAGGAACCTAGACTTTACCCTTTGTTGAGTGTTGTTTTCTCTAGATTTTATAGGTGGTTGAACAGACCTTGTCACAAGCTTTCAGTGATGATTATTAATTATGATACAGATTTCTAGCTCACATTGCCATTATGACTGCTGAAAAATGTATACAATATCTTTTAGTGGGAGTTCTTTACAAGTAGCTTATTAATCTAGAAAGGCACAGTACAGCCTAGAAGTAAAACAATTGACCAGAAGGCCTTGGGATTTCTTATTTCCTTTGATAACTGTGTACAGGTCAACCCAGAAGACTGTAATTCATTTTACAGAATCGTGGTAATATCCTGAAGCCAACCATTTCTTCTAGTGCAATAGTGTTTGTACTATGAAGATCTTGTTGATCATATTTTCCTGCATAGGACATTTTCTTCACTGTTTATTTATCTACCTTGCCTGACATATTTGAAATAAAAAAAATTTTCCTTACACGATTCTTCCCTTCATACCATTACCCTTCCACGACCCATGATTTCCTTGTATTCTCCGGCATTCATTACTATTTAAAAACACCAGTGCTGACAACATAAGCGGTGCTGGGCTGGACACTAAGGTAGGTGATCAAGTGAAAAGAATACCGAGATACACATTAGAAAACCTAGATACTGATTTCGAATTTGCTAATAATTTCCTGATGATACGTACACCATAATCTGATGTAAATCTCAGTTTCCTCATTTACTGCATTGGGATAATGGTGCCTGTCAAATGTCATTTTCATGCTTTGAAAGTTAGAAGGCTCTGAGTGAAAGCATTATTTGTTTTGCCAGAGAAGATAGAGTTAAATTAAAAGGGTTATTTGGCTGCTTGCCATTGAACAGAATTTGCCAGTGTTCATAGCTATGTCTTTCTCCCTGCCTCCATCCTTTCTTTCTTTCTCTGGACTTGGGTGAGAGCCATATTGAGCTCCCAGTGCTAATTTAGGGCTGAGGGGAGATACCAGTATTGATATGGGGTTGCATAAGCTGCTTCTGCCTTCTCCTCACTTTGCTCAAAGGGCTTAAGCCAAAACACAAAACAAAGCAAATAGAATAAAACAAAATTGAAAGAAAACGTGTCTACTTTTAATTCCATGCTGACCACTCTTTGTTTGTTTCTCTTTTTCATAAGCCTACAACAGTCTCACCTAATATTTTAACTTACAGTACTGAGGAATTGCTGAAGGAAGGAAGAAATGTTAGGGGATCTAGATTCCAATTAACTTTGCTACTGTGGCTGTGTAACTCTCTGTGAATCACTGTTGTTTAGTAAATGAGAGTGAGAATCTCCAAGATTAATGAATCTTGCTGAGGATGTCAGCAGACCAGAACTCTGCTGCTCAAATAACCTCCATCCCTTCTCTTCTATGTTTCTCCTTTGTTAATTTCAGTATGAAAAAAGCCAAGGAACAAAAAAGTTATGCAGAGAGATATGCTGGCATTCTTGATGTGTATAATTAGTATTTGTCTCCCATCGACATATCAATGATATTAAGGGATTCTCTATAGGTACCATTTAACCATTTATCGTGCTATTTTTTGTAGCCTTATTTCAAGTGCAAGATTAGGTATGTTTAAACCAACAATATAACTTAGTTCGTAAACTGAATGAATGCTAAGTGTTTTATGAGGAAGCAAGAATTTATATAAATGTCTTCCCTGATTCAGGGACCTGCCCCCTTTTCTCTCCTTGAGAAGGCAACTGTGTACTCCCAGGAGTGGGCAGAGAGGTTTACCTCTTCTCCTACTGTCTGTTATCTCTCCTTCCTCCAAACTAGCAGCCCTAGAAGCTGTATCCTACTCCCAGGAGAGGAGATACGTGACTTTATCTCCTAAGGAGAGAGTGGCAAGCTGCTGAGAGGAAGCCCAGATTGGCTGTCCCTAAGGCATTTACAGAGGGATTCTGGCTGGGTCACTCTGGTCCAGGCAGCCTGGAACCGAGCCTGCTTTTCACTAGGGACCCTCTGTCTGAATACGAATGGAGAGAATCTATGATTTCTGCCCCACGTTGCAGAGATAAAAACTAATTCCACTGACATGACCCAAACCTGTGCTGGCATATCAGATGTAGGCTTGAAATTGCTCCTAGTAACATCTATGGTTTTGTTACTGAAATTTTAATTTCCTATCTTTCCCATTAGGCAATAATGTGGTTTGAGCTGAGGAGGAAGGAGAAGAGTGGGCATTCTGTGGGTTTAAAGTTATTTTTGTTTATATGTGTGCAGCATGAAGAATGGGTAGTTATGCCAGCTAGTTTGGGTATATACAAGGTGAGGGTATAAGAAAGTGGATAGATATGCAAGAAAAAACTAAGATCCCCTTCCTTCCTTTCTTTCTCCCTTCCTTTCATTAGTAAGTCAGAGCAAACAGTCTTGTAAACCTTATAGCAAAGTAGACAGAAACTTAAAAGATAACAAAGTAATTATCACTGTGATGAAATATAATGAAGGAGAATTTAGAATACCATGAGAATATATTTTAGGGAGACTTAGCTTAGTTTGGGGAGCTAGGGAGGGCTTTCCTTAAGGAATTGACTTGTAATTGGATTTGAATGACAAGTAGAAGTTGGCTATGTAGAGAGAGGTGTAGAGAGAACTTTTGTAGCAAAGAGGAGTCTTGCCAAGGTCTTGAGGTATGAAGGAAAATAATGTATTCTAGGAATCGAGTAAAAGAAGGGGTGCAAAGACCAAAGAGGAAAATGACAGGCAGTAAACCTGGATGGGTGAACTAAGCCTAGTGCTGTGGGTCCTTGAGGAGCATTGCAAGGATGCGGGATTTTAGTCTAAGGGGCAAAAATGATGGATGGCATAGAATGGTTTGAAAGTAGGAAAGTGCCACATGAGGTCTGGCTGCAGTATGGGAAAAGGAAAAGAGTGATGGGAGAAGCCAGCTCAGAGGCTTTTATTAGATAAGAATAGAGATAATGGTGGTTTGGACTAAGGTGGCATCAGAGACAGAATGAGTCCATCGATGAGAGATTCAGGAGCAGAATTTTCAGGGCTTGGTTGCACAGGGTTCTCTGACACATGAGTGTGTAAACAACCATTGCAGTTTAGGCTGAGGATACAAAGTTGACAATTTAAAATGGCCATGCTTATATATTACCTATCAGCTATCTATTACCAACAACCTTGTGAGGTCATATGCTATTATTTTCACTCTACAGCTGAGGAAAGAGACTTAAAGCAAGCAACACTGGGCTTAATTCAGAAGCCTGATATTCTGTCTCCAAATCCAGATGCTTTTCCTATACTGCATCACCTTGAGTGGTAGTGTTATGGGAATGACTTACAGAATTAAAAGAATCATTTTTGACTAACCATTTACGTGGCCTTGGGCAAGTTACTCTCAGATTCTGAAAATAATCTCTAAGGTCTCTTTGAGCTCAAAAAATTAGATGAGTCTATGATTTTATTCTGATTGGGGAGAAGTCTAGTCTTAATTAGCAAAACGACTGGATTAAATAATATTTTTAAAGAATGCAGTCTTATTACATTCAGGTACATACAGAAAAAGTAAATTCCCAAAAAATTATTTTTAAAGAGATGTTGCTGACCTAATTTAATAGCTAGATTAAAGAAGAACCAAAATCTTTTGTAATTGGTGGTAGCACCATTATTTTCAATTAAGTAACTAAAATCATAGCATCATTTTTTTATGCATATTATACCATATTTCTGTAAAAGTTAATACCATTGGAGATTTGAGGTTAATTAAATGTGTGTTTATTGGGCATCTAGTATTCTTAAGAAATAATTTCCTAAAGAGTAATAGACAATATATGATAAAGTATAAATCAGAATGGTTCAGAAAATAAGTTAGGAAAAACAGTATTGGAATGTATCACTGGCATGGCCTTAGCCTGATATTGAACGATAGGCAGATTATCAAGGTAAGGAAAAAGGTGAAGGATACTTCCACTAGGGAAAATGACAAACAAAGGAATAGAGGAAAAAATGTTCATTCTGTGTTTGGATTGTAGTATGGATGCCAGTCTGAGTGAAATTCCAGGTTTGTGTAAGAAAGTATTGACAAAGAAGCCTGAAGACTCAGGGTGACCCTTGGATGCCTGGCTGAGCCATTCGTATTTGATCCTGGAAGAAAGAAAGGACCATTGATTGGTCCAGGAAGGAAGTGACATAAAGGAAATATTGCTTCTAGAAGACTAATTTGATGCGATTTACATACATAATACAGAGTCAAATTTAAGCCTTGCCTTTGTTTACCGCAAATTTTAAGCTATTTAGTTTTTCTGTATAAAATCTACAAATAGCAAGGCAAGGATATAATTTTTAAAGTCAATAGGGTCATATAATGCATGTGAATAGCTGTATCATGTCATCTTCTGAAGACACACACATACAGATGTGCGTGTGTCCTGCAGGATAACTTGGACATAGAGAGTCTATGTAAGATGTAGGCATGCATGTTATTATGAAGGAAGTAAGTTGTGTGTGTGTGATATATAGTATGTAATATATGATGAGTAGGTAGAGTGAGGATAGCTTTTCCTAGATTGCTGGATTTTCGATGTAGACCATCTGTTTAGTTCTGTTCTTGTATAATATATGATGAGAAAATATTGTTAAATAAACCTTGGCAACACTAAAGGAACTTTGAAGTACTTCCCATTTTTATTTCAAAGCAAAGCTTGTTTTTTTTTCATATTCTTAGAATTAGTGAAGCTACAGTTTTCCCTGTATATGACTTAAAGAATCATTTATATTTTAAAAAATTTTATCATTAAAGATAATGTGTTCATTGTAGAAAAATGAGAAAACACAGAAAAGCCCAGGAAGAAAATGAAAAATTAATCATATGCTCAATACCAGAGAAATTTCTATTAACTTTTTTTGTTGTATACCATTTCAGACTCCCTTCTACCCCTAGGCATATATGTTCACAAGTTAGAAAATTAGGATCATGGTTTACATGTACCTGGTGATTTTTCTTTAAATAGCATATTGTGAATTGTTTTCTTTATTAAATATTCACTTATAACATCTTCATTAAAGGTTGCATAGGGTCCCATACTATAATTTATTCATCAATGCCCTATTGAATATAATCTTAGGTGAGTATTTTTATTTGTTAAATAGGAAGATATGACAATGAGCCACCCACGATTTGTTCTTGCTTCATAACCATAGTGATTAAGAATCTTAGGAAATTGGCAAATCAATGCATTATTATATCGTGTTTTGGAAAACATGTTGGTTTTCCTCCAACAGCTTATGTTATATTTGATTGCTTGTTCAGTGATACATCCTTGTTAATAGATCCCACGATCTCTTCATGAGTATTTATGTGCTCCCAACGATTTAACACTTTATGAAGTGCTTTCACAAACATTAATTTGTTTGGGCCCCAAGAATACTCTATGGGGAAGCAAGAAAGCTAAGAGTATTGACTACCCGCAATGTGAGTACTGTATGTAAAACAGTCCAGTGCCTGGCAATGTAGTGAAAACTCTAAAAATACTAGCTGCTGCTATAAGACATCGATGATCATGTTATTGCTTTAAATCCTTAAAAAAAGTGTTTTTTTTTGTTTTTTTTTAGTTTAAGGATTATTGTATCCCTTTTTTAGGAGAAGGAAACAGACCTTAGAAGGCTCAATAATTTAAATGAGATAAAGTGCTAGTCAGTAGTATAGCAAGCTATTATTTTCTCCCTCCTGGCTCAGTGCTCTTTCCTCTTCACAGCACCACCTCTGGCAGGGAAGGAGCATCAGTTGTTTCCTGCTTTTCAGTGGGATTTGACTTCATCATGAAAGGGAGTTTCGCCTGGCTCTTATTCCATGACTTGTGGGAAAATTTCTCTGACAAATCTCAAATTGTCTGGAATGTAGCAGTTTAAAAGCGTTATCTACATTGATCTACAATTTCAAGGTCCCACCTTCGAGTTACTTTTAGAATTTGTACATGGATGCCATCTAGCCAGGATGACTCATCTACATTCGGTTTGTCAATTTGTTTTCAAAGATCATATATATCTAGCATCCTTTCATTTGATTGTCCCTTTACAATATGAAACGGGTAACGACATTGAGATAGACTTAGGCAAAAGATCTAGTTTCCTGGCTTTTACCTTATTACCTTGGGTATGCTTTCTCATTCCTGTGGTCAGGTGGTTTATATAATTTTCCACCTGGTCCATTCCCTTTGCTACACTTAAAAACTTATATTAGGCTCTATAGATTGGCTTGCAAGCTATTCTTTAGTTTCTTTTTTTGGACTATAATTTCTAACTTGTACTTGAAGTACCACATTTTGTGACCTTCCTATATATTTATATTTTGTATATATTTTTATTTTTCCTTTGCCTTTTAGTATCTCTTGTACTTTATCAGTTGGTAATAAAGGACTTTTCCAAACTCACTTTTTTTCTTTTTTTTCCCTCCTGGACCTACATTTACTTCAGGCTTTGAAATGTTCTAAAGAGCTTTAAGACATTTTGTGGATTATTTATTTTTATTTGTAGTTTTTCTTTACTAATAATGTCATCTTTTTTACTGTTTCCTTTTCTAAAATTAAATAACAATATGATTGATTTCTTTGGATTTCCCTCCACCACTAGGATGTGGGGTTGAATTTTGTTATACATGGCTTAGCCTCAGCTGTTTCTGCAGCTACTTTGTATATAGTCCTTCTTTCTCACCCCCAGCCCTTCTTTTCTATTCATTCTAGAACTACCTGTCATGGGGAGCAGTTGTATGGCCTATAAACACACGCACATACATACATGTATTTAATTCTGTTTTTTTTTCTTCTAGTTCGCATTAAATAATCAAAAAGCCTTATTAATATCTGCTTTTGGTTTTAATTTTCCAAATTAGTTTCAGTGTCAAAGTAAGATGGATTATTGTATCACTTGTAACATTTTAATTAGGTATAGAATTGTCTGTTACAAGCACCCAATAAAGTTAATGTAGCCATGTTTTTAACACTAGTGTACTTTATCATGTTTCTTATTTCAAATGCTTTATCTTCTGTCCACTGGTTCTTTTTTAAGCACTCATGAATATTTTTAATGTGTCTAATTCTCTACATTCTCATTATCAATACTCTTATTGTAGCTATGTTGTCTCCTGCTCTGTAGGGCTTATAGCAATTGGTTCCCTAGCTTTGGGCGGAGTGACTCTTAGGTCCTTTCCTATAGGTCAATATGGAGTCAGGGAGAAATTAAATATTGAGATTCAGCTTTGACTCTGTCATACGTGTTATTTAGGAAAGTGGGTTAACATCACTTGGACTCAAATTTATCATGTGAAGGAATTGGGTTTTTTTTTTTTTAATGCTGATTTTTTTTTTTAAATGCACTTTAAATATAGCCAAGGCTTTGCCTATAGTCTTTCTGTAATGCTTATACATATACATTGAAAGTAAGGTAAATTTTAATTAATGATACATAATAGGGTAATTTCAAAGAAACCACCAGTTGGCAAGGTAAACTTAATCATACTGCTGAATAGTGGTGTCTAAATCATATGAGGGCAGTATAATTATCTACAGGAAACCTAGTCCTTTTGCCATTGATTCCTATACTGATTTCAGCCAAACATCCTGCAATATGTACAACTATCCACAAATGGAGCGAGCATGTGAGAATATGAATGTTTTATGAAATCTCTCACCCTTTTACAGCTTTTTCCAGAGGTAGCCATAATAGTAATACACTGTATTTTCTCTGGTTCTGTCTTAAGATTTAGGCTATCTCTAATCATCCTCAACTCCTTCTCTGTGAATAGGAGGTCCCAGAGCAGATATTCCTTTATAGATTTCACCTTATATTATATTCCAGAGTGATCATTGTGACTCAAGGAGAATGATAGTCTTAAGGATTCTGTGGCTTAGTTTGGGCTCAATAAGAAAGAGTTCAGTGATTGCTTCATGAGCGTGGTAGAAAAGAAGTTACAGGGCCTGGTCTTTGCATGCTCCCTACTGTCATCATCCTCAATATTTACGTTATCCCATGCTTTGTTCCTGTCCATGGTCTGTGAGTCACTTCTGTTTAGGCCTCTTCAGTTGTTCCTTTGATTCATGTTTGACCCATACATGTTCCGATAATTGATCGCCTTGTCGAAATAGGCAAAATACCTTCTATTCCCATTTGAGCCATGTTTTGTGATTAGAACAAATGTTATCTTGGTCTTTCAATACCTGTGTTCAATTTTTAAAAAAGGTCATTCTTTTATTAAAGTGCTCCCCCTTCCCAATTGGGGAGTTGTTGTTCCATGGGTATACAGTTTTAGTTACGTAAGATGAGTAAGTGCTAGAGTGCTCCTGGACAATGTAGTGCCTATAGTTAATACCGTGTTATGCTTTTAAAAAAATGTGTTAAGAGGATAGATCTCATGTTAAGTGTTCTTACCAAAAAACACAACAAAACAAAACTCAAGGAAACTTTGGGAGGTGATGGATTATGTGTATGTTCGTGCATTCGGTGTATGTGTAGGTCTGAACTCATCACATTGTGCACATTAAATATGTGCAGGTTTTTGTATGTCACTTTTACTTCAATAAAACTGCTTAAAAAAACAGCAAAACAAAAGTGCTCTGCTCCCCAAACAGCCAACAACTTCCAAGCACCCAGAAGATTCAAGTGTGAGTTTATGAGCTGGGTCAGAGAGCATTTCATTTATCATTGAAACTATGGCTTTTGTTTTGAACAATGCTGTCCCCCCACCCCAAATCCTTATCCTTATACTTAGCTTTATTCAGGTTTTGCAACCTGAATCTTTCTTTTACTGGTAAATTTCTTCCTATATAACTTTTCAGTTTCTCATGTAAGTAGACACCTTTAGAAGTCCCATAATAGAGCATCAGGCTTTCCAGAAAGCAGTAATATGGTGGGATAGTAAAAATGATGTCTGGTATGAGAGCTCTTTTTTCCATAGATAAAAGAAATAGTGCAATTTTATTTTATTTTATTTTATTTATTTATTTATTTCCCCTCTTTAATTCCACCCTTCCACCCTGACCTATGGATGTTGCCGTTTCTCTTTAAGAACTGGATCTCTGAAGGCAAGGCGTCTCCTCCCACACGCTCACAGTGTACACCCAGGGCCAGGTGCCCCCACACTCTGGGGGCCTGGTGCACCCCGGATATGGTCCGTGGCTCCACCTGGGGCGTGAACCCAGGTCCTTCTGCGTGTAAAGCAGACGTGCTAACCATTGAACTATGGAGCCACCCGGAAATAGTGCAATTTTAAATATCATCTGTGATATTTATTTAGAAATTCACTCTTCATTCTCATGTGAAAAAAGGGTTAGAAATGGTCTTACCACACTGGCCTCTTAAAAACCAGTATAGGATTCTAAAAGCACAAAACCAGTCTATGTAGAATACAGTTGCTGGGAATGGAATAACAGATTGTGGACGGTGGCTTTATAATATCTGAAAGTCACTAAGCTTGTGCGCCAGTGAAGGAGTCTACATAGTGAGGCTGCACCATTTTATAGTAATAATAACTAATTACTAATTTAAACGTATTAACTCAATTCTAATATTAAGTATTTGCATAATACAGGTGAAGAAAGTGAACTATAGAGAAGTTAAGTTGTCTCATTTCACACAGCTAAAAAGTAGCAGAGCTGAGGTTTGAACCTGGATAATCTGGCTCCAGAGTCAACAAATTTAGCCATTATACTACAGTATACTTCAAAATAAAGGATAGTATTCTTATGGGAGTAATTTTGTAAAGAAGTAAGGATTATCTGTTCATTGTTCTAAGAATACCACACATGTAATCGGTATCTGCGAATGAGCGTTCCAAAAGGCCTTCACTTTAGACTTTCTAGATTTTCGTCCATGGCTCTAAATGGCTTTTGTGTACTAGGTTAACCAACACACTTGTTCTGGCGGTGACTCTGTCTTAAATGAGCTCCAGTAAAGCCATTTTCAGAGATGGGTGGGAGAGAATGATTGTGACAATGACAGTAATGATAGTGATGGCTATGACACTGCTGCTGAAGTTGTTGCAGTGTAATTGTACAGCCTCCACAAGGAGAGGCAGGCAGCCTTTATGGAGCAAAGCTCCGGAGCTTTTTAATGCAAGGACTCAGCTTTTACTGCCAACTGTAGAAAAGAGAGAATATTTGACAATGTGTTATAGAAAAAATATACCTATATATCTATATCTAATCTTTCTCTATCTATATCTACCTATTAATCTATCTATATCTTTTGAGTAAATAGTGTTAGTCTTCCAGGCCCCGTTCAGCCCAGCAGATATTCTATTTCTGTTTGAGCCAAGGAATTGTTTAAATTTTTCTATCCATAATAAAAATTCATTTTAGAGATAATATTGTGAAAAAAGGCATCCCTTTTGTATATATATACCATATCTCAGGGGGCAGTAGCAAAATAGACTTTTTTTGGATGACGTTTAGTCCAGATTAAATTGGATATATTATTTGGTTTAGAATATAAAGATTTCAGAAGTGGAAAGTAGTGAATGAAGTTGGAAACTTGGATATTATTGTAATAATTTTCTCACATGTAAGATAGGGCTAATATTGCCTACCTTACAGAGTTGTTATGAATATTAAATGTGATATATCATTTGAAAAACTGGTGCACCATATAAATTTAAGCTCTCATTATCATTAAATACACGAATCATTTTGGTACAACATTCATTTAACAGTATTTTCCTTTTTTTGTGCTCTCTTATTTTGAAGACTGTTGCTAATGAGAATTCTTCTACATTAATTTAACTAAAGAGACTGATGTGTAACCTTTACTTGCTTTCCCAAATAAAGATGTGCTCTGTTGTTTACAGCCCTGTTAATGTTTATTCAATTCTGCTTCTTAGATTCTGTGTTTCCCTAAGCCTCTGCTTTAAAAGACTTCCCTTGCCTAGATCCTTGTAAACAAGACTTTCCTGTCAGTGTTTTTTTTTTTTTTTCCCCCAGCAACCCACAGCGCTACCATTGTATTTGAAGTTTGGCTTCAGTGGATCTTTGAAGGCTGACTTTCTCCTGACTTGTGTAGGTCCCACTCCACCTCACTGTGTAGCTGATGCACAGGAAGGAATTGCTGTGGTTCTCTGAATATGCCCTTCCCTGGCAGAGCTATGTGGCTGGGAGCATCACTTTCGTGCTGGTACCCTACCTTGCAGACAAAATACCAACAAATTAGAGCAGTCCGAAAGTTGCTACCATGTGGGATAATTGAGCTCCATGGCACTTGGAAGGCCATGTTGTGCTTGATGGTAGAAAGATGCCTTTTTCTTTTGGCTAAAGTTCATTTTTTTGTAACAGCTTTTGATGGATTTTCTACTGGTGATTTGGCTGACTGCTTCCTCTCATACAAGGGTGAGATTCTATTTATCCCTCAGGTAAATCTTTAATAATTATGCCTTATTCTCTAGCCAGCTTCTAGGACAGGCCTACAAACATTTTTTTCCCCTCAACATCTCATCTTCAAATGAGATTTTCCCTTACCTTTCATTGCATAAAGAGGACTTGTTTTACCAGTAAGCAAAGTTTTCTACCTCCAGACAGACTACTGAACACGATACTATTTTTGAGAACTTTGGCAGTGTGAAACACCCCTTTCTTAGCTAAGCAGTTGCTATTAGATACTATCGTTTATATTTCAGTATTGCATCAGACATTGTCATGCAGATAGAACTTTTAAAAGGTGTTAATTGGCAATTTATGACCAGTGTGTAAAAATATAGGGTGAAATATGTTAAGGAATAATCGAGAAGCCTTATGGCTATAGTTCTCAAAGTGTGGTCCCTGGACCAGTTACAAAGGCATAATCTAGAAACCTGTTACAAATGCTAATTATCAGGCTCTAATAAAATGAGAAACTGGAGGAAAGTCCCAATGGTCCAGTTTATCTGGTTTAACAAGTCCTTCAAGGTGATTGTGATGAAGACTAAGTTTGAGAACCACTACCCTATGGAATGAGACATGAAGAGACCTTTACTAGCTCATGGTAGTGATGCTAAGTGACGACTGACTGATGCTAGATTTCTATATATCTGCTAGAAAATGTGAAAGAAAGTCATTGTGGAATAGTCTTCTTATTTTTTCACTGCACACTCCAGATGTTGGAAGATTTCCAGCTGACAGGAATGATGTACTTTTCTCCACCACAGGAAATTTGAGATAAGAGTAACACTAGTTGCTGTAACCCCCATCCCCCTAACAAAATATACCACAGGTTGAATACAATAGGAGTATGTGTCTCATAATCTAAGGGAGTTTTGGGCCAACAGGCAACCCTTGATCCTGTCATTCAGGATCTGATATTTGAGAGCTATAACACATGACTTAGAATTTTGTCATAGGGGTTGTAGCTGTCTGTAAAAAATAAGAAGAGATAAGCAAGGAAATATTTCATGGAGAATCTTGGAAGTGCTCCATATCACTTCTGAGTACATTCCATCAAGTAGAACTAAACCACATGGTTACTCCTCAGTGCAATGAACACTGGGAAATGTGGCCCATCTGTATTCCAGAAAGAGGAGGAAATACACTTTGGTGAAGAGCAGTCTCTGTCATAAGTATCCGTTTTTCACATATCTCTTTTAATGTTCTCAAAGTTTCAAGTTATAGTTGTATTATATAAAAAGTCTGGGAAAAACAATTCTCATTCTATTATCCCCATAATTTTGCAAGTGACTTAGAGGCTCTGATATTCTCATACAGAAAGATGATGGTGACTATCAAAGCAAGACATGTGCCACTTAGGTGGTAGTTGACTCTATACTTTTGTAATCTGGGCCCCTGTTCCCTTGTCCCTGATACCTAAACATTGAATTGATATGCATCATATCTTGAGAATCATTTCCAGGTATCACCTTGAATGTTGACATGGATTTCTAGGTATCAGAGATAAAATACTCAAAAGTCTCAAATTTTGTAAATTAAAAACACTGGAATAGGAGTCAGGAGACTGGGAGAGATTTGTGCTCATCAAAAGGATACTTGGCTTTTCTGAGCAGGAATTCCTTTCTTTGTAAAATGTTAGAGCTGATGATTCTGATAACCCCTTTCAGTGCTAAAATGTTATAAGCACAAATTCATTTTCTGTGCCCGAAATTATTTGTCCACAAACATTTACTGAGTGCCAACTACATCCCAGATATTTCACTAAGTGCTAGACAAAACAATAAATAAACTTCTGTCCTCAAGATCCTGGTCTATTTTGTGAAAAAGATAAATACACTGATAAGTCAATTTAGGTACTACATTACTTAATAATTATATGTTGAAAATCTTGGTGTTACTTTTGTTTTTTCCATATTGTAAATATCCTTTTCTTATTAAAAGCGTTTCAGTCATATAAGTCACTGGTGTGTGTAAGACATAAATTCAATGTTCTTTTTTTTCAAAACACCAGTATATTAAATATTTTTTCAACAAATTCTACAGCCTCATGAAAAAAAACAAAAACTCTAAGCTAACTTAAATAGAGCTCGGCTACTCCATTTGGGTTAATTTTAATTGGCTACATGAGAAAAGAAAATTTGGAAGGTACCCAAATAGCATTTATAGAGATCCATATTGTATCAGATTTTTCTGCTTTATATGGATGTCGATAGATTCTCAGAAGAAATTTATAACTGCAATAGAAAACTGAATGACTATTGATTATTTTTTAGTTACGAAAACTAATTGACACATAAAACTTTGTAAATTCTTTCAGATGAGGATGGGTATAAATTAAAAGCTAATTAAAGCAGAGGTTTATAAAGACACTATCTCCAATTCAATGGAGTATACATTTTTGTTGTGGATTAGGAAGATAACCCTTGATCTCCTCACCTAAAACTGTGCCCAACAAACAAATCCTAGACATAAAAATTATTTCAATTGCTAAAAGCAATTATATATGTTGTCTTTTTTCAACAGAGAATACAATTATTTTAACAAAATGATATTACAAAAATTAAAGTGCCATGCAGAGACAACAGGACTGATTAGTCTGTTATCTGTAACTCCATACTTTTAACGAGCCTTTTATCTTTGAAGACACTGAACATCTGGGATCTGAGCACTGACCCCTATTAGTTACAGTGGTTTCCTTTTACCTTTCTAAACAATCTCATAGATAAACCTCTAGGAATCCTACAAAACGGGGCCCTTATTGACCAAATGAATGGCTGTCTCTCTTTTTCAATTTAAGTTAAAAAGAACACTCCTGCAAAATGAGACAATGTACAGTAGAAAAGATATTCCAGCCGCAGCTCCAGTGGTCACCATCAGTGTGGCCTTATAATCTCTCCCCACTTCATTTCCCAAACAGCCACCAAAGTGATTTCTCTAAAACTCACATCCATGTATTTCACCTTCTCTTTAAAAGTTCCTGAATAGATGGGAGGATGAGGTCAACACTCTCAGGTCTGCCGCGCAGGGCACCTTATCCTATACTAGCCTCTTTCCTCTGCACTCTTTCTTATAGCACTTAAACTGCAGCAATAATGAGTGTTTTCTATTCCAATGACATCTCCTCCATCATTTCAATTCTGAAGTCTTTATGTCCTCATCGTGTTTTGCTGGCAAATTTATTTAGTCTTCAAGACTTACGCCAATAGTACAACTGGTTTTCACATAGCCTCCATGGCCAACCAATAGCCTCATTCATTAATTTAGTAAACATTCACTGAGCTGTTGCCATATGCCAGGAAATATTCTACACATTGGGTATTTGGTAGTGAGAGAGGCTCCTATTTTCTTTGTGCAGCTCACTATAAAATGTAGGAAGACAGATGACAATAAACAAGTGAGTAATGTAATTTCAGATAGAAGTAGATACAGTGAAGAAAAAAACAGGGTGATGAGCGTTCCCATAGGAATCTGCCTGTGGTTGCACTAGCTCACCACATGGAGCTCTCCTGGAATTCGACAGTCATGTGCTATTGATCTTAGTCTCCATATCTTCCCTGTCCGTTTCCAACATGGTGACCAACACGTTGGCTACACTGAATATATCTGGATTAATGAATGAATGGTTAATATTTTCAATTTTTATGCTATAATTTCTTCATCCAAAAAATGAAGGGATTGAAGAAATGAGTACTAAGGCCCCACCCGCTCTGAGGTTTTAAACATAGATATTCTACCTTATCTGATGTTTTATTTATAATTTTCAAAGGGACTGGTTATTGACATACATCTCAGAGTCCTAAGTCACAACTAAAATTTACATGATCTTAAAAATACTTATTAAAACAAAATGGCAGCTGAAAATGTATCATAGATGATATTTTCTGGAATTTTACGGAGTTACTTTCCCAGATTCACTGGTAGAGTTTATTGTCATTTGAAACATATCTGTGAAACATTTTTTGAATGCTCCAGGACTCTATTTTTTCAAATATTGAATTAACTAGAAATTACAATTTATAGTCAATGGCAATATTGGAACCTTAATATATTTTAAATTAAAATGATTTTATTCACTTTAAAACCACATTCAATTAAAATGAAATAACTGCATAATGTTACTCATAAAAATGCATTAAATCATATTCTTTCATTAAAATACTTTATACATTTTGAATACAAAGTGAAAAACAGAAGAAAAAGAGATAAGAAAGTGACAGCAGAAATTAACTGAAAACAGAAAAATAATATGGAAATCTTTGGATAAGATCAACATAATAGACAAATATCTAAAAATTTTAATAAAAAATAGAAAATAAAATATGCAACATTATAAATGATAAAGGGGCTCTAACTATTGAGAAGGAGGAGATTAAAAACTAAAATTTACTTTGTAAAACCCATTTGGATACATTTGAAATTGTAGTAAATTAGATGAGTTTCTTAGGAAATTATAATTATCAAAATTTACTTTATTATTGATTGATAAATACTGCAAAAATAAAAATTAAAACATGAAAGAATTCTTTTAAAATTTTCTTGTTCTTCATGGTTTTATAGGCAGTTTATGTGAGAGTGCTAAGGTAAAGTTAATTCTCACAGTAACTTTTCAAAAGTACAGAAAAATAAAATTGAGTGTAAAACTAATACCTCTATCTACTGTGGTGAAGCTACATAATCGTGATACCAAAACTTTACAAAATAATAACAAAAAAATTCTACAAAGGTACAAAAATTTTAAATAAAACAATAATAAATAACATTCATTAATATTTAAATAGAATATATAATTAAAAGTTTATCTTGGAAGTGTATAATTTAATATACATTTTTTTCTTAAATTGTATTGGTTAAAGGATAAAAATTATTTGCCTCACTAGCTCTCAAAATGATATATGATGTCAGTTAAAGCATATTGTTGTTAAATTCTTCAAATTTTCTTGCAAGTTAAGGAAAATCAATGAGTAATATCACTCTTATCAATGAAAACCTACAAGCATTTTTATTAAATGAGAAACAAGATGTTTGATGTGAGAAATATTGTTTGTATTCCAGGAAATTTTAGCTAATAAAATATGAAGTTTAGAACTACTGGGAAGGAGACAAAATCATCTCTATTTACATAAAAGATGACTATCTACATGGAAAACTCAAGAGAGTTAACTACATAACAGCAATTAGAACTAATAAAAAAGTATTTAAAAATACTTTCCCTATATGACAAAAACGGGTAAAACATTTAAAGAAAAATAAAATATATTTTAACTATAGCAACAGACTTTAATCAGGATTAGCATTATTATTTATAGGAAAGAATTATAAACTATAGTGTAAAACATGTGTCTTTGTTATTATAACTGAAGACAAGGCATTGTTTCATGAATATTGTAAATATGTCAGTTCTTTCCAAATTATTGTGTACATCTTAAGTCTTTTCCAACAAAATTTACAAATAATTTCTCAAACTTTCCACAATTATTCTAAAGTTAATTAAATCGATGGTTGAGGATAAAAAAGATGATAGCTAACACTCACATAGTACTTCATGTCACAGATGATCTTATAAGCTTTATGTTTATTTAATCCCCACAGAGAAGAGGCATAGACAACTGTATGTTGGTTTGTCCTTGCTTCATTTTTCTTTCATGTCATACATCCTGCCTTTGCTAAGAAACAAGCAAAAAGCCTACCAGAACTCAGTTTTTAAAGGAGTTAATCTTTGTGACTTTTTTCCCCAAGAGCCATGTTACTTGGCTTCATCTTTGCTTTACATATTTTCCCTTTTCTTGCTAATGTTTGCTCCCTCCTGCCACACAAACCCGCAAACCATGGAACAACTACCCGTAGATTTCCCTGTTCGTTCTTCACACTGTGCGGAAGTTCAGGAATAAGAGCTTTGATGCTTTTGGAATTTCTGTGCTGGGAACTCATTAATATGGATCTCAGTTCTCTGAGCAATGATGCCGATAAATATATTCTGGAAGCAGGATGTAGTCTATTTTCTATAGAGTTGGAGTAGCATCAGTATGAGGTAAATTGTAAACTGTTGCTAAACTGCATATTTGTAAATTAATGATGCATAGTGCCCAGTTTCATTTCTAAGAGTGTGCATACTTTATTTGATTTTCTAATCTGATGCAAATTGTCCTTTGAAGCTGAATTCAGGATTCTTTTCAACATGTGCCCGTTACAGAGGTTTTTTTTTTTTTTTTGCTAGATTTTCTACAGACCCAAGTGCCTGTAGGTTGACTGTCAGTCTCTATGATTGTGCAGGACGAGCTGAGTCTCATAATGTCCTGCTTATTTTAGCAGAGTGGTTGCTCCTGGAGCAGAGTGATTGGCATACAGCAATTTCTGAATGACTGCAACTAGGACCTCTGAACACAGTTACCATCTGTTGAACAGGGGATTTCAGGACCCCAGAATAGAATGTGTTTAATAACTTCTTCAAGATTCTTCCTTGATTTCCCAGGATGATCACTGAAAATAATTGAATAAAATCGGTCCATAGATAGGGCTCCATCAATTCCACTACAACAAGCCATGCTATCCTTGGAAACAGACATCCTGTAGAAGTCTATGGTATTTAAATAGGAATTGATAAATTTGGTTTCCATGTTAGTAACTGAAGTATACTTTGTTGTCTCAGAAAAGGTTAACTGATAATGTTTTACAATATTTTTTAAAAAATACGTTAGCAACAACTACATGTATGTCAGTTTTAGTAAAGAAATTGGGAATTAAATTTTCTCTCCTTTCCTTTTGAAAACATTAAATATTGAGAAGAAAAATGTTGAAATACTCATACTAGTAAGTGCTACATTTTCTTGTCAAAGCATCCTAGCAGATAGAGCAATTTCACTCATCTTTTTGACTCTGATATCAGTGACTTCTGCAAATTTGAGGTGCTGGGCAAGGTTTTTACTTTGTCTCATCATTATCCAGAGTCTATAAGGTTAATCCTTGGGGGGAGGGGTCTTCAAGCATTATTAATGTCTCTCCTAAGTCTCAGATCAATCTGAAGATTGTAAAAATATGTTAATCAAAAGCAAATTTGTGGGCTTTGTATTAAAATTCAGAATAGAGTGTGACCAAAGAAATAGTGCTTTGGTGGATTTCTGTAGTACACATTAACAATGAGTTTTAATATACTCATTTTTAGAAATTGACTGTATAGACATTTTCATGACATTTTGGAAAATTTTAAGCAGCTGCTTTTCAATTTTATTTAGCCTTAAGGCTATGCTTGCATTGCCGGCAACTCAGACATAACTGCCTGGAGCTAATGCAAAAAGTTTCTGAAATCATCAAATGAGGAAAAGGGTAGAGAGATGTGAATTAATAGAGTCTCTCAAAGAATGTCAGGTGTATTGGTGGGCCTTGGATGTGCGGGTCCACTTTGAATATTTAGATTGACCAGGTGTTTGTATGAGTGCATAATCATGAGTATGTGACTAGCTGAACATAAAATGAAAATACACGGGAACAGATACCGACATCCATTTAACTAGCCAGTGTTAGTGAGGAGGTTTGTAATATGAAGCCTGGGATGGAGCAGCCAAGTGAAGCTGCATTTTATAGAGCATTTTATTTTAACTGCTCTTGGGGTGATGACCCTCCTAATGTGAATATTAGGACTATTTCTCTAGAATATGCACATTCACAATGTGAGAGACCAAGACCCCTACTGGTTCATGGAACAGCAGAAATGAAACATTTGGACTTCTGTCCATGGTATTAGCAAGGTTTTACTTATAACGGATTTATATGTGGCACAGGATACATCAGGGCAAAGCAAATAGAGGCCTCAATTTTTTCTCTCTCCCTCCCAAAGAAATGCTCTAGGTCTGTGCTTTTAGGATGCCAGCGTGAGTTTGGAGGTCTTATTAACATGAAACATGGATTGTCTTTACTCTTGGTGTTTATTCATTATTAGCCTATGGGCCACATAATGTGCATCTTAATCCTAAACTCTGCATTCTAACTTCCATGTCAACCAGATATACCTGGAATCCAGATATAGAAATTCCAACTAAGAGGGAGTGTTTAAGAACATTGCGACCTAGGACTTACAAATACCATTAAGGTTCTGTATAGAGAACAGAAGCTTCCCAAGCAGCAGTAGGCTGACCCTGGCATGTCACACCCAGATTCACACACCGCCCTTAGATTCAATTTAAGAGAGATCGTCGAACCTCAAACTATACTGAATATTTCTCCCCTGATCTGCAGGCATCTGTGTACTATTTTATTGACATAGCTGGATCCCACATTATAATTATAGACTACAACTTTGGCATTTACACTTCCCATTTCACAGATATTAAACACAAGGTGACATAATTTCTGAAAATAAATAAATAAATAAATAAAAATATATATATAAATATAAATAAATATATATATATATGTTTTATGGATGTTCTATTGATACGGAAGGATTTTAATTATTTCTCTTTCTTGAATATTTCAAAAACACATGCATGACCTGTAATTCCAGTCAAGTTAAAGATTTTCTAAGACCTATATCATATATAGCTCCAAACTATTGTTTTAAATCAACCATGAACTTTTCTCCAAGTTGGAAAGTGTGATAGTAATTTCATGTTTCATAGAATTTATTTTTGTGGCAAAGATCTACAGCTTTCCAAAGAAATAGGAAAAGGTTCTAATTCTTGTTTTCCTGACATATTAGGAGACAAGGAATGTGATCAGCTGACTAATGAAAGGAGGATGGTGGCAGTGAAGGGGGTATAGGCAATAGCCCACCCATCCCAATTGGCCTATGTGTCAGATATGTCATAGCTGGTCAAATCTTTCTCTAAAGATTCTTTCCAACCCAGTATCATAAGGATGAATTTCCTTCTGCTTTTGTTAAAAATAAAATGAAAATAGAAAAGGGAAAAAAGCTATCAGATGAGGCCCTGAGAGTTTACACTCCCCCCAGTTTTTCTGATTACTCCATAGTTAGGAAGCAGATTCATAGATAGGTTTTCAATTGACTTACTTTCTTCATGCCTCTACCCCAAGTGGGCGAGAGATTGCAAAAGGGGGAGGTAACTGATCTCTAGAACTAGATGTTTTCTTTTCATGTGAACAGTTCTATTAAGCCTTGTGGTGTTTGATTGGAGTTACCTCCTGTATATTTGTAGCTTATGAAACACATCCTCAGTGAATTTTTTCTTCTGCATTGCATGACGAGAATAGGAATTATCCTCATGCTCTCACTCCACACTGATGTGTCCCCACAATGGTAGTTATGAAAACAGTGCTACTTAATATTTTCTTTGATTGAGTGATCCAAAGGGAGCCGTGGGTACGTATTACTTGGCTTTGTTATTTTCAAACCCTTAGGCAAGAAGCCATTTGCTTCAATGTTTAGGCAAGACCATGCTAAATGTGAAGTACAGAGTAGAAATCCCAATTTGTCAATTCAGATGACATTCACCTAGAGAAAATATTGGAATACTTTAATCTATCTCAAGGCATTTAAGCAAGGTACATGCACTGTAGTGACACTTTATATTTCTTCCTCCTCGGAGATATTTGGGGGTCATTAAATATATCCTGAGCAGAGATCTGAATCCCCTTTACAGGAAAATACACTTAGGAAGGTGAAGGAATTATACAGGAAAGAATGGGTATGTGGAAAAGCAGCCTCTTCCTGTATGTATTTCCTGATTCTTCAATTTGTTTTAACTCCTTCTTTTCTTACACATTGTGTTTGTATTATTTCTATATGCTCTTCCCTCTGCTTATAGTGTACCCCCACTCCTCTTCATTTAGCAATTCCTACATATCTTATAGGTCCTTCTCTTTGATTAGAAAAGCCCTCCCTGACCCTATACCATTAAAATTAGGTCCTCCTTTGCTATTCTATTTCATTTCATCATCTTTTTTTCCTTTGTAACACATAGGACTGGTTGTGATTTTACACTTATTTGTGTGCTTATTTGCTTGACACCTGTTTTTTAAACCAGACTCATCATCGTGAAGGCAAGGACCATTCCCCCTTCCCTTTATCTCTATTGCGCGGTATAGGCTCACCTTCTTTTTTAAAATAATAACATTCACTATTATACTAACAGAAAATACTATTTATAACAAATACGTAATATTATTTACCACTAATATGTAACATACCTTGATTATCCTGAATTGAAAATATATAGTCTACCTTACAGATATAATTTTTTAAAAGTTAAGATAATAACTATAATAAAGAGAAGATATAAAGGAAAAGTAATTGCAAGAAAATGTATATTTCAATATATAACTGCTCAGGCATGACTTCATGACAAGACGTAATACAGTCGGCAAGTGCATTCGTGTATACATGGCTACACAAATTTTGATGATAAAACCTACCTGTGAGGTCTCAGACCTTCTTTGTGTTTGCTTTCTTCCTATCATTAAACATTTTTACACATTTGAACATTATTCTCTTTAAAATTGATTCATGTCAGTGGGTGCAGACACAGAAAAATCTTCACCAGGTCTGGGAAAAGATTGTTAATTATAGTAGTGGCAAAGATGGAGTCGCAGAAGACAGGATTTGGGGGTTATTTTTCTGTATCTATACTGATGCCATGTTATAATTTATCATGGTAGGGTGTCATTTAGTATTCGAAAGTGGCATTTTAAAGGGGATTTAAGTAATTTTTGCTTGTGCCAAGTCTCTGGGCTAGGAGTAAGACAGCCTCTGCTTTATACTAACTTTAGGATCTGCACCATCTCAAGCTAGACAGTTAACTTATTTCTTGCAAATTATCTTTCTCTTGTGTGGTTAAATTAATGCTTGTAAGCAGTGCTGAGAATGATCTATTTCAATAGAAGGTGTTTCAGAAATGCAAAGTGTTATTGTTACAATTTGTGCTCATGTGGATACATCTTTCAGTGTTGGGCTATGATTGTTCAGGGATGGCTAAACCTCAGACTGAAAGTTTAGATAATGAGATCAGGTATTTTCACAGTTTCTTGTGTCTGAGAATCTCAAAATATTCAACCTCAATACAAATACAAATAATTTAGCAAATACACACACACACACACACATATGTACATATATATGTATTTATATACATATATACATATATGTATGTGTGTATATATACATATACACGTGTGTGTGTGTGTGTGTGTGTGTGTGGTGTGTTAGTCACCTGATTTGCTGTGGGAGTCATTGGCAGATGGCAGAGACAAAATTGCCTGTTATATCCTCTCTCTGGCTACCTGGTGAAAAGAGTTCCAATTTTATAAAGCCTTAAACACGCAAAATCAAAATGACAAGTTAAATACACTTAAATCAGGTTGCTTTTATAATTCAGGATGTTTTATATCCACAAAAAGAGTGAAACTTGATTTTTTTCTTCTCTACTCCTCTTAGAGCACCTGCTACCTTTATCACTCATCATTTATCACAGCACTTAATATCTCCCTTGTGTTGTTAACCTATTTTATGGACCTGTATCTTGCCTTTCTAATTAGATTACAAACTCCCATGAGATAGTGATAATCTTTTCTTTAAAGAAAAAAAAAGAAAAATTTCTCACTATCCAGCTTGCTTTTGGCCTATACTAGATAAACCATATATTATTCTTATGTAACATAATAAAATAAAAATCTTATGTTGAACAGTATCATAGCTGAGTTTTTGCATCAGAGCTTACTAGCAATTTCCATTTGAGTAAAATCATTATATATATCCTCTTCCTTTACCATGCCTTACTCTGCAAAATATCAGATGCAATGTGGATTTCAAAAAATAATTGAAATCACACCCAGTCACTTCAGATTATGCTAAAGTTTCCTTTGGTATTCTTTCTTTATTTGAGAGGTGGTTATGTTTCAGGAGAAACATGCTTTGAAAAATTGTTTTTCATCATCCTCCTCTTCCATATTGGACTCTGAAGCACCAAAGCCATATGTTCTATATTCTTTATTAACAGAATTTCTTGTAGAGAGAAGATTCTCAAGAAATTTGAACTAGTATGGAGTTGACTGTTTACTGTACCCCTAAATTGTTTATGAAAGTGTGTGTGTGTGTGTGTACCCCCTTAACCACATTTTCTTTTTCCAGGGTTTCAGTTATCTGAGGTCAACCACAATCTGAAAATATTAAATAGAAAATTTCAGAAATAAACAATTCATAAGTTTGAAATTGCACACACACCATTCTGAGTAGCATGATGAAATCTTGCGCCATCCCACTCTGCACTTCAATTATCCCTTTGTCCAGCATATCCCTCCATGTGCTCCCCAACCATTAGTCATTTAGTAGCCGTCTCAGTTATCAGATAGACTGTCACAGTATTGCAATGCTTATGTTCAAGTAATTCTTATTTTACTTGATAAGGGGCCCAAAGTGCAAGAATAGTGAGGCCGGCAAATTTGAATATGCCAAAGAGAAGCCGTGAAGTGCTTCCTTTAAGCAAAAAGGTGGAAATTCACCACTTAATAAGAAAAGAAAAAAGTCATATACTAAGGTTGCTAAAACCTGTAGTAAGAATGAATCTTCTATCCGTGAAATAGTGAAGAAGGAAAAAGAAATTCGTGCTAGTTTTGCTGCCACACCTCAAACTGCAAAAGTTATGGCCGCAGTGCGTAAGTGCTTATTTAAGATGGAAGAGTCATTAAATTTGTGGGTGGAAAACATGAACAGAAAATGTGTTCTGATTGATGGTCATTGATGGGAACACACTGAACCTATGCTGGGACACCAGCAAGGGATCCCCTGAAACTAGTGACCACTTTTACATAACTTTTATTACAGTATATTGTCATAATTGTTCTATTTTATTATTAGTTATTGCTGTTAATCTCTTTCTGTACATAATTTAGAAGTGAAACTATCATAGGTATGTATGTATAAGGAAAAACATAGTGTATTTATGATTCAGTGCTATCTGTGGTTTCAGGCATCCACTGGGGTCTTGGAACGTATTCCCTGTGGATAAGGGGCAGGGATTGGGGGACTCCTGTATATGTGTGCTAATATTTTCCTGCAAATAACATAGTAAAATCAATAGAGTATACAAATCTAGGGCTGTAAAAACATCTCAACATCAGTCTCTCTTCCTTTGATCTGGTTGCATGTGAGCCATCTCTCTCGGCTTAATTATCCATCTGACTGCATGGACAGACTGAATGGACAACAGAATATGTTTCACATCTCTTTGCTTTTATAGTTACCACTATAATTGTATTATATGGCCACCACTCTCTATAGTAGAGATCAGCAGTTTCTGAAATGTGTTTCAAACAACACTTTTTGTGTGGGAGGTTAATAGGTATTACTAGGAAAACAGCTTTTATGATCAAAGACGTTTGGAACAATTCTGGTCTTTGGGCTAAGCTAAATGTTAGTTTCCTTAGGATCGAAGCATCTTTGAGCCTATATAAATGCATTATTTAAATACCCAATAGGACCATGTATTATACAGTATTAGCATTGCCCAAACTTATTTAATAGTATAGTATTTAATAGTATAAGTATTATGCTATTAAATAAGTATAAGTACTTATTTATTAGTATAAGTATTACCCAAACTTATTTAACCACAAGAAGTTTTTCCAAAGCATCCTGAGAAAGTGATGTTTCTTAGAACACACTATAAGGAATATTTTAATAGATTCATTAATAATTATCACTTTCTAATGACATTTGCTAAATACGACAAAATAAACAAATTCTGCCAACATAGTTCTTAAATGCAAAGCAACCAGAAAATACATACTTATATGTAAATGAAACGGAAGAACTGCCATCCTTAAATAAGTGTAGAATTTGTCCTTTTGCAATGTGAACAGTCATCTCTCCTTTTCTCTCTTTTTAAAGAATCTATTTTATCATCCTTAGAAGAATCTTAGTCATTCTTAGTGAGTTCTAGATAGCAAAGTGTTAACCATTGTTATTGATTTTTTTTTCTTCTTATATTTCTTGCATTGGTAAGTATAATAGAGTGAACTTAGTTTAACCTTTTAGGCCTGGATCCTGCAGAATCTCATGGTCCTTCATGATGAGCATCAATTTTCAGTTTATCGAGGCTGTAGCTCTGGAAGGTTTAAGGGCTCTCTGAATCAGTGTTGTCCCCACACCACATCCTGAAATATATGGTTTAGTTAAAAAAGTTTCGCATCAACTTATTTTCTTGTTATTTTTTCTTTGCCATAAAAACAGTGAAGAATGTGAAATTGTATTGTCTCCTGGGAGGTAGACTAAGGCTGTTTTTTCCCGACAAAAATTACTTACTATGCGATCATCACACATAATCTTCAAAACAAGCCTATAAGACTCTTATGATTATGTTTAAATTATACATGAGGAAAGCAGGCTCACCTCCCCACCCCAACAGCTAGAATGGCAAAAATGAAATGTTAATTTAGGTATGTCAGATTTCAAAGTTCAGCTTCTTTTTAAAAATCATATTGCTTTCTAACCAAAGGCTGCAAACAGTCTCCTAAAAAAGATAATCCAACTTCTTTATCCAAATCTTTTTTTGTAATAGTTCATTGGAATTCAACTTTAAAAACATACTTACC
>NW_006430735.1:10180188-10184332 GCF_000325575.1 Pteropus alecto | reverse complement strand
AAGAACCAAAACAATATAGTAGCTAAAACAAATAGCTATGTATTTTTAAGTCACATTTCAAGACGTCTGTACTATAGAATATTGAGGCTAACATCTCTGCAGATCTTTAAGCCTTTCCTTAATGCTTTTTGCCTTTGAGTTGACAAAAATGGGTATGATATTTTTGGCCATTATATTCACATTCAAAGCAGATGACAGTGGAGGTGAAGGAAGGGGATAGAGTGCGTGTTGTCAGTACAAATGATTTTCATCTCTTCTAACAACACAAGCAAAAGTCTTTCTAGAGTCCACAGCAGATATGTTTTCTTCTCTGTACTTAGAACTATGTCATACGGTCACATAGGAGAGTTGGAAAGTGAGATCTTACCTTGGCAAGCAAATAACCATCCTGAGCATTATCAAGGTTTGTTAGGAGGACGAGGGAATAGATATGGGTGGGTTACTAATAGTGTCTGCACGATATGCTGCATGCTGCCTTATCAGCTTCAATCCACATTTATGTCTCACTTTTATTAAGTTTATTGATTGGTTGTGATGAATCAGCCTTCGCCACTTCAAGGTTTGTTGGTGATAGGTTATTTCTAAATACAATAGGAGAGTGGGATTTTTTTCCTTTAATATTCACTTTAAACAGAATTCTAGATGTAGATAACACTTAAATTGAATTATGTTTTCTGTTATAAGAAGGTAAAATGTCCTGGACATATTTTCAGGGTGTGTCAACACTTTCTGATAAAATAATGTGGGAGATAGCATTTCTTATTTATAGAGAGCTTTGTTCTGGGTGAAATCTGTGAGGTGATAGAGAAGGGAGAGATAGGGGTAGAGCTTCAGAGGTTTTAAAAGACAATTTGAAAATACCTTTCAAAAATTAAAATGCAAGTTTCAGTATTCAAAAGATAAAGGGATTTTATTACAGCCTTAGAACAGAGCTAGAATAGATAAAGCTGATGAGTTTATATGTGCACTGGTACTTAGCATACATATGATGGCCAAAAAATTAAGGGTGAATTGGATTCCTTTAAATTGAATTGGATGTCTAGATTACCAATATTAGAAACCTTCTCTATATTGGATACCAGTCTGGTGCAAAAGCATTTCTTTAATGTGAAGGGCTCAGATTTAGACAACTTCTTTCTAGAGAAAAAGGGCCCTTGGTGTCCCTTTGTAAACTTTGAAGCAGTTATCTCCATTTTCTTAGCAAGGGCAAATGGTATCTAGGGCTCTTATTCTGCGCCACAATCAAAACCCCTATACCGGAAATGAGGATATCTTTTTGTCAGGACAAAATATGTTTTTAACCTTACTCAGAGTCCCTTCTCGTCTTCTCATTTCACATGTCCTCCCTTTTCTTTTTGCCTTTACATTGCACTCTGTATTGCCTCACTGCAGTTCTTTTAAACATCTCTTCTTAGGCCCTCTGAAAACCTTGTGCTCTTATAAACCGAATCTCCTGTATTGCCAACCTTTGAACAGAATTGTTTGCGTACCTGCATCTCTGTGCTTGAATCTAGACTTTCCTTTGAGTCCAGAACTTACTCTACTCCTTTTACCTGGGAGTCCATGAACTACGGATGGCGGTGGGGGGCATAGATGATCTGGATCAGGCTGTCATTTCTATCCTCCCGGTTGAGGTCTTACTTTGAGATTTTTGTCATCTAACAAACAACGTTACTTTCTTCTTTCCTCAGCACTGCCATCCATGGATCTCCTGGTGGCTTCCTCCCAGTTTTGAAGGGACTAAACTCACCATTTTCTTCTCTATCTTCATTGAAACACTAAATGTGTTTTTGGACTATCCTTACATTATGCTAGTTTGCAAGACCTTGATTTCCTCAATCTTGCACCCTTCACTTCAACTTCAACATAGCCATCAACTCTTAGGTCCCTTACTTGGAAAGATTAATACACTCCACTCTTTGACCACAATCTCCAGAGAATTTCCAGAGAATCTTCTGTCTTTCACACTCACTCCTATTATCTCTCGTATTTGATCTTATAGACAATTAAAGTTCCTTGCTATGCTCACTTGTCATATCATATGATATTTCTCATATCAGCTGTCTCCTGACATTTTTAGTTCCCCTTTCCAGCTCAGGCTCTTTGAATATCTAAACCATTCTTCTTCTGGTAGTGCTGGTACTCTTGCCCCTTTTATTGCATCCATTTATAAAACTTTACTCCTTTATTAACACCACAGTCCTCTTCTAAATACATTATATCACTGCATCCTCGTAAACTCTGTGGGAGAGACAAAGCAGAGCTTGTCTACTCTACAGGTTTGGTCCCAGAATATCAGCTAAGTTAGGTCACTCATCTAAGAATATAGTGGTGGTACCTACAGGAGTACAGAGTAGAGCCCAACTCTTAGGATCCAGATTCCAAAGTTTTTTTTTTTAAAGCTATATATTTTTTACAGATTTTTTTTGGCTTACAAATTTATTTTCCGACATATAAAACAGAAAAAAACAGAGATGCTTTTATTGACAATTGAGTCCAAAGTGTCCAAAGTCCTATCTGTTCAGCTTCTTCATTGCTGCTCGAGTTGGCTGTACCCTAAGAATTTTATGGAAGAAAAACATTTGGATAATTTTGTATCCCCAAATCTCTAATAGCTTCAGTGCCCAGAAGAAATATATACATATGTCAATATATAGTGATTATACAAAACTTATTATAACAAGGGGAAAGAAAAACAATCTAGACATAAATGAGAGCTTCTCTAAATGGAGAAGTAAAAACAGTTTTGTTTCTTATAGATTGGCCCTGGAACCTATCTTATTTTACATTTTCATAAATGATTTGGAAGAGAAAATGCATGATGAATTATCCAAGTTTGCAGATGACACTAAGCTCTTCCAGGTAGTGAAATGCCAAGCAGATGGAGATAAACTGCAGGAAGAATTTGCCAGCCTGCATGAGTGGGCAGAAAAGTGGTAGATGATATTCAGTGTGGGCAATTAAAGGTAATTCACTTAGGAAAAAATAATAAAAGCTATGCTTATAGAAAAATAAATCGAGTTATCTGTTAGTCTCATAAAAGATACAGACATTTTTATAGACCATTTTTTGAGGTAACCATTGAATATACTGACAGATCAACAGGAGATTGAAAAGAAACATATAGAAACATTAATCTTGAATTAAATGATGTATCATAATGTGGGATATTTAGTGCATTTGTCAGACAGTGCTAATTGAGTGCCTAGTATGTGTCAAGCTCTCTTCTGGGCTTTGAAGTCTGTTTGATCATTGCACCTCAAAAGAAAAACAGACAAAAATTCATAAAATATTTAGAGAAGGCCAATGAGGATAGACTACAAATTAGATTAATAGAAACACAAATGTGTTTATAAAATTTTTGAATGTCCTAAGAATTTTTCCTTACCAAATTTTATATAGAAGTGCAGAAATATATTTTTTTAGTAGATTTATAGATGAGGACTCAGATGGTAAGGTAACTTGAGTGGTTTTCTTAAGTTCATAGAATAGTCCATGGTTTCGAATTTTCTCTTCCTATTTTGTCCATAGTGCTGGCATGTAGTAAAACCTTTTGCGTGGTCAATTACCTCATAGATTGAAATTGTCGTTGTAAAGGGAACCATATATGTATCACCTACATATTAAAGTACATAATAACTATGCATTTTGTTTCTCTGAAGAATCATCTCTTTTACTTTGCAAATGAGATTTCTAAAAATCAAAGGACAACAAAAACAAAACAAAACAAAACTTGAAACAGCCTGATGGTGGTGTTTCCAGTTCTAGAAGAGTTTTGTTCCTAATTAGACTACTATTCAAAAATTTTTCCACTTAAAACTCTCTTTTAATTTCATATGTTTTCCTAACATTGTCATACAAAGTTTCTTTTTAATTATTCACTTTATCATCTTGTTCATCTCTCATATTCATAACTTCTTTTGGTCATTTATGCATAAGCTTGGAATTTTTCCTAGAAAAATCCTGTTGTGACAAGTGGGTGTCATAAAACCGGTGTTGGTTGTTTAAAATGTGTAACCAGAAAACTCATATGACTTTCGTTACTTTTACCCAAGATCATAATATAATTACAGATTAAATTAAAAAAAAAAAAAACAGTGGGGAGTGCAATTCAAGGACAGCAAACAATGGAAAAATTTAGGGA
>NW_006430735.1:10028197-10179871 GCF_000325575.1 Pteropus alecto | reverse complement strand
TGTTAAGCATCTTGCCGAAACAAAACCCCACAAACACCCCAAAATTCACTACGCTAGATTATAGAAAAGTAGCCATCTGGTGACATGTCAATGATCTGTAGCAAATACCTAGAAGTATGGCAGTAGAATTTAAGCCGCTTACTCAGGGGCTTATGCTAAGTGTGAGCACATCTCCTGTCCGGCTGAATAACACTGACGTGGCTGTGCTTCTGTACACAGTCTGCATCCTCCACAATGCCTGATATGTAGTAGTCATTAAATAGAAAATATTGAATTAAACTACATTAACCTTTATGGATTAGTTTAACACCATACCTAGCTATTATCTTAGCGGAAAATAGAGTTGTGGAAAAAGAACAATAAGCCTAGAGAGGAAGTAACCTTTGGTACCACAGTCAGCCAGGACAGCTGAAAAGCACTGGTCAAGTCAGGACAAAGGGGCGGTGGATAAAGGATGATTATGAAAAGAAGTGGTAGGGGGTTCTAGACACAATTTTGGACTATTTAATGATTTTGCATAGGGCCAGCACTCATCCGCTATTTCTTTGGTGGAATAGCTCAGTAATTTTGTCTCAAAAATGTTATAACATTCTGCTTCTGCTGCCCTCAAATTTCACTTTCAAAAATCTATCCAATTATTCCCCTTCGTTTGTCCCATTGTACTGTGTTCAATAATTCTAGCAGGAGACTCCTTATTTGTAAATGTTCAGTTGTTCCAAGTGTTTTCTTATCAACCCTTTGTCAATAGCTACTTTAGGAGCATCTTCATTACTTCCTAATTGTCCACTGTTCTTTCGTTTACTTGTAAAAAAAAGTGAATTCAGTATTTTAGCCATCGTTGAGTAGTCATTGATTTCAAACCTACCCCATTTATTTAGAGAGTCTATTTTCTCTTACTGTCTGATTCAGAATTTTACATATAGTTTTCTTATTTTGAATCCTTTTGGCTAGTACTAACACTTCTATATTTTGGGGCTATTATTTGCTTTCAGCTGTGAGAAACTGATTCATATTCTACGACGAACTATTGTTTCTCATTAAATGCTAAATAATAATACATAATGATGGTAGTGCAAGAAAATAGAAGATAGTTTTCTGCCCCTGTAGTGATCACAGTCTAAAAGAGGAAAGAAAATACAAATTCATATGACTAAAATATGCCTACCATTAATTAATTGCTGCTGTGCACAAAAAACTAAAGATTCAAGGATCTGGGAGGAAGGGTTGGCAGCTATCTTAGTGGAGTGATTTTAGTGGAAGCAGGGAAGTTTACTTGGAAATATCTTCATGTAACAAGCAAATCTTTAAAATTTTTTTTTCAATTACAGCTGAAATTCAATATTGTTTTATATTAGTTTTAAGTATACAGCATAGTGGTTAGATATTTATATAATTTACAAAGTGTCCCCCACCCCCACCATTAGTCTAGTACTCAGCAGGCACTAAACATAGTTATTAAAATATTATTGACCATACTCTCTATGCTGTATTTTACATCTCCATGACTATTTTGTAACTACCAATTTGTACTTAATTCTTTCACCTTTTTCACTAAGCCTCCCAACCCTCCTCCCATCTGGTAACCATCAGTTTGTTCTCTGTATTTGTGACTCTGTTTCTGTTTTTTTTTGTTGTTGTTGTTCATTTTGTTTTTTAGATTCCATATATAAGTGAGATTATATGGTATTTGTCTTTCTTTGTCTGATTTATTTCACTTAGCATAATACTCTCTGTGTTCATTCATGTTGTTGCAAATGGTAAGATTTCATTCTTTTTTTATGGCTGAGTAATAATCAATTGTGTATATATATACCACTTCTTTACCCAGTTGTTTATTGGTGGGTATCTAGGTTGCTTCCATATCTTAGTTATTGTAAATAATGCTGCAATGAACATAGGGGTGTATATATCTTTTCAAATTAATGCTTTGGATTTCTTTGGATAAATACCCAGAAGTGGAATTGCTGGGTCATAAGGTAGTTCCATTTTTAATTTTTTGAGGAACCTCCATACTGTTTTCCATAGTGGCTGCACTAATTTGCAATGCCATCAACCAAGCACAAGGGTTCTCTTTTCTCCACATCCTCACCAACACTTGTTGTTTGTTGATTTATTGATGATAGCCATTCTGATAAGCCTGACATGATACCTCATTGTGGTTTTAATTTGCATCTCCTGATGATTAGTGATATTGAGCATCTTTTCATGTTTATTGGCCATCTGTATGTTCTCTTTGGAGAAATGTCTATTCAGGTCCTTTGCCCATTTTTTAATTGGAGTGTGTGTGTGTGTGTGTGTGTGTGTGTGTGTGTGTGTGTGTTGAGTTGTATGAGTTCTTTATAAATTTTAGATATTAACCCTTTATCAATGTGTCATTGGCAAATATCTTCTGTCATTCAGTAGTTCAGTAGGTTGTCTTTTCATTTCGTTGATGGATTCCTTTGCTGTGCAAATCCTCTTTAGTTTGACGTAGTCCCATTTGTTATTTTTTCTTTTGTTTCCCTTGCCCAAGGAGATATTTTAGAAAAAAATATTACTAAGAGCAATGTCAAAGAGTTTACTGCCTATGTTTTCTTCTAGGAAGTTTATGGTTTCAGGTATTACATTTGTTTTTAATACATTTTGAGTTTATTCTTGTATAGGATCTCCACTTTTTACCACTTTTATTCAACATAGTATTAGAAGTCCTAGACACAGCAATAAGACAGGAAAAAGAAATAAAAGGTATCTAAATTTAAAAGGAAGAAGTAAAACTGTCATTTGCAGATGAGATGATACTACATCTGGAGAACAGTAAAGATTCTACTAAAAAAACTATTAGAACTGATAAATGAATTCATAAAGTAGCAAGATACAAAATTAATATTCAGATATCAGTTGCATTTTTATATATCAATAACAAAGAAAAATTAAAACAATCCATTTACATTTGCATCAAAAGAAAACCCTAGGAATAAATTTAACCAGGGAGGTAAAAGACCTGTACAGAGAAAACTATAAGACATTGAAGAAAGAAATTGCAGAAGCTATAAATAAATGAAAGCATATACCATGCTCATGGCAGAAGAATTAACATTATTAAAATGTCCATACTACCCAAAGCCATCTATAGATTCAGTGCAATCCCTATCAAAATACCAATGGCATTTTTCAAAGAACTAGAACAAAAAATCCAAAAATTTGCATGCAATCACAAAAGACCCTGGCCAGAACAATCTTAAGAAAGAACAAAGCTGGAAGTATCACACTACCTGATATCAAACTGTGCTATGAGGCTTTAGATCAATGGGACAGAATAGAGAGCCTAGAAATAAACCCACACCTATATGGTCAGTTAATCTGTGACAAATGAGGCAAGAATATACAGTTGGATAAAGACAGTCTAGTCAATAAATAGTGTTGAAAAGACTGGACAGATGCATGCAAAACAATGAAACCAGACCACCTTCTTATAACATATGGAACAAATGAGTAGTAATGGAAAGCAACTGTGAAGAAGGTTGACAGAGGATAATAGCAATAACCTTTGCATGTTCGCAAGGGTCTATAACTTGAATCCTAAAGTTTTCACCTAGATACTTGATCTTGGAAAGTAAGAGAAAATGAAGTGAGTGATTTGAGCCCAGACTCAGGGCATGTCTTTCTTTGGTTAGTCAAAAACACTAAAGAAATCTTCTAAAATATTTTATGTTTAAATTAATGCACAGTTTATTGGACCATAAGTTTTTTTGTTTACTACAGTTGTCCTTTAGGACTGAATATTTTTCCTGTGTAGCACCTTTCATTGTGTTGACGTGATCTCAGATTGCAGTATAGAAAAATCTTTAGTAAAATGGAGATGGCAGACATTGCATGATTTTAATATTGATATTGTATTTTACATCAAGTCAAACACTCTCACCCAAATTTTCTAAAGTATCTGGAACATGGCTCCACTGTTATTCAATTATATCTGTTTCCTTTCAAAACAGTGCTAAGTTTAGCCACTGTCCCCTGTACGTATGTTCATTCCCACAATTACCCTTTTCCCTATGCTTTCCTCCCCGCCTATCTTTTGGAGCCCTCTGCCTCCTTTAGGCCTAAGTTCAAGCTTTTATTCTTCACTATCCCTTTTTTCAGTATTCTAAGTGTTCCTTTAAAATTGCTTGCAAGAATTACTGCCATATAGTTTTACACTTAGTTATCATGTGATTGTTTTCATCTTGAATCGTCAATTAAAATATGAACTGTTTTAAAGGCAGATACTATGGCTGCTTCTATATTCCATTGTGGCAAACAGGGGGCTAAAACATATCACATTTCTAATACAAGTTTGTCGATTGAAAAATTGAAGAAAAACAGTTCCTACATGTCATGGAGGTAAAAGGAGTCAGCAGAGACATGAACCTTTTGTTGCCTTATGGATTCTGTAGATATGGATTTTACTTACTAGTTAAATGTTAAACAAAATCGACGGTATTGCCATGGAGTCTGAACAATCACCTGTGTCTTAAGTGAACATAAAATGCTACTCACTTCTAAAATCCTCTCCCCACAATGAGGTTCTATTCGCCCTCCTGAAGGCTTATAGCATTGCTTTTTATTGATTTCTGTCTGCAGCAACCCAGTGGTGATGTTTGCTCAGTATTAAATAATAGCAATGACAGCTACAGATAACAAAGTGATCCATTCCTTTTAATGTCAGAATACCCTGAAGGGAGTTCAGTCATTTGTCTGATGGCTTACTGGTAGAGTGACCATATAATTTATCTTTCAAGCGGAAGCACTTCTGAGAATGAAAGGGAACTTTATCAGTAATTACGCTGGAACCATCGGTGGAAACTAGGACTGTCTAAGACAAACTAAGACATATGGGCATCCTAATTATTAGAATCTCAGAATTTCCTTATGGAGTAATATGGAAGGTGATTAGGATGGAATAGAATCTATTCTGACTACTTTGTTCCCTCCTAACTCATAAGCTGTTTCTTAGTGGCTTCAAGGTTGTTAATAGGAATTCTACCCAGTAGAGTGGTATCACAGGCATTTATTCCATTTTTTTCCAGTTTATTAAAAATAATACTTTCCAATTATTATGTGTCAGACTACTTTTGTCTTTCCCATTATAAACTTTACACACAACACGTTTTAACTTTCCAACAAGGGAATTCTCACTGCAAAACTCAGGACCTTAAACCTGTGTTTTTTTTATATCTACCTGGTACTGATGCCCACGATATGTATTCTAAGAGGTTACTTAGGCCAGTGGTCCAATGGCTGTTTTGAAAGAGCTGTAAAGTAGCTCCCAAATTATTGACATTAGAGTTATTGCCATAAATGTGGTTATACTAGAATCATTTTACTGAATTAAACATTATTTAACACATTGGACTTTTTGAAGAAGTCATATTTAGAAGACTTTTGACAAGGAGCCTTGTCATATATAGAAGGCATAACTTTTGTGACTAGTTAGATTTAACACTTGGTAATAAGAGTAGTTTAATTCTGTCCCTTTAATATTTTTAGGATTATAGTAAATTTAATGGTTTCTGTAATAATGATGGTTTAAGTCTATCCCTGCATATTATTAGAATTCAAGAAAATCCAAGGGAGCTATAAATTTATAAACAAAAAGCATTATTTGAAGATCTTATAGAATTAGCAAATTTTCTCAGTTGAGATGAAATCATATTTTGTGGGTATAATTTTACAGAAAAATGATGTTTTAAGGGATATGTGAGGAGTGCTCTAATTTGGAGTTTTGTCCTTATTAAATATGCAAGGGCATCATGGGCCATGAATTAAATGAGAAACAGTATCCCAAGAGTGAGGCAGAGTCTTCTGAAGTCAAGTTCAGTGTCAAATAAACTTAGACTTATAACAGCGACTCTGTGGCTGCACAGAGACATTGAGATACCTTTTATCTCAGTGATCTGTCACATGGTAGGCAATATTCTACTTAATGCCTAGGAAGAATTCAATTAGACTTCTCTTTACTCTGTGAAAGAACTTTTTTTCTCTACTGTCAGGAAGGGGGTGTAAGTCGTTTGACCTAAAGCCAGTCCCTCAACCTGTATACTCGATCACTGCCCCTCCCACCTCTGTGGAAGGCCTTGTGGTACCTTCTTATCAGCAACCCTTCTCCTACTACTCTACTCAGTGTACTCCCCACCCAGCTCATCTATCTTCTTTCAAATAAAGCATAATATAGAATTATATAGTTTTCATGAGCATCCATATCATTTAAAAAAACTCATCATTGTTGTCACCTAGTTTGCTTAATTAAGTAATTTGTTGACATAAACAGGATCTTTGGCCCAGCAAAAGCTGTAACAGATGGCATATAAAACCAAAAATAATTATTAACCTGTCCCATGGAAGGTGTGAAGCACCATGTTTTGAAACAAGCATAGCTGTAAGATGGTTCTTTGTAAATGTATGAGAAATGCATTCTTCAGACATTTATAGAATGAGGAGATGGAAGAGATGAACAGTGGGACAAAAATAAAAACAAAAACAACCAAACTTTTATAATACGAGCGAATGGCTGTGAGTTCTCAAGGTATTAAATGTATTTAGTTAATATATTTCAATACAATGGTATATTATAATATGAACATAGAACATATATTTCAATGATTAGTGTTATATTTAATGTGATATATAAAATATGATTACACAGTATATTAATTTTTAAAATAATATACTTGTTAAATACAAATATACAAATAAAAATATATTTGTAAACATACTCGCAACCCTTACAAAACCAAATGTATATTGATTTTTGGTTATGATGGTGCTAATTTCTCTTAGGGCGGTTATCAAGGTTTTCCATTATTCTATGTATTTTGCTTTGATCCTCTTCTAACAGATTCTGTTTAAAAGGTAACCACATTTGTCTAATCTTAGGCTACTATTTGTATAAACAAAAAAGAAATTAGGAAAAACTAAGAAAAACTTTAACTCTAGGTCAAACTTTATTGTGGCAAATAAACATTGTCTTATTACAAGTTATTTTATGTTCAGTTTAGTCATTTTGTACTGGTGTTAAAGTGTTACAGTAACATTTTTCCTCTAAGATGTTAAATATACATAACTTGTTAGGTTTCTCCCACTCCCAAAAAAATATTCCCTAGGAAATAGGCTTCCCAGGGTCCATTCCAAGGTAGCACACTGATATTGATGTGTGATTCTGGTACCTTCCAATCACTAAACATCGTGGCTACTCATGGAGGCACCTGAATCATTAACATTACGTTCTTATTCTGAGCTGCTTCCTCAGTGTCAGAGATCCCAGTCTTAAAGTGAGCACAGTTAAACCTTCCCTTTTAAAAATGGGCTCCCTTAAATGAAGACAATTTAAATTATAAATACAAACTGATATATTGATCAAATGCATGCTCTGAGACACATTCAAGTCAAGCTTTCACATTGTAGAATAAGAGTAAATGTAACTGCAGATCTTTATTGAATATCTTCCATATAGTAGACTTTTTCTATTATTTATTCCTCACATGTCACAGCAAGATAAGCATGATCATTCCCTGAATTCTTTCAGATGAAGAAATTTGGTTTAGATTAGGTATGCGACGTACCCAAGGTTACCCAATCAGTAAGTGGTGGAGCCAGGATTTAATGTTTGGTATATCTTGCTTCATAGCCTAGGCTGCTTTGGAAGGGAGGAAAATTCAACTGTTCCCCAATTAAACTGCTATAAAGCACTATCATTTTTGAGCCAGTGGTCCCCGATTGAATGACTCCGCTCAAGCATTTCAAATAATGCATCATTTGGTTGAATTTTGTGCATGTGTGGCTTGTGTGACTTTGAGATTTTGTTTTGCCAAGGCATACCTCCCCCTGTTGGTGGTGAAGTGACAGTCTATCTGATGATGAGGCCTGGTCTTCGGATGTGATACCCTAGAGTATCAAAGCAGGAATACACAATAGTGAAGTGTCTGGACACATGTGTAGGTACACTACAAACAGCCTGCAGCCTGAGTCCATCTCTCCTGCTCTTGGATCCTCCACACTAACAATCTGTACTTGAGGTTTTCCTAGTCCCTAGACATAATTGACTTTCTTGAACCTTCTCTTTAAATGATTTTTGAGCTCTAGGAATTATCTGACTTTGATGGCATTCAAAAGGAATTGCATAGTTACTCAGGCACAAATGTGGAAAACGAAACCCACACACTAGCTGTTGGCATCTTTCCTGTGTTCATTCAGGCAGAGGGCGTGATCCTAGTACGGCTTGCTGATGATACTTGTTTAATTCTTGAACATCTGTAGTATTTGCTAAGCTTTTCCTTAAAAAGTCTCTACTGTATGGAAGACATTCAGTAAAGATCTGCAGTTACAGTTATTTTTGTTCTATACTGTGAAAGCCTAAGACCTAAGAGTGTGTCTCAGGGCAGGCAGTTGATCTTTTCAATTCCCCTGCAATGACATTTTCATATTTGTGCATGGGGAAACTGGGCTCAGAAATAATAATATTCCCCACTAACTACAAAGGTAGAAGACCCAGTTGGCACTCAAATCCCTGGTTTTGAGAGCACCATGGGACATATTTGCTGCATTTCACCATGCTGCTCAAACGATTTTAGTAGAATCTTTTGTATTTAAACATCAGAGACTTGCTGTGAGCATCCTCAACACAGAAGGATACACATCATTATAACTATACCCATACATCTAAATGTGATCTGGGTAGTCAGAGAAGTAGCATAGAGAGAGGAAGGAAATTTATCTTCATACTTAAGGACTTAGGTGACAATAATCCTGTTTCAAAACTGGACTCAGCAACTTTTTATTTTATTAAAGGTCCTAAAATGATAACTCATTTATCACTGGGAATAAGTGGATGAGTGAAGATAAGCTGCTTCCTTCTGTCCTCCATTCATCTATCCATCAATTATTTTTATAGTGAATATTATTTGTCAGGCATTTTTCTAAGTTGATGAAGCAGTGAACAAACAGAACAATGGTCACACAACTAATCAATTCCAATTATGATCAGTGCACTGATGGAAATGGGATAGGAGGATGAGGTTACTCAAGCTGGTGTGATGAAAGCTTTCGATATCAAAGTATATAAAGCGATGCTGGATGTAAACCAGCTGACCATTGGCTACTTCTACTTGTTTGCCAGAATCACTTCTACTTGTAAAAGGTACATTACTTAGGCATCAGGAGGGTAAATTTGAATGTAACGATGCAGTTCTATAGACTTGTCTAGTGTCAGACAATTTATCATTCATCTCAAAGGCAGAAAATCAATTTCAGCATATCTTCCTGTCCAAGCTAGAGTCAAGATTCTGTAACCTTTGAGGTGAAGAACCTGTCCAATTTTAAACCAAGCAGCAAGGGGAGAACTTTCTTTTCCAGAACTTTGCTCTGGGTATATTGTTTAACCCAGAAGATCCACCTTTCCAAAGTCTCTGAAAAAAAAAAAAAAATAGCTGACCTCCCAACTTCTGATGGACTCTCTCAGAGTAAATGTAGGTATGAGATTAGACTTGAGCCTAATATTTTAAAGGGCCAGACTTTGTAAATATAGGTCATGCCCAGTGGCCTAAGAAATCGCAAAAATAAAATAATGGCCCTTCTATTTAGACTTAAGGTTGTCTTTTTACTTTATCAAGATGATTCAGTAAAAAGTTACTATATTTGATTATTTTGTTCAACTGACTATGCCTTCTTTGCCTTGTCAGTGAGATAAAGAGATTCCTTAATGACGAAATTTTTTTTTTTGAATTACTGTTTGTTATTTGTCAAGGTCCTTGACAGTGACTTCATTTTTGAATTTTTTTTTGTAAAAAAAATCCACAGTGCACATCAGCTTTTCTCTTCTCAGGAAATAGTTCTTTTTTTAATTACCTTTTACATGCCAGGTTTTCTAAGCATTGCAATTAAAGTTTGTAGGGAGTTGCTTGGGTCAGATATAGCACGCACTCTCTTTCTCTGAGGAAGCAAGTAAAAGTGCACTGAAATCTAAACATTTCTGCTAACTGTACATAGTTTCGTTCTGCTGCTGCTCTGTTTGTTGATGTATGTCCTAAAGAAGAAATGGTCCTAAAGAAGAAAATAAAAAGAGAAGATAGAGTTGTTCTAGCACCTTGGTTTTGTGCAGACAGACTGCGATTGTATTCAGGAAGGGAGCCCTCATGGCCAGGAGGTTGGACAGTGTTAAGGTCACATTCATCATTTGTTCTTTGCCCAGGTGACCAGTGATAGTAATGGGTCCCGGCTCTCTGGACTGTATCATCAGCCCAAGTATAGAAGAGTGTGGCTCAGACACTGCAATTATGTTATAAATTCTTTGAATCTTCCACATTTAATGGAAATTTTTTTAAACTTTAGATTCCTCAGCTTCTGGTCAAGATGGCTGAGTAGTGTGGGATGTATTGTGAATTCTTCCACCTGAATTCCAGCAATAGCTCCAGTAATGTATATGTTTTTCTTAAAAACAAACAAACGAAAACTTTAGATTCCTCTGGACGCTTGGGTAAGGCCCTGCAATTGCTTTATTTAATCCTGATTTTCAGTGTAAAGTATTTTTTAATCTACCTTGTGTACGTCCTGCCTGCTTCTAGACACAGGGATAGTGAATGGCAAGGCGTAAAGAAGAGAGGGAAGGAAAGGCCTCGGACTTTAAGCAAATCATGAAGAGAAGGCAAGAAGTCAAAGTGTCACATATCTCCCTCGGTGAGGCTCTTAGACTTTTTCCTCATTCCCCTGCTTTTGGCAATTCGTGTCTCTAGAGCTACTAGAACTACTGCTGACTCAAGCTTTCTGGGTGGCAGCAACACAGTAACAGTAATTGATGGATTTCCACCAATTACAGGAAAAACAACAGCATGCCCATTTCTTGATTTTTTTCCTGCCTAAGAACATTACTTAGTGTCAGATCATCTCCAACATTTATTTAAGACAGAAAAGCCTGATTACCTCGAAGACTTGCATAGCTTGAGCCATCCTCCTGCATTGTCAGAGACAAAGTATGCCTCTGGGGATGATGAACAGGATACGAAGAAAGCTTCCTTTGCCTCAAATTGTCCCCTCTACCTCTCTACCTCGGACTGTTTATATTATTATTCATTAATTTTTCTGATCAATTATAATCAAATGCATGCTATGTTCTACTATACTAGGTACTGGGGTTGAGTCAGTGAATAAGCAAACCTCTCCACAATCCCTGCTAGGCATTTCTTGGCACTCCCATCCTGATCGTGGAGGACAGAAAATCTACAAAAGGAAAAATAAGCTACACAGTACATAGATATTAATTGTATTGAAGAAAATTAGGTAGGAAATGGTGGGGCAGGGGTGGGAAGGGTAGTTTCATTTTTTAAAGGAAGATAAGGGAAGGTAGCAGGTAAACACTTGAAGGAGATGTAGGAGCAAGCCAATGATCTATCTGAAGGAAAAGTGGTTTAGGGAGAAGGAAAAGCTAGTGTAAAAATGCTGAGGCCTGGGCATGCCTGGGTTATTCAAGGAACAGCAAAGAGCCAATGTGGTGGCTCAGTGAGCAAGTGGGTGAAGAAAAGATGAAGTTAGAGAAACAGATGGATTGAGTAGGGTCTTATAGACCACTGTTGGGACTTATTTTTCTCTGGTGAGATGCAGAGCCATTGGAAGGTTTTAAGCAGAAAAGTGACATGCTCGTATTTAAAAGGATAATTTTGGCTGTGGTGATGGAATAATCTGGCTGAGGATGAGTATGGCAAAGGTAGAGGCAGTGAAACCCTCTGCAGATGTAGCTAGGAAGCTATTGCAGCACACAGATGAGATATGATGGTAACCTGGACCAATGTAAGCATTATGACAAGTAGTCAAATTCTGAATCTGTGCTGATGGTAGAGCTATTAGAATTTTGTGATGGATTGGATGTAGACATAAAGGCAAGAAAGGACTGAAGTACGAGTCCTATGATTTCGGTCTCAGCAACTCAAAGTGTGGAGTTGCAATTAACTAAGGGTAAACCTACAGGTACTAAGTGTTATTTGGGAGGAGGAAAAGATCAGAAGATTCTGCCCTGATAACGCCATGTCATAAATACATTTACGAAGCTCATCCTTTCTTAGTTGTATTACATAAATACAATAGGGAAAACATTTTTAAATAGTATGAGGAGAGGTAAGGGTGGGTAATTTCGGGGTATAGCTCTAGAACCCACAAATATATTTGTCAGCTGAGAAAGGGGTTTGGCACAGTGGATAGCAGCATATGGGTCCCATGCTCATGAGGCTCTGAGGCTACTGCTGACCTAGGACAAGTCATTCATTCTCTTTGGATTTCATTGATTTTTGTAGCTGCAAAATGAAGGCTCTTAATGTCTGTGATGCATTCCTCTGTCATTTTCATGCCAGGAGGCCCTGTAGAGGAGAGTGTAGTAGAAGCTAAGAAAGAAACTATTTCACAGTTTTGCCCTCATTCATGTTCCACCACTGGGGACTTTATTAGTGAAGAGGAGTTAGGGCCATTGTCTAGTTAACTAAATCAAGGCAGACAACCAAACTGGGTAATTCAATTTTTTAAATCTACTTTGGCATTGATATTATCAAGTTTGGCCATCTGTCTTGATTAGATTAAAATGATACTTGTAGATCTCCTCTCCTATTTGTGTCGAGTACATACAACTCAGGTTGATTTTCAGAGAATTTCATGCTTGAAAATTTGTCACTTTGTGTATGAAATAGAGCCTCTTTACATTTTGGGGGAAAAGAAAAATTTTTGATGTGACGTAATCACTCTTTGATGTCCTGTGGGAAGTGATGGAATATTTTGGGGCTTTAAGTCAGAGGGTTCATCCCAAATATTGTAGCCCTACCATTCTGTGGTACTAAGCATGTAGAATGCTGCACTATCAGCTCATCTGTTAGAATATATGAGACATGTTAATCATAGGACAGATGAAAATTTTGGCATCCAGCTACAGTCTGCTCTGGGCCTATGAATATGCTACGTATTTGTGTTGTTGTTGTTTTTTGGAAGATCCCACTGTGTTATATATTTTTTGGGTGAGGACTCTCCTTTGAAGCTACTTGTTGAGTCGTATGAGCTTGTGAGGACAAATATGAAATCATTGTGAATTCTGCAGTGCTCTTAAACTCTACATTTCTCCAGTGCCCTGATGCTGACATTCCAAGCACACAAGCAGTTATGCAAGAATCGATTTTTGTCACGGATGGGGTGGGGGTTCTGAGCAAGCACCTTGGTCAACAACCAGCTCTGGAGGGGTTGTGAAACCTATTATTGATCCAGGGCTGTGAAATCAGTGGCTGTTGTATTATATAATTATCGATGGAGCTAGAAAATGCCACAGGCAAAGCACAACTTACTATTTGTTATGCTGGATTGTCTCTCTCATCTGTGTCAGGCCGCCGTGTTCTCTTGTGTTCCCATACCATGTTTATTTATACTATGTACAGTTAGCTTTCATATTTCTCTTGCAATTCCATCTTGGAAAATGAATACTGGTTTTGTTCAGGGGCTATAAAAGAAATACATTTTTCCAGATACTCCAATGGGCCCAGGGTGAATAGCAAAGTCTGGACAGAGGGAAGATGGGGCTCCCAGAAAGATGATCAGAAGAGGGAAGTGAGGAAGAGCCTCCCTTGTGTGAACCACTTGCCTACATTCTTTTTTTCTCAGCATGTGTCCCAAGCAAGAAAGATACAGATGGTTGGTGTGGCCTAGTGGTGGAGAATATTGACTGAGCACTTATTATCTGTAAGGCCATGTAGTAGGTCCCTAAGGAAAACTAAGACAGATTTGAGAATGAAAAGATAACATGGTTGTAACCCAGATGCTGGATAAATTGCTCCTGGATGATATCCATTATCCTCTGTTCAGTTCCACCTACTGCTAGCTACCCATCTCTCTTCCTTTCCTTCTTCTCTTGGGTGTTGTTCTTTTCTTTGTACTTATCAGCCAACTTACAGCTCCTAGATAAAATGCTAGCTTCTTTTATGATAAATGTGTGTCTTTGATTCCTCAGCTATATGTCAAGTTCATGAACGCAGAACAAATGTTTACTACAGACAGGATGGCCTGTGAAAGAATCTTGACCACTGTTTAGCTGTTTCAGTTGATATATCTCTCTAGGCTACAGGGATATGGCAAGGCTGTGGACAGTGAAACACTACCAGCACTTGTAAATGTTACAGTTAATGTCCATCAACTGGCTTATGTTCACAAATGGCAAAGGAAAATTATTAAGTTGCATTTAAGGTCTCAATCAAGTGATTTATTTAACCGATGGCTGCCAATGAAATCAGGGAGTCCTAATATGTCAAAGTATCTTTTAAAAAAATTAAAGAAGAGATGACTTACATATGAAAGATAATTAGTGAATAATTAAACAGCCTATCCTAAAAGAAAAGGAGTCTAAATTAGATACAGGTGAAATATTTTCTTTTCTTTTGATTAATGGCACTGGACTCGTAGTAAAAATGCACCTTTATGGACATGTGCATTAAAAACCTTTACTTGTGAAATGCACATGTAAAGATTCAAATTATTTATAATAGCTTATTTGAAATTTCTTGGAAACGAAACGGTAAATGTAGATTTCTCAATGCCAAATTTAGTGTTTTAATGTTGAGTTGTTAAAGTGAGTTCTTTGGCATGAAAACAAGTTACAGCTGCTGCCTATGTTGTTTGTGTATGGATAGTATGACATTACTGTGCAATTCCTGAAAATCTTCATTAAAATGTGAACTCTGTGTGTATCTGTGAATATTTCTGGGTTTTTATGGGAACTGTTTCACTTCAGAAACCATAGCGATATCCTCAACTTTTATTATGCATATTTAACTGCTTGCATGCATACTTTCTTATAAAGACCCAAGCATTAATCTTATCTTTTGTTCTTGATTTATTTTGTTATTCTGTCCTGAATTAACTATTGTGGGAATGTTGCTCTTAACAATTCCAAGATTAATTTTGTTCCTAGAGCATAATTTAATTTTTTCTTTTGTTACATCAGAAACAAGTACAATAAAATTCAATAAAATGTTAGCAAATCACTAAAGTCTACATGTAAATGAAGCGAAATATTTTTTCCTTCTCTATCAATTTTTTATAAGAACCTAAGCAAAGATAAAGAAAGAGGCAAGTCAAATTGGATAAAAACAAATTAAAAGATTTGCCAGGGAAAGCTTCTCTTGATATTATGGACACCAATGTTTAGAACTGAAGATTTAGGCAAAATATTCCATTGTATGTACTCACCTGCAAAATTCAAACTCATACCCACAAGCATGAGTTATTTCATTTATAAGCCATCTCTCACCTATGATTATAATCTCAATCACCACAATATTAAAATATGTGAAAGCTAAATTCAGTCAGACATTGTTTGACTAAATATTTTTTCAAACATTCTTTGGCTAACTTTTTTTTCAGTTCCTTTTCTGAGGATTCCACAAACTCATTGTGTGTGTGTGTGTGTGTGTGTGTTTTAATTTGGGTATTATGTCTGATCTGTCTCTGCTCTAAGATGAATTTAGTGGAAATGTTTAAAACCCCCATAGTTGACTTATTAAAACCGAACTAACACTATTAAAAGAAAGACATTTTTGCCCTATTTCTAAGCTTTGTCAAATACAACAGAAAAAAATAATCAGCATCTTACAAAAGTAATTGGTCAAAGTTATTAATGAGGCAATTCTTTATTCATAAGGGATCATAGAAAAATAATGAGAGAAAATGTGACAATAAATTGTAGACTATTTTGAATTGCATGACATTCTTATTAATAAAGAGTCAACCAGTGGAAGAGATCAACTTTCTGTGCATTAAAAATATGATTCATACTGTATGCATTACATACCACCATGTTCTTTTATCTTTAACCAGTGGCAGAGTCAGTTTTTGTGGGCCCTGAGGCCTTTATAATCTTAGGGGTCTGTTCCTCAGAAAAAGAATACAAAAATTGCTTTTGAAAAATATACAGAAACTCTTAACAGGTTGCGAGGGCCTGTCCCAGGATCTTAGAAGGGAGCTGTGGTGGTGAAGGGCCCTGATATTTAAGCCTCATTGGCTTCATGATAAATCTGATTCTGTCTTCATGTCTTTATTTCATTCAGCTATTAATTAGTTAATTTGTGCATTAAATAATTAATTGAATTATGTGTTTATTGTTCTAGTTAGGGTTAGTCTAGCTGATGTGGCAAATAGACACTCACATTTCAAGGGCTTAACACAATAAATTTTATGAGAATATAGCACCTGGATGGACAGGCACTCCTTAACGACATCTCTATGCCAAGAAAGGATAAACACAAATCTTACGAGCATTGAAAATCTCTGTCATATTCATTTTTTTCCCCTCTAGAACCTACTATGTATCAGATACAGGGTAAAAGATACTGTATCTTACATCTACTCTATACTCAAAGATCTAACAGCCTAGTAAGTGAGGTATTATGTTTACCAATGGCTTTAATGCAGGGTAGAAGAATTAGTATATTCATAAGAGAATTAGTATAATTCATTAAGAATTAGTATATTTGAAGAATCAAAGTTCAGAAAAATTCAGTTTATTAATACTTTAGAAAATAGGTTTATGTATTTCACATGTTTTCAAGTTTCTAAATTTATTTAAGGATTTATACTATTGGGATTTGTAATTTATAATCCAAACTTATATCTTTTAATATGAGCTGGAAGAATTGACAGCCAACAACAGGTAATGTTTTCACACACACACACACACACACACACACACACACACACACACACTGATGCTGTATACACTTTAAAGACATGAGAAAGAGAGTTAGGCTGGTGGGAAGAAAGGAAGGAGAGAAACTCCTTCATCTTGTTCTTTCCCAGTTCTTTCACGATTATGACATCTTGCGTCCTTCCCGTGAGATTTTAGGAACATTTATGATGAGCTGCAGCAAATTATACCAAGATATAAAGGAACATCCTAGAATGAAGTATTGACATATGCTTTGTAGAGAAAAAACACAGATTTTTAAGCAAAGACTTTTTTACATCCCATTTTAGTTTAGCCAGAGAAAATGGACCCTTTGACAAATAACAGAGCACTTATATAATATTGCAGTTTGTTAAAGGTCCAAACTCAGCATTTCTTTCTTTCCCTGATTCTCAATTCTCTCTCCAGTCAGAAGTATTTAGAAGCCTGGCCCCATAGTCCCATAGGAATCTGAGTTTAGAGTGGATGACTGCCCTGACCAAATGTGCAGAAGCTCCTTTGCTAAGGCACAGTTATCCATATCCCTTGGGTTACTGAGCTCACAAACCTGTTTTCTTGTTCAGAACATCTTGCCCTGACCTATCACTCCAGACCTTGAGCGGACACTGTGGAGGGGAGGCAAGCTGTGGAAGTGGGAGAGAGGGAATAAAGATAGTTATGTGACTGCTCACTGAGTCTGACTTTCTCTACAGGCCTTAATGAACATGTGGGATTTAAACCTTAGAATAGATATGGTTCATGTAGGTGCTGCCATTTGAGCTCGAAATCTGATGAGTGGAGGAGGCTCTGGCAGCAGCTCATTTATGTAGATGGTATCTCTGCACTTTGGGGCATTCTCTTAGTTATGGCCAGACTCCACCAAATGGCTGAGAGATACTGATATGTACCCCATAGTTTGTTTTGGGCATGGGTTGCAGCTGGGGGTGGGGCGTTGTGGTGGAGATGATGAATAACAGGACAAAGTGGACTATATACAGTCTTAGCTGAATGGTCTGAGATGCAGGGAAAAGCTCTGAACTAAGTAGGAAACTGAGTCAGATACTCAAACCCAACTCCCTAGGCTAAAGCATGTGGCAGGCAGAGAGCACTAGGTAGGGCCTTGGAGCATAGCCTTTTGGATCTTATGAGGGCAATGACCCCTGAATGGTGAGGCTAAGGTGCCCCACACCCCTATCGTTGGTTAGCATTACAGTCCAGGAACTAGAGTAGACCTTGGTGGGCAGAAGAAATTATCAGTGGAAAATGATGGAGTTTGAAGAAAGAACACAGGGTTTGGATTCAGAAAGGACTGGACTCAAATGCTATTGCACTATTTAATAGCTATGTGACAATTAACAAGTTCTTTAACTTGTCCAGCCTTTAGTTTCCTTCTCTGTAAAATAAAATCAGTGATTCTAACCTCAATGAAGGTATTTTGAAGATTAAATGAGCTAATATATTTGCACCTGTTACTAGCTACTAGTGATAACTCAAAAGACAGCGATAGATATTATTTAATTCAGCTGCGTACAGTTCTAAGTGATTTGAATATTCTGGAAGGAGACATTTTCAACTCCATTTAATTGATCAGAATTGAAGATCAGAGGGTTTAAGTTACTAATTTCATATATATATAAGGAAATGACAGAACCCAGATTCTAAATCTAGAGTGATTGACCCCAAATCCTACATTTATTCCACTTCATTATGTTGGCTCCAAGAACACCAGCAATGGGGTATGTTTTAAGGCTACATGAAGCTCCTATGCATCTCCTTAATTTTTGTTTTTACAATTGAAAATTTAGTGTAGGTTTGGCTCTTATATATCCTTATCAGCTGTTTGAATTTTCCAGAGGAAATATTTTCTAGGGTCTTGATATGTCGAAGAACCGAAAGATTGTTGAAGAAGTGAATTCTGCTATGGCTGTTAATGAAAAACCAGGCGAGTCCTTGAGTGACAGAGAAGTGTAGCATTCAGATGAAGCTGCAATAGAGGCCTCTCTTGCTGTGCTTTGGAGAAGCCTTTGCTTTAATAGTGAGGTTTTGTGAGAAGATTGGATAATAAGGAGCATATATGTGTTTCCTTCCTTTGCATCACTCGAGTTTTCAGGCATTTAGGTAATTTCAGATTCTGAGGCAATTTTCTACCTACTAATTTGGATATAGATTTTCAGCTTCAACGTAAATTGTGCTCCTCAAGAAGATGAAACTTGTATGAGTTACACTGTTCCTATCTTAGATGCTCTCTCTCCCTCCCTCCCTCTCTCCCTTCCTCTGTCTCTGTCTGTCTGTCTTTCTCTGTCTTTTAGAGACATTCAACAACAGACATTCAACAACTTTTTCCCTTCTCTCCCTCATCTAGTACCAGTCTCTTGACTCGCTATCCTTTCTTGACCTGGGAACTGGCCAGTTTTGAATAGAATTTAGTTACCTTCACAAACCCTACCAATGATCAGCAAAGCCTCTAGACAATGTCCCTATTAATTGCTGTCACTTACGTACTAAAGTTATAATGAAGAACTAGTACATCCAACAGCCAGAATGAAAAGGGACAATGAAATATTTCACAAAGCATGTTAGTCAGCATGGCCTTGGGCAGAGGATGAGTAAAAATCTGCCCTAGGAAATAGAAATAATACATTAAAATACAGACTTTGTTTTAGCTGTGATGCCAAAGTATCCTCTTTTGTCAGAAACACTATCATTGGCTTAGAGTAGGGAGTCAGCAAACTTTTACGTAAAGGGCTAGGTAGTAAATATTTTAGGCTTTGCGGGGCCATTCAGTCTCTGTTGCAGTTATCCAGCTCTGCCTTAGTTGCATCAAAGCAGCCATAGACAATATGTAAATGAGTACACATGTCTGTGTTCTAAACTTTATTTGCAAAAAAGAGATGGTGGTTTGGTTTTGGCCCATCATCCTTACTTTGCAGATCCCTAGCTCAAAGTCACGGAGAGATAAAACTGGAAACTCATCCTGCCAACCTTCTCATTTTAAAGATAAGGAAACTAAAGTCCAGAGAGAGGGCGAGTTGTCTAATGTAACCTAGCTGGTTCACGCCAAACGGAGAATTAGAATGCAGTTTTGTGACTCCCAGTTCAACAGGGTCTCCACTGTACTGAATTGTATCTTGCCTTTTGAGTCATCTTTTCCCAGACCTAACTTCTCAGCCTCTAATCATGATGCATAGTCATTTGTATTCCTAATGTTGGCACAGAAATTTCTGAACCTATTTTTTTTTTTAAGTCAGAGAGAAACATTTTATTTTTGAAATATATTTTTCTTGTTGAAACTTTGTACGGGCAAACCACCTAAACTTTGCACAGACAAACCACCTAAACCACCTAAATTTAAAACATGAAATCTTGCAGGAAAGATTTTGGAGGGATTTCCTGAAAGCCCCATTCTTCTAATACTTCCTATCCATGGCTAAATATCCTAAGCTTGATGTTTGTCAAGTTCACAACTGAGACCTACATAATTTTTAGAATGAAGTTAAGAGAATGACCCAGATTTACTGAAGCTTTTGATATGTGTTTTTTTGTAATCTTTTCATTATATAACTTGGGCCTAATTATAGTTGATTCATTTGGAAGAATAATAGGCTTGATGAAACAAAGGATCTGGACTGAGGCAGCATGATTGCTTTCTTCAGAGAAATTCTATGGTGTGTGTGCGTTTAGCTCCCATAGCGTTTTCACTTGACTTACCAGTAAATAAGAGATTGGGGGTAACTTTCAAATTCATTTTATTGACGGAAGATACGTCCATTCAGATTTGTACTTTATGGTTACCTCAGGGGTGCGGGTGTCTCTTTTAAAGACAAAAGCACAGTGATGTGCTTCTCAGGCTATGGGTCCATGACAGAGTACAGAGTGCATTTTTGGCCATTATCCAGTTTATTTGGTCAATGTAGGCAGTCAATCTAGGTAATTGAGGACTCAAATTGGATTTTCTGGCCATAATTATCCCTATTTGTCTGTACACATCCATCAAATTTATCAGATAATTGCCATATAGCTTTATTTTGTTCTGTCCTGACTCAGGTTAGCTCAAAAGGAAAGAGGACTGGCCTGAGATTGAGGAGCCTTGGGTCTAGTTTTGATTTTGTCACAAGATGTTAGTGTGACCTTTGGGAAAATTGTTTAATATCTCTGGATGTTTTGTTTCTTTCTGAATCTGGACCTGTAAAGCCTCGTTGTATCTGAGGTTGCCTTCAGCTTTAATTATCTAGGACTGGATTAAGCCTATATGCTGTAACTGTACACTTATAAATGGTTAAGATATTTAGTTTTATGTTAGGTGTTTCTTACTATTTGTTTTTAAGTTGATTTAGAGAATCACAGAACCCATCAGTTACTTCCAGAATGAATGATCTGATTTTGAGATCTTAGTGACTAAAAGAACTAAATGCCCCTTGTTTTAGTCATTAAGATAACCAGATAAGGTTGACCATTTGATATCTGATCTATTGCTTATGATTTGACTATAGTATTTTGACTGAGGGCTGAGCAGTCAGCCTTGATGGCATGGACTCCTCCAATGGTATCCAGAATGTGCAGAGGAAGGAAGGACAGACCATACCATTAAACCTCCTCACTTTTGCAACTGTAAACCTGGTGAAAAGCAAACCGATGTGGTTTTTCCTCTAGGCTAAAAGTTGCATGCTGATGTTTTGTATATACTTCCTGGATAGAAGGAAAAAGAGAGGTGAACTGATCAAAATGAGTTACTTGAAGGTAAACATCAGTATTCTAAAAGTCAAGGGTATAAAGTAGCCAAGCATTGCCTACCAGGTGGTACAGTGAATCATAAAGTTTCGTACATGAATTAGAGTATGTCTTCATTAACTTGCTAGTGTCTTATAAGTGACCCAAACTTAAGAATCTTGAGAATAGAGCTTGCAGTGGAATTTAAAGGAAGTGGCATAGTTTCCTCCCTCCCTAATCCTTGTCCTTCCCGTTTTTCTTTTCCCTTGGCTCCTGACCTCACCGACTCTATCTTGTTATTATTTGCCTATTTCTCTACTTTCTTCATTGCCAAATCTGACTAGCTTGTCCTTGATTGTCTCATCTCTGCTCTTTGCCAGCTGTCGGCCTCTGAATGAGCCCTTTTTATCCTGCACTTTACACCTTCTGCAATTTTCTGCTCCAGCACTGTGAAATTCATAACACAGTTATCTATGACTTGGAAATCATTCATTCTTGGTGGGGGTGGGATTTTTTTCTGCCCCAGTGGTTATTCATTTGGCCAAGGGCAATTAGAAGAGAAAGATGGGAGGGAAAGTAAAAGTGTCAGGAGGTCTCCACACTAGTTTTCAGCTGCTCAGAAGAATTAAAACCCCCAAGAGAAGTGAGAATATCATTCTGCCTTGCAGTTCTCCACCTAAACTCCACTGGAGACCTGTAAAAATGACGACTCTGTAATTTATTCTCAAGTCACACCAGACCTTCAAATATTCCTGGATAGTTAATCTGATATTGCAAAATCTTGACATTATCTTTTATTCATTTCTTTGATATAAAACCTGATAGATATGTGAAAACCAAGATATACTGGCTGTGGTTTAGCTACATAGAAACATCAAAGCTCCTGCCTTACATTCTTGCTACTTAAAATATTTTGCAATTGTTGTAATTGCAATGAAACCACTGATTTCAAATCAGCTGATATTCTAAATATTAACATCAATAAACGTTTCTAAATATTATAGTAGAGAACACTACAATATTTTAATCAACAGTTATGATCAAGGACAAGAATATTATAGTTAGCTTCATTTTCCAATGAACTGTAGGTTAAATTAATTTCTATATGGAAATAGCCTAGAACAAATATATCTCTGAATAGAGTTTAGGGACATAATTTCCTCTGCAATGCTCCTTATTCAAGTGCAGGTTGCTGGGCTTCACTCCTAGTGTTTTCGATTAAATAAGCATGAGATAGAGTCCAAGAATTTTCATTTCTAATAAGTTCCTAGAAAATAGAAATAATGTTGGTTTGAGGACCGCACTGAGAAAACCACTATTCTATAGCTATACTGTTATTTTATTCTAGTAGGTGTTGCTTTGATATCAGTATATTTATAGAACTATTCACCAATCTTTATAATATTTATAAAAGCATATCCTTTTCTAGTAATCTTTGTTAAGCTAGCATGCACTCTAAGACAGTTGAGATTTCATTAAATTATTTCAATAAATGATGTGGCCTATAGATGATAAGGCCTAAATTAGACTTATTTCCTAAATTTCTTAGTTTCTTAATTTGATCTATTAAGTTTACAGGTTGACTCCAGTGATGAATAAAGTTGCCAAAGTCAATGTACACACAAATCATGTGACTATCTTCTCTGGTCCAGATTGTTCTATTTTCTGCCTCTTAAACTTGATTTGTGCTTGTTTTTTTTTTATCACTCCTGTTTCCTGGGTATCAGTTAACGAGGGATCCTGTGTGCTCAGTGCCTTTATTTTTAATTTGAGTGGCTATAGAACATGTTGATTAGAAATAACTTATTTTTGAATTAGATTGGAAATGGATACAGGGCCTAAAAGTGCTTAGAGAAATATGACACTAACTTGAACCATATTTTCTAGGAACAGCAAAAAGCATAAGTGCTTAAAAAATACACTGTATGGTTATTTCTTGTTTGGACAGGCTTTTAGAAATCATTAACATTAAGAAAGAGTATTTATTGTCATATTCTGGCAACATATCAGTTTTCATAAAGTTAGCACTGGTGCAATACAATAACAGATGCTTTAGCAAACTTGGGGTCATAGGCATTCTGGATCCTCTGGGACAAGTGAAGTTTTTAAAAGGCTGCATTTACCTTAGCGATGCCTGGGGTAAAGGCTCAGACTTCTGGGGTGACCCAGAGATGCCTTCTGTACTTGCAACATCTGTGCATGTCATTACACAGCCACCTGCCACCCTGGCAAACTTCGGAAAAGTCCACACGGTCTGAATTAGTTTTTGGTAAATATCAACCTAGGTACTGAGGCTAAGCCTTCCCAATCTAATTTTGTACATTATTTCTCCTTATGTGATGTTATTCTATGCTTAACAAATCTATTAGGACTAGGATAATGGAACCATGAAGGTACTGACAATAACTTTTCCCATAGGAAAAGGGGGTAGGGTGTTAGACTGTTTAAAATAAATTAAATTGATCAAGTTAATCAAATGACAAATTCAGAAGGTATGGTATTCAGACTCCTTTTATTCATAGACTAGAATAAAAAAGATAAGCACTTTCCGGGTTTTTTTTTTCTTTTTTTTTCCAGTTCCTGAACCATTATCCCTTAACTTAGAATAAATTAATCCAAAGGAAAAACAACGTTGTATACCTACTGAAGATAGCATTGAGATTTAAAACTGTAGCATCACTTCAGGAGTCTCTTATGAATCTATTTGCTTAAGTGACTTTCATCAGTTCACCGATGTAATTTCTTTAAAATCTCATCAGCAAACATATGTTTCTTGAATGGTTCATATCTTAGCCTTAAAATGTATTATACTTTTCAGTTTTGGAGAGAAATTGCTTTGCATTTATATCAAAATCAAGCCTCTGGTTGCAGTAAATGATTGACCTAGTTATTGAAAATGATAGCAAGAGAATGAGCTAACGATGTACACCATTACTATCTTCCAACACCTTTCAGTCAGTAAGTTGCAAAGTCCAAATTCCAAGCCATGTGTCCCATTCTCAAATCCTGGTTACTTTACAGTCTGTCATGAGGATGCTTTATCACTGTCTGCAGGGAGCTTACAACCAAATGGGGCAGAGAAAAAAACATGCACACATGTCAAAAATCAAAGGAATGTTTCAAAAAAGCCACTACAGTAAAAATAATGTACACATATATGAACCAACAACTGTATACACATGATTAATATCTGCTATGTAAATTTATGACACCCCATCGAACTTATTTTTGTTTTATTTTTGCTGATAGATGTTCAACAGTAGTTAGTTTCTTCCCTTTGAAAGTTTATTGGGTTTATTTTACTTATCTTCTGAAAATCCAACACACTTTCATTACTTCTTGCGTTCATTTTCCAGATTTTTGCCCTTTCTGCAGTCTTCAAGGACTTTACCAAGTCCTTCAACCACAGATAAACAAGCACCGTATCCATCCCCCAAATCCACAACAGATGACTGAAGTATTTAGTAAGTTATTAGTATGTACTAAACCACTTTGCACAAAATTGATGATAGGAATTAATATTTATTATTTACACATGCAGAAAGATATACATATTTATTTCTCTTTAATCCTATCACTGTTTTATAAATATTGTACTTAATCCATCAATAACACAACATGCTTTCAGTAATCCCAAGAAATAATTAGAAAACGTTTATGATAATGATAATATTACTTTGTACAAATATTATACCAACCCATTAAACCCTTAGGGAAAATCACAGCTGATAAGAATGTCAGATGCCCTGTCTGCTCTGAAATAGTAGGCTGCTGACTTGATATTTAATGAAAAGTTAAGCTGATTCAACAAATATTAAAAGACAACACCTTGACCACCTTATATCTTAGCTAAGACAGATTGTATCCTACCTTGTAAACTGTCCATGTTGTATTGATTTCTATAATATGTTCTAGTTTCATATCCTTTTAAAAGTCGTGTTCTATGACATCTGTTGAAGTGGTTTCCAGTGATGGGCCAAGATTTTTCACTGAGACTTTGCCACCTGCCTTTATTGTTGGTCTGCAGATGCTAATATGCTAAACTACTTATTCTGATATGTATTTTAAAAATAGTGACTCTGTTCATGTCACACTATTCTTAGAACATGGTTCCATGTAGCCATTTAGTGGCTGTGCAATTAGCTACATAAACATAACACCGACAATTTACAGGTATTCAAAGATTGATACTTTAGATGGTAATTTATATAATGTGGCATTTCTTGCATAATTAGTAGTAGTAGTAGTAGTAGTAGTATGTTTGAAACTACCAACAGGATCCAAGATTTTGTATTGTGAGTATGCTCTTGACCTCATACTATATATTCCCTTGATGCCGACAACTGTAAAAGTTACTTTTTTGATTGTCAGTTTTAATATCTGGAAATATAATAGTACCCCAGAGAGTAGTTGGAAAGTCGAAATAACCTATATGGAAGTATTTAGTACCCTGATACACTATACTAGTCCCTCTATAGCTGTACGGTTTTTTCTTTCTGTCTATTCTTTCTATCTATTCTTCCTTTAATCAAGCTTAAATCGTTTTTTGGTTTTGTTTTGTTTTGTTTCCTTATATCTCTTTTAAAGTACCATAGCTCTGTTTATGTCATGGTTACTCACATACATCTCTATCTATCTCTTAAGAGCAAGGGGCTGGGCTTCTAGTACACTATGGATAGCACTATGCTTTTAATAAAAATCTGTATAATATTTGTTTTAATTAAATTGAATTTTTGAATTGAGCCAAATTAGTATTTCAGAGTCCACATTTCCTGGAGAAGGTATTCTCTCCTCTCACAATATCTAGTTAATCATTGTCATCTCCCTACCTTAATGTGTGTATGAGAGAGAGAAGAGGGCGTGCACATGCACTCCCCCCCCCACCCCACACACACAGAGACTCAAGGGAGATGAGGAAGAGGGAGAAGCAGCATCAAGGCCTGTCACTCTACTGGATTAGGAGCATGATTGGGGAATCCTTTCTACTGTAGAAAGAATATTTTCTATGCTGAGAGAATTGGAAAGTGAAATATCAATGTGAGAAAGGTGGAATCAAAAGCTAGCAACTGAGATGAGAGAAAATACAGAGGAACAGCAGGTGCAGGTGGAAGAATAGAGAAGCATGTGAGGGTATTGAGTCTCTGAGGAAAGGTACTGCTGGTCTGGGATGTGGGAAGGATTTCCATGGTGAGGCACAAAGAAGCCTGCATTGACATCGGTGCTCAAAGGGCGGTGTGGTGGGACAGAGCCTGCAGCAGCCCGGCCCACTGCTTCAGAGGCCTCACTTTATTACTTTCTAACTGAGTAGCTTCATACCATGTTTCGTGTTTGCAGTGGGCTTAACAATCATGTTTTATTAATTAATCCTTATAGCTTTGCTCTGGGCTACATCTGTATTATTAGCCTCATTTTATAGACAAGAAGGCTGATGCACAAAGACATTCAGTACCCATACAGGCAGAAAATGAGAGGCCTTAGACAAAGCAACAGGAGTCCCCTGTACTTTGGCATCTTAAAAAAAATGAAGCCGATAGAGGCTTCATTTCTACCTTCTCCCTTCTCAAAACACATTTCACTTTTTTTTTTTTTTTGTCAACTTGACTACCTTTTCAGAACCAGCATGATAAGAATGGGTAATCCCATTTTTATTAAAGTGAAAGAAAAAAGTAAGAAACATGCTACAAAACTATCATGAGAATCCCATTAATCATCCAAGCAATCAAATTGTGGGGCACAGAAATCAGTATTAGCGACTGATGTCCAAAACTATCCACTTAGGCCTGTCATGGTTGACATCTCAGCCATCCTTTCTATCACCCAGGGAACATGCAGGCAGTTCTGTCCAAAGTGGAGGAGGTGGAGTGGGAGGAAGGAGTCAGTGACAGCTCTGCCTGGATGCTCTGGGGAGAGGACGATGCAATGAATCTAATCTCTAGGGGAGGAAGAGTGGTGAGACTAAAAAAAAATAAACAAGTAAATCGAAAATTCCCCGCTTACTTTGCAAATTACCCTCCAATATGACCGTTTGGATTTTATTCACTAAATTCAACCCACCTGAAATGCCTTTTTACCTCTTCACTGTTCAATCTTCACCACTTCCTGAAAGTCCAGCTTAATGTTATAAAAAACAAGGTACTTCGCTTTCCCTATCAGTGGCCACCACCCTGTTCCTATTTGTGTGTGTGTGTGTGTGTGTGTGTGTGTGTGTGTGTTTCTATGTGTGGTATTGAAATCTTGCATCACTCTTTATTTTTGTAAATACAATTGATTGTTAAAAAGCACAGGTTTGAACTGCACAGGTCCATTTGTGGTTTTTATCAATCCTGCAAATTTATTTTCTCTTTCTTATGATTTTCTTAATAACATTTTTTTAGCTTATTTTTAAGAATACAGCATTTAATACATATAACATGCAAAATATGTGTTAATCACCTGTGTTATCGGTAACTCTATTAGTAGTTAAGTTACATGCAGAATTTTGACTGTCTGAGGGGGCAGTGCCCCTAATCCCTGCATTGTTCAAGGATAAACTGATTTTGTATTCATGCTTAAAAACGTCTTCTTTGATGTAAAAGGTGTCATGTATTTATTTATGTTCTTATTCACTTCTAGCGCACTAGGTGGTCTCGTATAATTTCAAGGCTAGCTACGAGAATTAAAAAAGAAATCTTAATACCTGGCCTTTTGAGTCTTTGAATTATAGGTTTGAGAAAAAAAGGAAAAGCTTCCACTTCCTATCCATGTTTTGAGTTTTTAATGAAGGCTTTTAGTCTTAGGGCTAGTGATAAATATGTAAATCGAAAAGGGGACTAAGCGTTTGAACCTGTAGAGGGGACAGTCTACAGTATTCAATCCATTTATTTCTTTGACAAATGGGAGAATTTTGGATTAATAAAAATTACAGATAAAACTCAGTGTTATGAAAATGTGCTCTCCTGGTGTTACTGGACTCTGTCATTTCCTTCAACACACACACAGAGCACAACCTGGAAGCTTGCCAAAGCCTCTCGGGAGTGTCGTTTGTCACACCTGAGGAAGAAAGAGCTGCCAAGATGACCAGAAGATGCTATGTTGGTCAGACTGCTCTGTCAGCCTGCCCATCCTTGGGCCTTTGGCCTCAATGCAAATCAGTGCAGGTTGATGCAAGATGCACACAAGAATTTAAATAGGACCCACAAGTTGAGCTGCTTCTTGCTATAATTCAGCCTCTCCACTGTTCCAGTGGTGGTGGTGGGGAGGGGGGCTGGTCAGTGTTCCAGAGTCAGCCTCCCACGGTATTTTAAATAAGACTTTATTTTGTCTTTTTTTCGTGTCAAGGTTTTTGGTTGCCAGATTTCCAGGCTAATTAAAAGGAGCACAGATAGGTCTCGCATTTTTTTCTCCTTAGTGAGTTATTAGCAGGATTTCTAGTCTTTCAGGTTAGAGTTTGTGGAAACAAGTCAAAAAACATTCTGACTGGCAGTTCAAATCACTACTATGGCCGTCAGAAAGCCACAGGGGAACTTTCAAGAAACTGCCCTTATTCAGGTGACACTGCCTCCCACAGCGTGGGGGAGAGACCACTTGCTTCTGGTTTTACAGTATCTTATGAGAGGATCTTCTACGTTTTAGAGGTGTAAATCGTGACTTGTTCATTGCCTGATGTGGGTTTGTCACAGAGCAAGTACTTCAAAAATGCTTGAATTGATTTATTTTAATAACGTATCCCCAGGAAATATAAATTGCTTCAGAAACATTTAACATAATACTGCAAAAATGAAGATAAGGATGGACACCTAAAATTCACTGAGCTGGTTTACCCTTTGTTGTTTTTTTGTTTTGTTTTTTTTTTTTTTGTTTGTTTTTTTTTTTGTTTTTTTTTTTTGCCATGCTCGGCTATTGGTAATATTCCAGGCCATCTGTCTACCTAGGCCAGTCGTGTACAGTGGCACCAGAGATTTTCCTGTGCACAGAGGTCATAGTCACAGAAGGAATAAGGTCAGCTATTGTAGGACATGCTCTGAGTAACTATGGGAAATAGATCAATGTAGAATAGTTTCCAGAATCTAGTTATTTGGAGAGAGAAACTGGACAAAGATAGAGATATTGAGCAAAATGAAGATGAAGACACAGCTGTACATATATCAAAAATGAGTCACAGTATTCCTGTTTAGAACACAGGCAGATAGCACTTTGTTAGACTCTTTTCAGGCTTTATGCTTGATTAAGTATTTGGTGTTTTCCGCATCTATACTTCTTATTTTTAGCCAGAATTGTATAGCTCAGGAGTCCCCAACCCCGAAGCCACAGACTAGTACCAGTCCATGGCCTGTTAGAAACCAGGCTGCACAGCAGGAGGTGAGTGTGGGTAAGCGAGAGAAGTTTCATCTGTATTTGCAGTTGCTCCCCAAAAGCTTAGGGACTGCTGGTATAGCTGAGTATGGTTTTAGGCTGCTTTTGTAAGAAAACTCATTTTTAAGAATTGTTTTAAGAAAATTTCCGTCACTATATCACCATTTTGTTGCAGCTTTAATTTCTGTAATTGGTGGTCCCTTTTGTCACTAAACAACGCTTTCAATATTATTCTCACTAAGGTGTGAGTGACCTGAAGTGATGTTCCCTTTAAGCGTATTTTCATCTTATGAGGTGAAATACCACAGTGATTAAACCAAAGGTAGGCTGCTAGTGGCAGAATTCAACTTGTCAACTCTTGACTAATGGGAAGATATTTTTATAATCTGGGTTCTTTCATGATACTCATCAACTCTCACTACTTATGCTTATTCTACTAACATGAATATAGTTCAGCCTCTACATAAAACAAGATACAAACAGATTTATGCTAAAATGGATGGAATATGATTTTAAGAAATTATGAAAAATCAGCTTAATATGTACTCAATTCAAACATAAGACGAATATTTTTCCCAACTTTCAATTACTTCCTCTTTGGTTCAACTTTTCCACCTCAGTGAAAAAGGTAGAATATTGGCACACATTATATTTGCTGAACTCTATTAACTCAAGTTACACCAGACCTATATTACATCATCTACTTTTTCTCCAGTTGTAGGAGAGTGAGTGGTATATTCTGCAGTAATATATTTTCCAGGTAAATGAATTTTAATCTTTAAGTAAGAACTATTCGTTTTTAACAATTCTTAATGTAAATTTTTACAAACTATATTGTGTTCTCCCTGCTTTGTTAGAGTATTCCAATTGCCATTCAAATTTTTAATGATTAATTACCCAGACTATCAGCATAAATAGGAATTGTACCCTGAGGTACTGTACTAATGCCTTTAGGTCTTATTAGGTTATTGAAGCCTGATTTTCTCTCCTCTAAATGCTTCATAAATTATTCTATATGTTTGGTAGTATTTCTACCTTTTTCCTCAGTGTCCCTACTACTTGTTGCCATTTTAAACAAAATACATTCTCTTTGGTACACGGGATTTGTGATGTTTATTTTGGACATCCTTAGACCTTTTTTTGTAGTTGATTTTCCATTCTTGGCAGTGTTGAACATATACCTTGTGTTCTTGAAGTGAACTTGAAACAAGATTTGAGTGCAGGTAGTTTATTTGGGAGATAATATTAGGAAAAATAGGTAATGGAGTATGGAAATATGACCAGGAATGGAGGAAAGCTGAAAAAGGGTATGTCATGTACAACTAGAGCTCAGCCCCACTGGGAACCTTTGGGACACTGAGGAACAAGTCTCAGAATCTTCCCACCTAAAGGCAAGAAATCTGGGTATCCATCCTTTAACTTCCATCTGTCGTTAGCTGTAAGCTTTTCCTGGGGACTTTAACTCCCCAGTACTAGCCTGCTACATGAAAGCCAATAGAAAGAGCTCAAGTGGAGAGTCACATAGACATTTGCTGTAGGACATGGTCAACATTTTCTGACATGGTATGTCCCAAGGGAATTTGGGCCCTTCACAAACAGCGTCTGCTATCAGCAGGTTACTTTTGACGAATCTTTGAATATGAGGGGGCACTATTTTTAATATCTCTTTTTTGAATTCTAGGACTTTCTATGATTAGATATTGTTTTAAATTGTTGGAACAACCTCTGCTTTGGACTTATGTAGCCACTTCATTAATCACATTTCAGTTTCAATTTTCTTTTACCATCTTTATACTTTATTTCTTTTCCCATTTCAGTGTGGATACATTGGGTTAATAACATGATAAATCTGATTTATTTCTTTAAAATATTCTACCTAGCATAGCCAGTTCTCAGCATGGTGCCCCACTTGTGGAAGGTCTCGACTGCATTTGACAGTTGAATTGCATGTGCCCTGTAATATTCCCACAGTAATGTCCAGGATGTCATTTTGCATAGTCTGCTTGAGAAGCATCCTTTGGCTCTTTATTTGGTTGTACTCTGCCCTGTTATGATTATATGTGGTAACTTTCCACTGAGCCTCTTTGCCCTCTACCCTCCAAGTACATATTATGTCTTATGCAGACAAACTATCTTTTCTCATACACAGGCAGCAGCAGATGTGATTAGAGGGGAATCTAATTTATCTGGAGTACTCCAGAAATGGAAGGAAATTACTTTACAGCAATATTTGCAAATGCATTCATCACAGACACCCAGCAATTCCAACACTAGCAGATGACGACTTTGTGATCTCTATGTGGTTTGTTTTGAACTGTTTTCTAATGGTCCATATAAATTCACTCTTTTTTATGCTTCTACATTGAATTTAGAATATAAAAGAAATGTGTTGGACAAAGGGAAGTTGGTATGCTGTGGACAAATTTCTATTCTTTGTGTCTTTAATTGTCTTCCTAATCTGCATATTGAAAACTTCTGGATTATTTGTTAGGTTGCCTAAGTAGACTGCATTTGGATAAGATATGAATAAAGTGTCATTACCTCCTTTCTCTTGTTAGGATATATTTTTAGATCTCATATCCCCTTAAATTTATGAATTTGCGCATTTATTCAAAATTCAAGACGTTTGATTGCCTACTGTATTAGGCACGAAGTATCTGTATTCTCTAGACACCTCACATTCATCTTCTTTGCTACATATATGTCCTACACATATGTGGTGAAGAAGGGAGCTATAAGGAGAGAATGATAGAAGGAGGAGAGGGGCTGACAGGATTTTACTTAAGAAGTCTTACTTAGTTGAAGTACCCTTTAGGGGTGGAAAGAGGAGAAAATAGGAGATGAATTTAGATTTTAAATACAGCACAGGATTGTGGAACCAGAACTCAAAGAACTTTTGTTGGAAGGCATAGTTGCCTTCTGGTCCAGGTGTTCTGAGTCAGCCACATAAAAATGACACTGACCTGTTGGTTTTTGGTACAGATGTGCCTCTCTGAGACATTAGGTAAAGCCCCCTCTGAGCATCAGTTTCCTATCTGTAAAGGGAAATGTGTAGATTATAGGCTCTTCTAGGTCTGTACTATCATGAGGTTACCTATTTTTTAAATGCAAATCTATTTATATTTTGTTTCCCTTCAATTCATGTTCTACCTTCTTTTTTTTCTCAATCTCATTTCCTTCTCAGCCACGATAAGGCACAATTTAGTTATGTTTACTATAAACATAGCTATACCTAATTAATAAGAGATCATATAGACAAAAATAATACACCACAAAGAATAAACATACCTGTGTTGCAGGAATAATATAATTATGCACACGAAAAATCAGAGTACAAAGAAGAACATATTACCATTTATAAACATTAAGAGGCAGGAAATAAATGTCACTGATGGAGATCTAGTTATACATATCAGAATATAACCTGACACAATGTATTTTATTTTTGCATTTTTCTATTCATACAGAAGTTTCCCAGAATGTTGTAGAAATTGGAAATAAATAAATGCCCATAAAAATAATATCTCCAGGCAATTGCAATATCTGATATAAAGAGTATCTACAGGTTGTGAATTTTAACCACAGTTGACTACTTCTGAAAATGTTTATAACAAAACCCAGAGGCACTTAAATCTGATGCATTCAATGGTTTGGGAACCAAGTAGATAGACGCTCTGAACTTATATTTAATTAATACATAATAGATTTAGTTGTGGTCAGTTTTATTTTGGATAAGTTAAAGCAAATTCAATTTTGCGATGTCTTCACAGTTTGGAAAACTAGCTTTGGGGAAGGAGTCAGAGAAGCAAAAAATGAGAATACTAAATGGATATAGAGGAATCCCGATCATCTTAGGTTTCCTAATATCAACAAACAATATCAGCGTGTTTCCTATCTCATCAAATCTGTTTTTTAAAACATGTTTAAAACACAAAATGCGGATATCTACAGATTGAAAGCAAAACTAGGATGTGAATGTAAGGAACAACTCAACAGTCAAATCGTTACTTTTTACAAAATAATTCTTACACTTTGCTTTCACAGTACTAGTTATTGAATGCAGCCAAACTAATAGAAAATACAGACACTAGGAAATCTGTTAAATATTTATTTACTAAAAACATAATTTTTCAGAGAGCCATCAGGGAAGACAAAGCTGTGTGTTAAATATGAGCTCCCTGCCTGAGAGAGAATATACACTGGCTCCGTTTCGCAGAGCTCCCCGGGCTGCAGATGGGGAGCCGGGACCTTACTCACATGCAATTATTAACACTCCCAATAAATCCTCAAGATCCTGATCCTGCTGATATACGTCATGGCAGAAATAGCTTAGTACTCGAAGCAACAAGAAATGCTGTTCCTGTCAGTGGCAGAGATACTGCCGTCCACATTAAATCAAGGGCAGATGGAGACACTGAGCTCTGAGTTTATAATGCTGGGACTTCATGTCTACCACCGTTCTAACTCTGTCTTACACACTTTGTTCCCCACCATGGCTTTGACAGAGGACGCTGCATCTGAGATCAGGGTTGCCAACTGATCCTATGGCAGACTGGGCATCTGGAAACTTTTTTTTGTTGTAGTTTTTTATGTAAACGTCCAGCAGACTTCCATGACCTTGAGCAAGCCATTTCAACTTCCTTCTCTGCAATTTTATCATTGGGGAGACAAAGAATACAATATTTACTGTGTACAGTGGGAGTGCTAGGAAAATTATACAATTGCAGTCTTTCCCAGTCACTAGGGAATATAAGTTCATTTGCCAAAAGAAAAATAATCACCTTCAATGTTGCTATTCTTACATCAGGCTTATGTTTAGCCTGACATAGAATCACTGAGTTCTAGAGAGAGAGGACACTGAGACACTTCAGTACCTAAGTGTGAAGTCATACCTTTTGAGTAGAATGAAAGTTGTAGGGGCTCATGAACATGCAAAGGGGGTGAGATGATCACCTCCGGCCACCGGTGGTGGTGGTTACTGTCACCTATTTTGTCTCCAGAAACAAGGAGTGGTGCATTCAATTAATAGACAGTTAATTTTCTTTCTCTCATCCCTATAAAATGTCCAGACAAGGTGAAAGCCACAACTCAGCTGGTAAGAATTCTCCCAAGAATAGAGTGCGGTGACTGAAGGGGAAGAGGATGAAGGGAAGCTGTGGGAAGGCTAAGCACAGTATCGTTCAGTTAGCTTTCCCCTGCCAGAGAGAAGGAAACAGTGACTGGAGGATTATCAACCACGTGCTGAGTACTGAACAGAGCATACGATTTGCAATCAAAATCAGACCTATAAGACAACATGCTGTTCTCAAATGTCCAAGGCAGGGTTTCAGTTATTTCACTGAAGCTAAATCTGGAAATGTCATGGAAAAAGACAGCCTCCCTCTATGAGAACGATGGGACTTCCCACTGGAGACCGTGCCGAAAACAGTATGAAAATGACCTTTCCATGTTAGCCTGGCCCTGGCCTTTCTGGTCTTTCCAGGGCTATGAACAGGAATACACTTTAGCAGATAGAAAAAGAAAAAAAGTAAGAGGTGGACATTAGGATGAGTGTTTTCAAAAGCAAGCAACAGTGTCTATGTAACCTCTAAAGTTGGCCCTGATACCAAGCCGAACAAAGCGATGAGGTGGACAAAGGGGAAGAAATAAAAGGGCATGGACTTGAGGAAGGACATTCAAGGGAGGCACAGTGTGGATGCCGCTGTGGGAGGCACTTGGAGGGCACATATAAGCAGACACTAAGCATGACTGTGAGTGCACTTCAGTCATGCCGTTTTCTATTCCTCATCACTTCTCTTTTTATTTTTTATTTCAATTTTTTGCCAGTCAGGTATGAAAGCCCAAGGTGCTTTGGTGCTAACTTAAGTGCTTTTGATTTATTGTCTGAAGCCAGGTTTTCAAGTTCCAGAGGCACTTGCTCTCTTCTAGCTATTTACTGTTTGGAATAGTAAGCTTGCTGTTTTGTGAAACTTTTTTTTCTAGTTCCAGATGAACGACTTTGACCTCTTCTCTACATTGCTAGAGAATTGGAAAATATAACCCGAAATGAAATGGAAAAAAGCACAGTGTATTTGAAATAAAAGCTGATGAGAGGGGAAGTGAGGCCTGGCATTTTGCAGAGGGAAGTCTATGCAAGGACAGGACCCTGCAGCAGGCCTGGGGAGAGCTGGAAGAACCTATAGTCTGTGGATGGGGACACAAGATGGTCAGGCAGTTGGTTCAAAGCCAGTTGGGAGCCCATAAATTAGAGCTGACACTCTAAATTCTTGAAATAGAATGTTGCTATTTTAAAACTATTGAAGTTTATTATTATAAGCATTGCAGGTGATTTCTTGGTAATGCTGCTGTATTACAAAGTATCGCTTTGATGAAGAGCCATGTGGGTAAGTTCTCTCAGTCCTCAGAACTATGGGAAAGAGGTTTGTTTTAATCTTATGGACATTGTGAAGCTTAAAATAAACCATGTTATCCTATTTACTTGGGCTTTTAGGGAGCTCAGAGCCAATTGTGTGCCTAATTCAAAGATACAGAAATGTATGACATATTACCCTATTTGCTTTTCCTGCTCTTTTTAAAAATCATATTTGATATGTTTATTTTGATCTATGTATATATTTCTAAAACCTGACTTAAATTTTGGAAGGAGGCTTATATAAATAAATTAAGTTATATCATGAAATATTAGGGGTGTATGTCTGGAGCGAGAAGGACACTCATGAGAAGGCGCAGCTGAACACTGATCTGGCTACGTAGCATTACCTCCCATATATGAAATATTTTTAGTGCTCTGTTAAATATTAACTGATAACCCTTTTTTTTTTGAGCTCACCGTGTACAAGATGCAGCACTAAGCACTTAATATTGCTAAGTACTTTATTTTTATAATTTCATTTGTACTTTTTTTTTTTTAGCTCACCGTGTACAAGATGCAGCACTAAGCACTTTATATTGCTAAGTACTTTATTTTTATAATTTCATTTGTACTTCTTTACAGTCCTATGTGTTAAGCATTTAGACATAACTGATTTGGATGATCAGTTATTTTATCCAAGGTCAAAAATTTAATAAGTGGTGGAGCCAAATTTTTAGCCAGGGCAAGTCTGACTCTAGATCATGTTCTCTTAATTTTGAGGATAATAGGTCTGAGTTCAAATCTCCATTCAATCATTTACTAATGATATGACCCTGGGAAAATTAATTAATCATTCTTGTCCTATTTTTCCAGTCCTTAAAATGGGGATAAATATAGTACTTAAATCAAATATTTGAAATGCTTAGGACAGTGTTTGGCACTTAGAAAGTGCTCAATAAATCAATAAATATTAGCTATTGCTAATCATATTTAAAGAGTATGTCCATAGTATACATAATTAAACTTCCTTTCCCACCAGCAGAGACATTTCTTCAATATTCAATTAATCACGTCTTACAACTCCCTGTACATATGCCCTGGCAGTGACTGTTCCCAGGAGAGCCAGTGTTGGAATGCACATGTCGACATTTCAAATGTAAAGTACTGCAAGGTCACTGTGTCCCAGGAGAAGGCCAGCTGCCAAGAGACCTTGCAGGGTAGCATTTCTAGGGTGAATTCATCACAACTGGAGTTCAGACCTCAGCAATGCAGGTCCCAGCATTTGGTCTAGTTAATGCCCAGAGCTGATTATTCAGGGGGGATGACTTATACCAACTAACGAGAGCCTGAAGCACATAAATTGGAAAGTCACTGTATTAATTTACAATGAAAAATATTACCGTTAACTGGACTGGACATTTGAGTCAGTCTGACCAGTGAATTCCGGCCCTGTAGGTAAGCTACATAGGGAGCCACATTAGCAGAAGGTTGCCTGGAGAGCGAGATGCTTGTTTCAAATGCTTAGTCTCATCAGGCTGTAATGGCAGCCTGCATCCATCTCCATCTACTTGCCGGAAAGAATAGATATTCCGAGCAGCTTGACAATGCCAGGATGTCCCTTTCTTGGACAGGAGCACAGTGTGCTTCTTTGACTTTCCTTTTTCTGTGGTACCACGGCTGACCAATCTCAGCTTCAGATAGTCACTTTCTTTCTGTAGATATGTTAATACCATAGAGAATTAGATATGACAATTCCAACAGGAAGGTTGCTGTGGTCCAAAAGCCATCTTGCCACTTATTAGTGGTTTTTGCTTGTTTAATAGTTTCACTTTTAAGGTCATCTTCATTGCTGGTCATTCCAAATTCTCCTGGATACTTTATGTACCATGCACACAGTGCATGCTCTGCCAATGTCACCACAGCCTCATCTGCCTCCAGCTATCTGTAGTTTTCTCATCATTCACGTAAATTCCTACTGAATGAACCTCCTACACTCTACTAAAACCCACCAGGAGCCTGTACTTTAACTGTCTTAACTACCAGTGTTACCAAAATGTATTGCCACAGATTGTTACTAGCCTCCTTAAATATATTTTATAACAAAATGGTTTGTAATTAATTAATATGTAGTGTAAAGACGATACTTCAACAAAAACTTTATGGAATTATTCATATTATTTTTGATACCTTACTAAGCATCACAGTATTAATAGGATCTTATCATCTACCACAGTTTTTGACCTTCCTGTGACATCTAGAATAGAACCTTTGCTTCCTGTGATGTCTAGAATAGAAGCAAAAGTCTGGGAATGGTCAAGAAAAGCCTCTATGATCTTGCCTCTGGCTGCCTCTCTGAATTAATTTCCTCCCACTTGTCTTCTTTTTGAATAGTTCTCCAGACTCTTTAATGGTTTTGGTTTATGCCAAGTGTACAGCTTCATGAGACTCTTTGCCCTTGCTGTTCCTCTGCCTGGAGGGTTCTCTCACTGAACATTTGCATCTGGTTCATTCCTCTTTTTATTCAGCTCTGTAATGATTTTGGTGATCATTAGAATTTATCATGTGTGTTGTGCCAACTACCCAAGTTACCTCGAATGATGTATAGGTGCTGACTTTGCTATTTCTCTGATGTTTTATTATATGGCATATCAAAGGAACCCAGACTAATGGTCAGACCTGCCTAGAAGCTCACCCAAGGGTGGCATCCAACTCTTTTTCACTGTCACACAGCTTTCATGAGCGCTGAGCGCTTTTACTCAGCGCTCGCTCGTTCACGCTCTCTCTCTCTCTGCATCTGGCTTATCTTTATACTTCTTCACCATAACACCATTCTTCAGTTGTTATTGATTCTTCCCTGCGTTTGTTCCCATAAATGGAAAGATGGCGAGGAGGCACTTTAAATAGTCAACAAGCAATTATTATACTCATGTCTCTCCAGCCTCTAGCAGTTGTAGTTCTCCTCTTCCCTTCGGGTCATCCTGCTACCATTTCTTTTATCACTACTCTCACCACCTTACTGTGAGTGAGAAATTGCAGCATTTGCTCTCACCTGACTTTGGGAAGACTCGTTGTAATGTCCCATTAAATGTCACAATGTACATGGGTGGGGGCCATCAGAATGTGCTCTTTTTAAAACCAATTCTCATTTTTGTACTATTTTCTACTTTTTTTCTACCTTTTTCTCAGTAATGTTAATGTAGAGAGAGTTAACTAGAGAGCCTGAAACTTTCATTTTTCATTTTTCTTTCCTTCCTAGGGCAACTTAGGTATTTTGAAAATATTTACATATGCAAGGTATATTTGTTAATATGCTGGAAGATTCTAGTTTAATTTGGTTATTATGAGAGAAATTAATTCTAAAAGTACTTTTGAACATAAACTTTTTTTTTTCTTTTTTTTGGTGGGGGGAATTTGTTGACCTATTAAAACTCCAGCAGATCAGTTCACAGATTCTTCACTTGGGACACTTTTATTCTTCAGATCTGTCTGTACCAAGTGGCATGATATTTTGCTAGACAGCAGGCACTAAAGATATACTCATCCTTCAGATTCACTCATCCAGGAATATCCAAGGTATGCCACTGGGATGTCTTTGAGCAGGTTCACGGATGCTGCTTATGATAGTACACAGCATTAAATGCAAAAAGGAGATGTTTAAAAGCCTTATAAATGCCAGGAACTGAGAGAGAAATGTGAACTCTGTTTTGAAGAATCATGTTTATAAATGTACTGGGACCTAAGAGTCAGAAAAAGATCTCCAAGTTTATTCTGCAGCTCTTTGTATTTAAAAATGTGCTGATTGGAGATATCTCCCCTGACCCTCCATGTGCGTGTTTCTGAGAATTTATAAGTGAACCAAGAAAGATAGGATTGTGGTTTCGTTATTATATGATACGTGAGTAGGCTGCTAGACTGCTCTGTTCTGTGACCGTTACTCATATCTGGGCAGTCTTTACTGTTAATGGTTGGCCTCTTTGCTTGGCCCGCAGGCTTTACTTATAGAAAGGACACATTTTCTCTGAGATCGATTCAAACCAAACCACTCTGTATGTTGCTCTGCAGCTTCCCATCATTTCATAGGGATGTGACATTATTGAAGTTCTTTTAATATGTCACTATACTGTTTTCTTCCTCTGACCCTGTCTATTCTCAGTCTGCCATACAGCTGACATCCATTCTGTGTGTCCAGATGAGTGGAGCTGTGTTGTAGCAGGAATCACTTCTGTGATGGTAGACTTTCTAAGACTTCATTGCATGATCCTGTCTTGCCTTCTTACATGATGTCTGGGATATCTGAGTTGGACTTTCAGATGGGAGAAGGTGATTACATATATGGTATGATTTGAGAGATGACAGGAAAGGTTTTCTATCCCTAAATCATTTCTATTCAAGTATCAATGTGCCTGAGATTCCATTTCCAGAAGCTTTATTTCTTTTTCATGTAAACTTTCCCACTCTCCCATCAGAAAGGGTTGAACATTAACACGCTAATATGTTAGAACGAGTGATACTATTAGCATCATTTGGAAAGATCTGGCCTCAGTTCTGGGATCTGAAGTAGACTCTTAATTATGGGGAACCATTTCCTCGTAGATTTTAGGTGGCAGACATTTTTCTCATCATGTTATAATTATTAAATCAGGTAAGAATCTCATGAAGACGGTGGCAGCACTTTTACAAGATTCACCGTATTTGTTGTTTTCATTTAAGCAGATGAGTTCATATGAAGGACAGAACACTAGGTGTCAAGATAACCTATATAACAATAACCTATCAATTTTGCATATATTGAAGAGATCATGGCTATCGTTCCAAGTCCTATCTGTTGATGTCTTCAGACAGGATGGAGAAGGATGGAACAGTTCCAGTTTGAATGTTTCTACAATATGTGGACTCCAGAAGAAATGAGAGAACTTAGAGCATGCCCTAGTCTCACTGTCATCAAGAAATAAAGTAATTTTTATGTAGTAAAGTAATTTTTATGTAGTTAACTGTAGTTGAAAAAAATGTTTTTAAATAATTTAAAAATAAATTAAAAATTAAAAGATAATTTAAAAAGAAGTAAGAACATTAACTCTGGGTTATTTACTGTTTTCCATCATTGACAATATCTTGGCCAGAGTCAACAGGAGATATCCAGGTAATAAAAATAAGAACTAATGTTTCTTGAGTAATCACTTTATGCCAACAAGTTCATTACCTATATTATTTCATGATATTCTCAACAGCTTTATGAGGTCAATAAGATTATTATCCAAATTTTAATCATTTTAGTTAAATTAAGTAATTTGCCCAAAGTTTTACGCTTAATGACTGGCGGGTCAAAGGGACTTGAATTCATCTAGCTCCAAAACAATGTTTTCAAAGATCACACTAAACGGCATCCTTCACCCTGTTTGGACTGAGGACATATTGGTCATTAAAAACCAAACAACGTGTGTGCGGGGACGCACACACGCACACACACACCACAACTAGCTATAGCCAAAAGATTTAAAACAACAACAAACAGAGGGAGAGCCAAAGATATTTATAGACAAAATAAATTCCCAAGAGGTAAACAGATAAATAAATAAATAAACAAATAAACAAAATGGCAGATTCATAAATAAACTGACACCAAATTTCTCTATTAGGATAAGGTAGCTTTCAATAAAGAACTAATAAGTAAAAATTTACATATAGCATGGCACTATTAACTAAATACTTGAATTATGGAATCAACTAGATTAAAAAGATGGCCAGAGAATCTTCTAAGCAATGAATATTTGCCCTCATTCATGTGTCTTAGATTTGACTGTTCTAGGCTTAACACATCATCTTGGATTTAAGTCACCATCAGGGCCAACCAAAGGTCATTTAAGTTTTCAGTGTATTCTCCACTTGACACCTAAAATCTTATACTCTCTTAAAACTACATGTTAGCATGTTCAATAAACTCAATTCAGAATACTTCCCCTCACCGCATATACAACCTTGTTGTCTTGGTCATATCTTGCTTTTAAAATATTTTCCCCCAAATGAAATTAAAGCATGCCCACTGCAGAAAAATTAGAAATCTAGAACTATATTATAAGGAAAATGAAAGCCTTGTACAAAGTTAATTACCGCTAACACATCAGCGTATGACTTTCTGGTATTTAAATGTATATTTTACCTAGCTGAAATCATATTGAAATATAACTTTGCTTTCTGACTTTCTTCCATGTTAACATGATAACAAAAGCATTCTCCATCTTTTTAAATCATCCTTTTACAAACAGCATTTTGATGTCTGCATAGCGGTATATCTAAAAATACTGTCATTTTCATAATAATTTATTGTTGAACATTGGTGAAGAGACATCAGATATAAATATTCTGTGACCAACTACCAATTACTGATGTGTGTGTGTGTGTGTGTATGTTGCAAGTTGTTGGTGGGGAGTTTGAACTGTAGGCAAATATGCTTTATCTCTCCCACCCCAATTTAGAGAATATTTAATTTAATTTTAAATTTTCTTTTGTAGTCCCATTACAGTTGACATTCAATATTTGTATTAGTTTCAGATGTACAGCATAGTGGTTAGACATTTATATAATTTATGAAGTGATCCCCTGATTAGTACCCACCTGGGACTGTACATAGTTATTACAGTATTATCAATCTTTGACTCATTTTTCTACCCCTAAAACTGATACCAGGCTAAGAATGAAGTGAGGAATGGATCTGAGAAGTAAAGATTGAGGGCAAAAAAGAAAAGAAAAGTCAACAGAAGAAGGACACTAGAGAGAGAATAAAGTAGAAGAGAGGGAAGGAAGGAAAGAGGGTGTGGAATAAGATGAAATAATCTGTCAGTTGTATGTTTATGATTTGCGAAGTTGGCCGGATTGGAATTAACTTTTCAGAATACTGTGTGTTAACTAGCCATCTCATTGCTTTCTCCGAAGCCCAACTCAACTTTTTTTTATCAGCATATGAATTTATGCAACATATTCTATCTTCTGATATGAGCAATTGTAGCATTTCAGAAGCCAGCCTTGTTTCCAGGAATCTGTTTTGTGTTACAAAATTCTGGAATTAGATTTCCTGCTGCCCTTTCGCCTCTCAACTGCCTGGTATTACTACAGTTGCTTTGTGAGGGAGGCCCTGAGAAGTGGCCTCAAACCAGCTGTGGTCCCATGGGGCTGCATATAGCAGTGCTCTGAAATTCCTACTTACTAGCTCCTTCAACAAGACTGATGCCGAAAGGGCTGTGTTTCTGCTTTCAGCATTCATCACATCCTTATAAATGAAACATGAATGTAATTCATATTTCTTCTAGGGAGAGAAGTTTTAGAGGCTTCATTTATTCATTCAACAAATATTTATCGGATCCCTTCTGTCCTTAAAATATCATAGCAAGCGCTATGAAACATAAGCACAGTTCCTACCCTTAAGAGTCTAGTCTACCACCAAGTTCTGTTCATTTTACCTCTTCAATCTCTCTTGTATCCATCTATTCTGTCCATCCTAAGTACAATAGTCAATTCAAGCAATTATCGTCCTCCTGGATTACTATACTTTGAGAATTGGGTCAGGTTATTTCTATGCTTAAAAACATTCACTGCCTGGCCAAATCTCTAAATTGTTGCTATGACCTATAAGGCCCCAGAAGACCCAAACCCAGTTAACCTTCAGATAATATCTTTTGACCCCTAACACGTAAGCCATCTTGAATTTCTTTTTGTTCTTTGAATGTGCAATGGTCTATCTTTCTACTATGATTTTGTGTATACTGTTTCTTCTGCTTCCAGAATTCTCCCCACTTCATTTTCCTTATCTCTCCTCTCCTATTTACCAATTGCTATTCATTATTTAGTTATTAAATTAGTTTCAGCCAAGATTTCCCCGTCTGCTCATGTACCTCTCCCATCTCCCCTTCTTTGTTCCCCATGATGCCCTCTTCACTCCACTCATTGTACCTTTTTATTGCTTACTGATGTGCCCCTAGTAGGCTAAAAATTCCATGAGGCAGGTACTATGTTTACCATGTCTTTTATTATGTCCCCACCATATAATACAGTGCCTGGTATATTGTATTATCAGTTGGGAATATTTTTAATTGAATTTTTGCATTAAGAAACCTGTATTATCATTTAGGAGCCCTTACATACACCAGTAATGCTTTATACACCATACACATTCATACACTGTGTATAGGCTAAGACTACATGTGATTCGGTGATAGGTACACAGGGAGTGTTACAGGTACTAGGGACATAACATACCACGATGAAGAAGTTAGATCCTCAGAACTTGAGTTTCTGACCTTTTCTGTTTCTTGCCTCTTCTCAAGATGGTCCAGTCACCCTGCCAAAATTCACAATTATGTATTTAAGAGCCACCAGAGCTAAATTCAGTAATGTATTATTTCAGCTATTTTGAATGAACTTAGCACTTGGAAATCTATGCCTTCTCCCTCAAGGAATGCTCACTCAGGGCTTCTAGAACCATCCCTATACAAATGATGCCCGAACACACATATATCTTCAACCCTGACTTCTGTTCCATCATTCACTCTCTGAATTTTCAATACCTTCTGAAAGTTTCTATCAATGTATAGGTAGGTACCAGGGTGTGGTATGTTGTGTATCTCTGGGAGGGGTTAGGATAAGAAGTTGGGTGACAGGTTGACTAAATCTTGGAGTAAATCTGAATGATTACAGCTTCAGTTGCATTTGCACTAGTATGTAAAGATATTGTTGGTGTTAAATAACTTTCACACATTAAATGAAATTTAAATAAATCATGTTGAGTAGTGTGATCACAAGCTAAAGAGATATAGTGGAATACCAGGTAAAAGAACGAGGGAATATATATGGATACAAATGAATTAAATAAAAGCTAGTGTTTACCGAACACTGTCTGACACTTCACCCGTTTTTTTAACATACATTATTGTAGTACTCTTTACAGTAATATACTATTCCCTTATGTCAATGAGAAAATTAAAGCCTGTGAAGGTTTAATAACTTTTACAAGTTTATACATGCAGGATATGGAAAGGATGAGATATGGTGGAAGCCACGTGATTGCAAGGTCTGAAACCTTAAGTAGTTCACTAAATGAAGGGATTGCATAAGTGGTAAAGGAAGTGAGAGAGAGGCAAGAATGAAGGTAAAGCAATGAGCTGGGAGGTATGAGAATCAAAAAAGAATAAGCTAGAAACGTTTGGACAGTGTAGATGAGAAAATTACATATGGTCATCAAGTTTCATATTCTCAGAACATGTTCTCCATTTGCCAGATGCCTTCAAAGCTGGCACAGTTCACACCAAGGAAACATTACCTGATAAGGGGGCAGAAGAATTGTCTAAGCTGGGAACCAGAAACTCACTGCTGACATGTCAGGTGTTCACAGTGGGCTTCTTAGGATGCCTCCAGGCACCAGCAGCTCCTCACCTTGCCCAAATACATGAGGAAGTGAAAATATGTAGAAAAGTAAAATAGAGTCTGTAAAGCTGTAAAGTCATGTATAAAAGGATAACTTACACAGCAGAAATATTATCAGTAGTCATTGCTGTAGCCGGGGAGTACCTGGAAAGTACACTTTCTAATTTCTTCAGCCTAAGGGCTTTCTTCAATCCATCGTTGAAACTACATAAAAGTCCCTGCCACAGAAAAAACTACAGGAGGGTGGGAAGAGCAACCTTCCTGGCCCCTAGTGACCTAATAACATGAAAAGTGAATTCAACCAATGGTCAGTAAATCTCCCTGGCTATAAGGATGAGCACCAAATGAATTTCTTGCTTGACAGCAGCACACGGCAGAAACCTTTAATATGTGTGGAGCCATTTCTGAGTAACCTTCACCTTTTTTGACATGCCGCTATTGGATGCTGGTGATCCATGTTGCCACTGTGCTGCATGCTGGCCCAGACTGGTTTTTAATTAAATCCCCCTAAAGGATGGTCAAATCGACCTGTCTTCACTGAAAAAGTAGTTGTGATCGAGTGCCCTGAGAATACATACTACTCCATGGCCTTCCTCTCTCCCCAGAGGCTGTCTCACTGCGTCACTGATCAATGTCCTTCTCCCTGGGTTTTGAGCAGAAGCATGACGAACACAGAGAATGAAAACCCAGGGTAGTTTCCATAGCAACATTTTTAAAAAGAAAGGAACGAAAGAGGGAAAAAGTGGAACTCTACTATGAATTGGGTTCTGAATATCAGTGAAAGAGTTGCTTGTTCTAAGCAGTCAGTGCTAAGGTTTGTTTATGTAAGAGCAATAGAGATATTATCGGAATTCCTTCCATTCTAGATTCTTCCAGTAGGAGGTAGAAACATGAATAGCGTGAGGCCTAGATGAAGGAAAACACAGTCACACTTGTGACACTTGTGTACCTTCTTGCTCTGCAGTTGGTCACATTGTTAAATATTACAGTCTAGGAATATTTATTCTGATGTCCTTGTACCTTCACTAACTTTGGGGAAGATAACATATAAAATGTTTGTTACCTTGCTTTAAAGAGCTTATTAACATAAAAGACAAACAAATATTGAATAAATTTTTCCAAGCAAAATAATGTGCGACATAACAGTAAGTTGCAAACTGAAAGCAAATACTTTGAGTGAATATAGATTGAAAAAACTCAGCACTGAGCGGTGTTAATTTGGAAGCCTTCATGGAAAGGGCACATGGTCTTGTAAAAGAGGAGAAACAAGACAATAACACAGCAGTTTTTTTCTTAGGTAAGGTAAACCAGAATGCAAAGTTCATAAACTTGCAGGTGAAATAGGTGAAGTGTGCTTGGGATAGTATGGTGAATTGGGTCTCTCCTACAATAGATGTCAATGAAAGATAAAAATGGGGTTTGGGAGAATAGGCAGGATACATGTTTAGTGAAATTTATATTTAATATGAAATCCCATAGGAAGTTCTAAGATATTCTCGAGTCATTTAGGAGTCTTAAGTACTAAGTGCTTGAGGAAAATAATATGGAGCAATGCAGTTCCTTGGCTGAGAGATAGATAATACTAGAGACAGAAGAATCTACAGTGAATTATATATGGATAGGCCTTTTGTATGGAAGGTGAATCTGGTCATTCTAATAATGGCAAGATGGGAATTAATTGAATGTTATACTCTAAGATGAATTTCACGTGTGATAATAATGCTCGCCAGCATTTAAGAGCTCATAATATACAGGCAATGCAATCAGAATATTTCATTTATAATCTTCATAATCACCCACTGAGGTTTTATTAGGATGCCCATTTTATAACTGGAAAACTGAAAATCAGGGAGATTAAATGCACATAGCTGATGAGCATGAGACTGGCATTTGAACCAGACTCCAAGACACATGACCCTTCCAAGTTGGAGCATACTGTGTGTGATTCATATGTGCAATAAGTTGTAGGAGATGAAACTAAGAGAGATTGCCATGGCTTGATATTAAATGGACAGAAGGTGATGGAGAAAACCCCAAAGAAAGAGGACAATGGCAGTGTCATCAGGAGTGATGGACATATTTGGAGTTCAGGATTTTTTTCAAATGTCATTTTTAGTTTGGGCAGACATTGTCCCTGTAGTTTTCATTGATTACATTTTAATTAATACCAGCAGGGGTAGCTCTGTATACCTCTTGATAAGCTTTCTATAGTTTGGAAAATTTCAGATATTGCATAGGGTTGGGAGCATTGAATTAATGCACTTTCTGGACGCCCAGCCCTGTGCTAATGTATACCCTAGGAGGAAGATGAAGGTCAGCTGGGAAAGAGCACCATCAGCAGCTGTAGGTAGAATTGTTCTTTCTACCAGCCTTTGGCAAAATGTTCCTTACGCTTTCTCTATGCCTCATCTTGCATAGATGAAGGCTTTTGGTTTTCGTTGTAATAGAAATTGAACTAAATGTTCAATACTAAAATCTTAATACGCATGTCTACGATTTATCCAAGTCCCTATATAAAGGCATGTGGAGAAAGAAAGCATTTCATGTTCCTTTGCATATTTTCCTCAATTCTTTTCCGAAATGATAACCCTGGGGTCTAATAGCATGCCTTATGCTTCTCTACCTAATTTGCATGGAGAATATTTTATAGTACAAAATATCCATTGATGGGCAAGAAAAGAAAAACGATAGTGACTGTTTCATGTCAACAGCAGGGGAATGTGGGTTGGGTTTAGTTTAATTCTGAACAGTGATAAAGGGGATTAACACTAAGATGCAACAATGCTGACTTTAGCAGCTTCTCTGCCCTTTGAGGGAAAGTAGAAGTTTATTAGCACGGTGTTTAGAATGATGATTCTGGAGGCACAGACCTGAATTAAAGTCCTGGCTTCACTCCCTCGTTCTGGGACTTGGGCAGTTACTTAATATACTTTAGCCTTTGTTTCCTGATTCTAAAAAAATGAAATAGTAGCACAAATTTATTCATTAATTGTAAGTAATATTGCATATGAAGTGTTTAAAACAGAGCCTAGATCATTATATGGTTGGAGACTGCCATAAATAAGAGCAAAGATAGCTAGATGAGCAGTGAACCTGATATAGCAGGAGAGGAAAAGGGCTCTACACCATTTCAGAGCCACAGTGATGACATCAAAATGAGATACAAGAAGGGGTAGAACAAGGCTGGAGAATGGATTTCCTTAGATCCATAATACCTCACAAGGCACAGTGTGTGATGGGAGCAATGGGGGGCCACAGAGTTTAGCAGGTAGAGAATGTATATGTGGGTGCATAAGTGCACAATTCTTCTACCCAGCACTACCACTAATTTGCAGAGAAAAGTTTATTCTCTTTCTTCCTTGCTCAGTCTTGAATATAAGTAAAAAACAATATCGAAGGGAGGCAAAGAAGGCTTCACACCTTCACATACTCATACAGAGAACAAGAGTTCCCAATCAGGAACAAAACTGACAATAGCAACTATTGTTAGAATAATGCCCCATTTAGTTACAAGGGATAATTGTCATTCTGACTTAGAACCACTTCATTATTTGATATGGCAGTTACTGTGGCAGTTTTACAGGCTATATCTTTGATAAAAATTTCTCTGATTGCTCTGGTTGTTCTTGTGAAACCTCAACCCAGGTAAGACTTGTTTAAATATTGATACACACACACACACACACACACACACACACATATATGTGGAGAGGTAGTGGTAAAATATGGAATTACCCTTTTGTCTAGCAACAGAAATCTGGAAGCTTTTTTTGGAGGTAAGCAGTGGGTCACTCTAGACTCCAGCCATCTCAAATAAAACCCAGCTGTCAATGACTTTGGGTTGACTAGCTACCTAAAATTTTGTCTGACTTACTATCTGTAACCATTTCTCTCATATATTTTTATTCTCACCTCTATAAACTTGGAATTAGAATTTCCCTATGGTATATCATATTTTAGTTTTTCAAACTAGTTTCAGCCCATTCTTCATGTGGGCTATACGGTTGATACACCTATACAATATGTTCCCTTCAAAAGCTTCTAAATAATTAAATGCTAATATTGCTTTTTCTTTTTTTAACAATTGTTCTTAAATGTTAAATCAATCACAAATTAATTGAAACTTCCTCACAATTTTCCCTTTTTTCTCCATAAATTAGCTTTTACTTTCATTTTCTTTCATGGACTTTTTTCCCCTTCTCCTCAGGCATTCTCAGAGGGCATCTAAATTTCTTTGGCTCTGTAGTTTTGAAGTGTGCAATTTAGAAGGAATGTGGGTCCGGAGGGAATTGAATTAACTAGAAGTACTCTGATTTTTGATTAAATTGCTTTTTTCAAAGATATTAGAACATTTCAGGTATTCATTTTTAAATTTTCTTCAAAAAAAAAAAAAAGGGAAAAGGCATTAAAGTTCAGACAGTTTTGGTTCCTTTTTACTTTACTTTTAAGGTTTATACTCAAATTACTTTTGTCATGCTTTTAGTACAAAGTCCCAAAACATTAAGAAAATACATTTATTGAATTTAATTTGGGAAAAATGAGGGACAGGAAATGGAGAGTGCAGAACAACTGAAAAATGAAGGGAATGTAAGAAGACAAACAGTAAGGAGGAGCTATATCCTAAAAGCAAAGGATGGCGAATTTAGATAGTGGTGAGAAACCAAAAACCAGTAGAATAATGGGCAGAAAGAACATAGAGCAGAATCCTACAGAGGAAATTCTGAGCATGAGACTGTGCGACAGAGCAAGACAATTTTGTGCATTTTGGGTAGAAAGATCTATATGGGGCATAATGGGTAACAATGAAGCCACCAGTCAGCACATATTTTCTCCCCTTTGGACTAGTGAAAAGTAAATGTGTGATTGTGAGAAATGAATGAGAGCAACCCTTTTGAAATAGTCAATATGACTCACGCCTGGGCTGGACTAATGTATCCAGTCCTGGGATTCTTCACTGGAAGCCTCACAAAACACCTCAAGAGAAATGGGAAAATAGAATCAGCCCAAGAGTAGCTGTTGAACATCTGCACATTCGACTGTATAAAAGCATATCATGTGGATGACTAGTTTAAGTTTTCCATTATTCTCAGTACTTTTAGTTTATTCACTTCACATAGGTACTCAAAAAGGTATGGTACATTCAGAAAACTAAAATGCTGGTTACAATTTAGAAAATGCCAGATTGTTCCTGCTGCAAAAAAAAAAAAATAACTCTGCCATTCTTTTAAAATCCTTTAGTGGATTCCAATGGCCTTACTGTAAAAACCTAAGTTCCTTTAGATGACTTGAAAAGTCCCTCTTTTGGGACCTAGTCTCCTGGTGGGCTAATTATTTTTATTATTTCTTCACACACTTTTACTCCAATCATTACTGAACAACTTGAGTTTTCTTAACAAACTCATATGTTCTACCATAATCTGAGGCCATTTGGCATGTTGTACCCTCTTCTGGGAAGCTCCATTCTGATTTCGATCCCTTCTACCTTTAATTCAAGATTTGGTTCAGATATTAAGGTGTACATGAAACCTTACTATGTCTGGTCAAAGGGCCTTTCCCTAGTCTTAGTATTTACCACATGACAGCACTGATAACTCTTTGCTTCTCCATCTCTCCCTAACTAGCTTTAGGAAGATACCATGTGGTCTGATCAATTTTTGCTCTCTATTGTCTAGCAAAGTGTCTGCCGTCTAAATCTGCTCATTGATGTTGGTTGAGTAAAATGTCAAAGGAATTGGAATAATTTTACCATAGTGGAAGGCTGAAGAGATAGATAACAGCACTCAACAGAATTAGAGACATAGGCAGAGAGTATTCACAAGTTCCACATCTAATCAATTGATGGTGATGACCGCTATTCTATAAAATAAAAAAAGTTAGAGCTTTCCTCAAAATAGTAAGCTATACCACAATATTTTTATTATGCTTCTATTTTATGACTCCTGAATATTCTTGTATAAAGTTTTATCTTTCACCTTATTATATGCTGTGATGTCTCCCTCTCTCTCTCTGATTTTTATCTAATGAGTCAGAGACTTGTATGTTCTTTTTTTAATCTCCCAAAGGCTGTGACAAAGTACCATGCACATAGTAGGCATTTTATAGTTTTATGTATAACGAAATATTTTTGGATGTAATACTCTTAGAAGATAGGTTTTTTGAAACCATTAAAATTAAAAACCAAATGACATAAAATCTATAATCTATTCTTTCTACACACTGGTCATACTATTTCTTTAACATAAATATTTTCTTTTAACTGTCTGTGGTATTAAATGTTCCTTAGCAAAAGTCTATAGCTGTCTATAAAAGTCTATAAGCCATATCTAGTTGTGGGTGTCTATACCAATGAATTAGTTTTATAAATGTCAATGTTTGATACCAAGAAGAGAAAATTTAGCTCATGAAATGTGCAATTTTTAATCCCAGATGATGGTGGTATTTTTTTTTTTTTTAAAGCGGAGATGGGATTTATTATTGTAGATCCTGGGGTATGATTGTCTGCATGTTATTGAATGGAACCGTGATTCACAAAATGTAGTGCTTAAATCGGAAGCATGGTTATTACCTAGGAACTCATTAGAAATGCAAATTCTTCACCACCTTAGACCTACCAAGCTACAAACTCTTAAATCTACAGCTTTATTTTTTTTTTCAATTATATTAGTTTCAGGTATACAACATAGTGGTTAGACATTTATATAACTTACGGAGTGATCACCCCAGTAAGTCTAGTACCCATCTGATACCATACATAATTATTATAATATTATTTATTTTTATTAAAATTATTAGAGTGATATTGGTTAATAAAATAAAATAGATTTCAAGTATACAATTCAATAATACATCATATGTATATTACATTGTTTGTTCACCACTCAAAGTTAAATTTCCTTCTGTATAGACTATATTTCCTATGCTGTAGTTTACATCCCCAGGACTATTTTTATAAATGACAATCTCTTTAGCTTTTTCGCCCATGTCCTCAGCCCATTCCTATCTGGTGACAACCAATATATTATCTGTATCTATGATATACACCCCTATGTTCATTGCAGCATTATTTATAATAGCCAAGATATGGAAGTAACCTAAGTGTCCATTGATAGATGAATGAGTAAAGAAGATGTGGTATATAAATGTGATGGAATATTACTCAACCATTAAAAAGAATGAAACCTTGTCAAACGGCACGGATGAACCTACAGGGTATTAGGCTAAGTGAAACAAGTCAGAGAAAAGCAGATACCACACAATTTTACTCACATGTGGATTCTAAAAAATAAAATGAACAAGCAAAACAGAACCAAGTCAGAACGCTTGGGGTGGGGCCCAGCAATCTGTGCTTTAACAAGCCTTTCAGATGATTTTGATGCACAATAAATTCAGAAACTCATTGAAATAAACTTATCAGAGCACTAGGAAGTTCAGACATGACCATGACAGCACTTGAGGACCTCAGGATTTTCTAGCTTTGAGCATCCCTGGGAATTGCCAGTGCATTTTCCTGCTCCCTCACAGGGCTGACCCTTGATTTAGCCCACATTTTCATGACAGTAGAAAACACCAAGAACTGTTTGTGATGTGTGGCAAAAGGCCAAAATCTACCTGACCCTTTTAACTTAACAAGGATCAGAATAACTAAGAATAGAAAACTTGTACAGTAATTTTTCATCAAGTCCAGGATGATCAAAAGTGTTCTCTCATACTGTATGACTGACTACATATGCAGTAATAAAATGGCTGGATAGTTAGCAAATGTACATGGTTGGGCACAATATCAACCAGACAATGGAATGAATTCTTTAGTGTCTTTGAGACAATAGATACCTGTCTTCTTAAAAATGTCAAGTATCAGTGCAGTTATATTCCTTTTCCAATTTATCCTCTTCTTTATACTGTTTTATTATTATAGTGTTTTCTTCCTGTTCTCATCTCTCCTCTGATAGTCTCCTATGTAGTAAGGGAATCATATCAAGGTGAGATGTTCATTCACATCATTTGAATACTCTCAAAAAGTTAACTGCTAATACTTAAACTATGAATTCAGTATTAGCTTTGTAGTCTTGTAATGTTGCTTGCTGTTATTTTTAGATTTCCCTATTTGGAGTGGTCAATGACAAAAACTGTTTAGGAAACAACACACTATTTATAGATAGTTTTGTTTTAATGGACAATTTTGGTGGCTAATTTATTTCCTTTTTACTTAAATGTTTGTGGACAGGAATATGGCTTTTTAAAATAAAATCATGGAAAATCTCAGCTCTTCATATCAAAGAGCTGAAGCAAAAGAAAGATTTTTTTTTGGATACATGTCCATATTCTCAAATATATAACACATGATAGAAAATGACAAGTTATAGCTCCATTTTCTTGTATCTCTAGAAAGCTATAAAAGTGCATATGTGACTCAGGTCATCTCATAAAAAAAAATAATATGCAACATATAAAATACAGAGATGTTTAATAGGATTATAAAATCTGGACTACCTACTTATTTTCTAGTAGCAAATTTATTCATTATTGTCGCTATTAATAATAGTAATATCATTATGAAGCTGTGCATATATTAAAAAACCCACTATTTGCATTATCCACAAAAGATAATTTTCCCTCTGGGACTTAATTGTGGCTTTTGAAGGAGAGAAGTGAAATTATGAAGAGATTCATACCTTTCTGCTCATGAGTCTAACACATTAATATTTATGTGAGGATTTTATTTTATGTGAGAAAGGAGGGGGTTAAATAGAAGACTCTGATGTACACGAGGTGAGAAAATGTGGTAAGCAGAGCAGTACTGTGGCACACAGATCAGCAGCCAATTTGAGAAGAGGAAAAAGCTTCCCCTTGAGTAGAAAAATATGTTATCTCCATTTTTTTCCCCCATAAGTAGGGAATCCACTAATGGAGTGCTGTCTCTTCAAGTAACTCAGGAGATCCCTAGCACACTATCTGAAGAGAGCTCTGAAACTCAGGATAAGTGTGTCAAGACAGCGAGTTTATCCTTGCTCCATGATTTGTGACTGTGCTTATTTATTAGCACAGAGTGCATCTTTCTTTAATCTTGGGCTGGTGTGGCATTCTCTTCTGCTTGGTTTCTCTCAGTTGAGCACAAGCTGTTGAGGATACAGCAACAGACAATCCCTTTTGAAGTGAGGCACTTTAAGTTCTTTGGTCTCTTTTGCTGGTGTAGACATCAATACAACATCATGATAATTTCATACTATTAAAAAGAAATTTTGTTAGCAGTAGTGAACTAGTATTTAAGGAAGTTGGTGAACTGGGTCAGCTAGAGGAGCCATAGAACTTAATTTCTACAGGCAACACAATATGGATCAAATTTCAATTCCTGGTGTGTGTGTGTGTGTGTGTGTGTGTGTGTGTGTGTGTGTGTGTCTGTGTGTGTCTGTGTGTGTGTGTGTGTGTCTGTGTGTGTCTGTGTGTGTGTGTCTGTGTTTAATAAAGAATATCCCACTGTATCACTTAAGAGATCTCATGAACTAATTGGATGAGGAATCACCAGGACTGGGACAAGAGATAATAAAGAGAATTCAGGATGGAGCTGTCTTTCACATGAGTCATAAACTGAGGTCCTGACATAGCACCTGGGATACTGTTCTGAGTCAGTACTGAACCACTGCTCCATTCTAGTAATAACATGGGGATAAAATAAAACATCCTCCAAGGAGGCATTTAGTGGTGAGCTAAGGCTGAGAGCCTTCAAGGCCATTTATCTCCATAGTAGCAACGTTTGACTCTTTGTGGTTTCCACAAATCTCTGTAAAAGGCATTGATCGCCACTGTCAGTGTGATTAGAGGAAGCACTGATGCATAGCATGTTTATGATTAAAAAAAAAAATACACTCATGCACTTAACGCGTGTCATGAGCAGGATTTCACTCTCCTGGGAAAAGATACATTTTACTTTTTAAAAAGATGCTTTCTATTTTTGATGTTTTGCTTATATAGCTTTGGCTTTTATTTAAGATATATCCCAGTCTGCGGACTGAGAAAGTGGCACTTGCTCTGTGACCTTAACCAATTCACTTGACTTCTCTGGTTCTCATCATCCAGGTCTTTCAAATGAGATTGTTCTTTCTCAAATATGTTCTCTGCCTCAAAAATTTTTGGATGCTATGTTACAGCCATAGTTCCACATATCTCTTCCAGTGTGCATTTCAGGATTTCCTCTAAAGAGTCAAGTGTTAGTAGAGCGATCATCAAATATTTAGTCCCCCAACACTTGTTGTGTACTTAAAACTCTTAGTCACTCTTGTGGAAAGGGATGTAGAATACAAAATTATGTAAGTCATAGTCTTTCACCTCTGGGAATATTTAATATATTATGTAATGCAAGGAAGATAGTGTTAAATTCCATAAGGAGTTACAAAGATCATTATCATATACACCAGGATTTCTCATCCTCCTGCTATTGACATGTCAAAATAGGTGGATAATTCTTTGTTGTAGAGAATTTCCTGTGCATTGTTGTATGCTTAGCAACATCCATACTCCATTTAGATGCCAGTAGCATTTCCTTTACTTGTGATAATCAAAATAAAACATTTGACCATCTCTAAAGATGGTCAAATGTTCCCTGAGGATCAAAATCATCCTGGTTGATAACCATTGCACTGGAAGGAAGCAATAACATCTGTGAGATTTTCAGGGAAGACATTTTAGAGAACTATTTGACCTGGGTCTAGAATTTTGGGGGATAAGTAAGGCTACAAATACAGGTTGCAGTAATATTTTGTAAGAGCTTGATACTCTTGTAATTGGGGAGCGTTTGAACTTTTGAGATGATGAATGAGGTAGGGAATTATTACAAATAAGGACAGTAGTTGAACGTGGTCTTTGGAGTAGGACCAAACTGGATTCAAGTCCTGTATTTAAAACTTAACTAGTCATGTGACCTTGGGCAGGTAGTCTAATACTTTCTGCCTGTGATGATGATTAAATGCAATATGTAAAGTCCTTAGCACCATGTTTGTCAGAGAAGGCAGGTACTGTGATTATCATGGTAACTCATGCATCAACCACAGGGTCTTGATACCCTAAAGTCTGCCCAGGAGTTGTGAATTTTGTTGCAAGTATCTTGTTATTCATAGCAAAATACTAATATATGTAAATGATGTAAGTTTATGTTTGTTAGATCAACAATATTTCTTATAAGGACACTATAACTCACTAATATGCTTTGTTCAGTATTAGAGGAAAAAAGTAGAGTTAAAGCCAGCATATGAAAGTTAAATGTAATACCACATGTGTTCCTGGATGGGTAACACAAAGAAATGTCGATCTCATTGTGCATCGGGATTGGAAACTACCACTTAAGTAGTGTCTCAGGCTCGGACTAACAACTGCACATGCCTAGCTGACCAATTCTGAGAGTTTTCAGTGCCATGGTGATGTTTAGACTTGGAAGTCAGGCCCCGCCACGTAGTCTTCACACTGCAGGGAAGAGAAGCTAGAACGTTCAAGTGCCTGGTTCTTAGTCTTTACTTGGGCAACAACCATGGAGGAAGGGTAGAACTTGGTATTAGAATTTTGGATATAGTATATAAACTGATTATGAAGATCTAGCTTTTAAAATTTTTCAATAAACTTTACTTACCTGTTCAAATAATTTTGTTAGTATTGTCTTGATTTAGGTAATAGCAGAGATTAAAACCTACAGTTTTTAAATTTGAAACCTCTGTTTCTGCAATTTTAATATGTTCAAGTCTTGAAATAAATGGTCATGTTAGAGCTAAATTAAGGCAACTTTATATAATGCTTAAAACTGATGGCAGTCGATTCCCCTAGGCCGGCGTCTCTTCCAAGCATTGAATATTTTATCCCAGTGGGGAAAGATTTTGCCACACGACCTGCTAGGTTTGAGCCTTTTTTTCAAGGCTCACTACTTTATGGCACTGCTTCTTCAAGTAGGGTGTTGCACTGGTGCCAAACCATGCAACACACACATGTGACTATTGCTAAAAGGTGGCAGCTCCAGCAGCGGCTACTTAACCGTCCCTGGGAGAGACTTGCCTGAGGAAAAGGGTGATAAATGTCACAATAGGAGATTAATTGCATATGTTCTGTGTGACATGACATCCCATGGGATTTAGGAATATGTTTGTGGTTTTATAAAGCATACTGTAAATATCAGGCCCAGCCCTGGCTGTGACCCTGCCAAACATGGAACTAATGTCATTTGTCATATTCAGAGATTGCCTTTTAAAAAACATCCTTGTTCAGGCTGCTACCACGTTGTGATGTGTTTGATGGCTCTGAGGATATTGTTGTCCTTATAATAGGGGTATAGAGAGAAAGAAAGGCAGCAGAAGGGAGATGAGGAAATGGACCATGGGATGAAGCAAAAACATGTCACTCAAGGGAATGGGGAAATGGTGTCCTTAATATTTGATTAATGAAAGTTACTAGATGGATGTTTTTATGTCTTCCAAGACTTGCATCTCTTGACCTATGCTTGATGAAAAGTCTGTGAGAGAAGAGAACCTCAGAATTTGCCGGGGAAGGGTTAGGTACCTCCAGTGTTTAACTATAATGAAGTATTTTGGATTTCTCATTGAGAGGGAGAAGAGTAAGATGAACAGATAAGGGATATATGGTGAGAAGAAGTGACAGTGCCATTTCACTGTCATCCGATTATTAGCATACTAGATAGTTCACAACTACCCACCATTTGGCTTCAGATTTGATCTAAAAGACAGCATTCAAGTTAAATCTGTATGCTATGTCTGTTCCCTGAGTGATCTGTTGTTTCTAACTCTCAATACTGCTTGCTGCAAAGCCTAAATGATTGGTTTGTCTTAACTGAATTTCTACTTATGGTTAGAGCTGTGTATATCTCACACTTGTCAGACTGAATAGAGTCAGAACATATTCTTTCTCATAGCAGACAGATGTTCAGAGCATGAAATGCCACCCAAAAGTGGTGCTATAATGCATTTCCATCCATCTGGCTATTGCTATGACCAGCAATGGCTGTAGTTCATTAAATAATCAGCTTTATTTTAGATAATACTCCTTACACATGAGAACCTGGAAGCTTAATTCCATTATGCCTATTTCTCCTTCTGTGCTTTAACAAAAAACTACTCATGGCTGGTAGTTTAAATTCTTGGCGGCAATAGGAAAGACAGGATTTGATATGAAAGTACTTCCAAGGGGAAATGAGGCTTACTTTCCTATTGCTTGAGTTATTGTGATCACATGTACCTTGAGCTGAAGCAGAATATGAGGATCCTATGTATAGGACTAAACAATGTCATCACTATAAGAAGCTGACTCCTCAGATCTGGAAGATGGGAATTGATGATGGTGTTACATGCAATATTCTCTGTTTCTCTCTTCCCTTTTCTGTTTCATTTGCCTCTTCTCTCATTCTGTTTCCTTCTGTTTTTCTTTGTTTCTACTCTGCTTCTTCTTTTCTATCTTTTGTTTTCAAGTTTACCTTCAAGTTTTGAAAGTGAGAATTGTGCTGTCACCAGGAAGGACAAAAATGCTTCTAAGTCTCAGTCACATTGTGAGCAAAATTGTTTGCTTCTCTGTGATTGTCTTTATCTTCATTAAAAAAAAAACTTTTCATTAATTTACTCATTCATTTATTCATTCTCAATAATCCTTTATTGTAAGTTTACTGAGTATCAAATATTGAGTTAAGATGAAGGAACAGCCCTTAAGGCACTTATAAATAATTTCAAGGAAATGTGGCATTATGAAGGGAATATTTGCCAGGAATAAGAAAATCTAGTAGAAGAAATTCCTAACAGATGGGGAGGGAAGATATTGGAGAAATTAGTGTAGAAAAGTGACGTTTGGGATAAAACTTGATGGATTAGTAGGTAGGTAGACCCATTGCAGTCAGAGGCATGTACAAAGGCATAGAAACAAGAGCCTTGCAGTATGACATTGAATGAGGAAAGTAATTTAATTTGATTTAACTTGAACAGAAGATCAGAATGGAATGATTAGAGATGGGGTTAGATAGCCAGTTTGACTGGGGCTTTCTATTAATATTTTTTTAGAAAAATAACATCCATAGAAAGGTGTCATTTGGATTCAAAAGGGGAAGAGATTCAAGGCACGGAGATCTCTATGGAGGCATTTGCAATAATGCAGGCATAAATAGAAAATATAATCTGATGTAGAAGTAATATATATACACAGTTATATGAGAGCATGTGGATTTTAGCCTCGTGTTGGAGGTTAGAAAATATATATATATATTTTTTTTGGCTGAGGAGATGTTGAGCTGAGGTATATAAGTTAAGGAGAGAAAAGGAAGCTTTCTAATTAATGTATGATGGACGTGAGATCTAGTTATCTAGATAGATAGGATAGGACAGGGATGAGAGAATGAGAGTACAGTTTAATTGATGTTATTGGGATATAACATGAGAGGTGGAAGAAATGAGGCTAAAACCAGGTGGGACCAGATCACCATGATCAGAAGTTTGAGCTTTGCCTTGTAGGCGATGGGAGACTCTGAAAGTTTTCAGTCAAGTAAGTGACACAGGAAGATCTGCTTTTTAAAGACCATACTCTTCTATCAGTGTAGAGGATGAATCTGAGGTAGGCAGGATTAGAAATAGAGATAAATAGGAGACCTTTGAAGTAGCCCAGGCTAGTGATGCATAAAGTGCAAATCATGGTAGAAGTGCTGTAGATAGGGTGTAGACATAGTTACCAATTTAAATCAAGTGTTTGACTATGTGATCAAATAAGAGTTGATGTCTTAGTTTGGATTATTTTAGGAGTAGACTCTGAGATAAGAATGGAAGTGGAAGTAGTATAGTTTGGAGAGGGAAAAAGTGCCAGCAGGGAAAGGAGGAAGTAAAATAGGGAAGGAAATTTGGCCAATAAACAGTATGTATTTAAGCAAATTACCACTGTGGGTAACTGGTGCTTAATACTGCCGAGAAACTTTGGAAGGCAGTATAGAACATATGCTTTAAAGTTATCTCACACTAGGAATATTCCAGACCAAGATGGTAACATAGGAAGATCCTGAATTTACCTCCTCCCATGGACACACTGAATATACAGCTACAAAAGGAGCAATTCCCACTGAGAGAAACACAGAAACTAATTGAGTGACTCCTATACATTGGATGACTGAGAAAATATCCACATCAAAATTGGTAGGAAAGGCTGAGACACATTCTAACCATAGACCCACACTCCTGGCACAGCACCACATGATCAGAAGGGAACCACCAATTTTCAGCTTCTTCCTGAGGAGCGAAGCGTTTAGACCACATGTCTAACACCCCAGCTTTTAAGGCTCTGAAAGCCAATGGAAGCTTGCATTCATGCATACCACAGTATTATAGCAAACAAAGCATATTTTAAATGGGTGCAGGAGCATCCCCCACAGCTATATATCCTAGATCCGTTTTTGGTAAAAACATCATCTCCCAGTTTCTGCCTGGAAGGGGTTTGAATGCATAACTTCCTAGCTGCTACCAGCAAGTGCCCAGCTTCTAGTCAGCCTGCATCTAGGTGCAGAATGTGATCTTTCCAGTCTGGGATACTGAAAGAGCTAGTGCTCACTTTCCCCATATTCTCCCTCTGGCTCACTCCAACAATGAAACCAAATCGCCATCTTCTGTAAGGAGATGGTCCACACATCTAGCACTCCAGGTTTTGTGGTGATCACTGGTCACCTAGCTGTGATAGACAACAGAACTTAGCATTCATGTCTTCCACAGTACCATATTAAACAACAACAAAAAGCAGGTGATCAAATACTTCCTGAAGCTATCCGCCCTGGACTTTGTGCAGAGAGAGCAGGCAAAATGCCTACCTATCAGTTTCTGCTTGGAAGAGATTTGACTGAATACTTTCCTAGCATCCTGAGGTTTTAGCTTCTAATCAACTCGCATGTGATAGCTGACTGGAATCCTCCTGAGAGACAGACTGAGCTGGTGGGCATGTCCCCTGCTCTCTTTCTCTGATTCCCTACAACAGTGAAACTAGGCTTTCAGCTTCTTCCTGGAAGGAGCTTGTTATCATGTCCAGCACCCTGATGTTATCACTGCCACCCAAGAAACTGTCTCCCAAATCATGTAGCTCTGGGAGCTGATGGGGATTGGCATTCAGTCCCTAGGACCAAACAAAACAAAATGGTGGTTCTATTTGGGTACACAAATCTCTGAGTGACTATTCCCTTTAGCTAAGCACAGAGTGAATAAGCAAAAATATCCAGCACCTGGTTTCTCCCTAGTAGAGGCTAGACTGCATATCTAATGTCTCAACATCCCTAGCTTATACCTGAAAGTTGAGCTTTCAATTAGCCTTCACTGGGAAGCTGAAGGGACAGGCAAATAATAGTCCTCAGGGAGACTGAACAGGTATATGGGCATTTCCCACACCTTTGGGACACTGATGGGACTTGGCACATCCTCAGTTATTGGGAGCTGCTAATAACAAAGACAGTGGATTAGACAAGCAAAATGTTAGAGAAGCAACCAGGAGCTTGGGTCAGGCTGATTGACAAGGTTTATCTTCTGCATGAGATCAGTCTTTCAAGACTGGGAGAACTGACTGTTTCATCTAATGCACACAAACCAGCACAGACAGTCAAGGAAAATGAAGAAACAAGAGACTATATTTCAACAAAAGAGCTAGATAAATCTCCAGAAATCAATCTCAATTGATTGAAAAAATATATATTTTTCAGTGGGAAGTTCAAAATAATGCTCATGAAGATACTCACCAAGGAGAGCAATGCATAAACAAGTGAGCATTTTAACAGATAGAAAATATTTAAAAAGTACAAAAGAGAAATCAGAGAGCTGAAAAAATATACAGTACCTGAACTGAAGAATTCAATGGAGAGTTTCAACAACAGACTAGATCAAACAGAGGAGCACATCCACTCAGAGGAGCAAAGAAAAAAAAGAATGAAAACAAGTGAAGATAGCTTAAGAGATTTATAGGACACCATTAGATGGATCTATATTACAAAAGTCTCAAAAGGGAAGGAGAGAGAGAAAGGGTAAGAAAGCTTATTCAAGTAAATTATGGCCGATTGCTTCTCTAACCTTGCTTCCAGATCCAAAATGTATCCAATAGGATGACTCAAAAGAGACGTACACCAAGACACATTACAATTAAAATCTCAAAAGTTAAAGAAAGAATCCTAAAAGCAGCAAGAAAAAAGTAACTTGTGACATACAAAGGAACCTCAATCAGCAGATTTTTTGGCAGAAATCTTGCAGGTCAAAAGGGACTAAGAAGATACAGTCAAAGTGCTGAAAGAAAAAAGAACTGCCAGTCAAGAACTCTATCCAGCAAAGTTGTCCATCACAATTGAAGGAGAGAGTTGCAGTAGCAAATCAGGCTAGCATGCATTGAAATGGAAAGACCCTAAAGAATAAAAGCAGGGTAACACATGTCCTGCTAAAGTCAGTGACAAACTGGGATTACTTCCAGATTTTGTCTTGGGTTAATGGGTAGATAGTAATTCCATTAGTTTAGAGTATATGAGAAGAGAAATGGGTTCTGGAAGAAAACAGTGAATTCGATTTTGGACATATCTCTACAGAATTTTCAGTTGATTATGAATTCAAGTTTTAAGGAAGAGATCTGGAAAAAGATTTAGATTTAGAAGTCATGGCATATAGGTAATGTTGAGATCATATGAACAAATGAAATTATCGAGGGAGAGTGAGAAAAGCAGTGGACCAAGGAGAGAACTCTAGAGATCATCATCATTTCAAGCTTGTCAGGAAAAAGAGGCATCTATAGTAAAAGAGGTATCTAGAGTCACAGACAATAAGAAACCAGAGAGTTTCAACAAGGAAGAAGGCAGCAGTTTTAACTGCAACTAAGAATGAGAGAAAGGTTTAATAATGCACATCTAATTGGCCATCATTTGGTCTTTAGTGATTCAAGTAAGAATAGTTTATACAGAATACATGTACGATTATATTGGGTTTAGGAGTGAGCCTACTTCTCTCTCTGAATGAGATGGAGATTATGATAACTATAGGGAAATTTAATTTCAAGCCAGGGTTAATGGCATATTTGTAGATCAAAAAGGGGGAAAATAAGTAAAGGGTAACAAACCGAATGCAATAGGAAGAGAAGGACAAGGGCAAGTTCCCAGAAGAGGCAGTACTAAGTATTGCTGAAGGGATTGCTTAGTAAGAAGGAAGGACGCTTCATTCTCTATGACTGAATGAACGAAAATAAGGATGGGTATGGGTGAGTTTAAGTTAGTTGAAAGGGGCAAGAGGGAATATACAGAAGAGTAGATCTTGCAGTCTTGCACTCTTGATGATTTAGGCAGCCAGATGCTCTGTTGAGTGTATGGGTCTAGAGGAAGATGATAAAGATTTGAAAAAGTTGGGAAAAATGGAAGTAGGAACTGTCTGAGTTCAGCTAAAAGGATTGCTGAGACCCCACTGATTTTGCAGAGTGGGGATTTGTAGTAGTGTGATTACCTGATTTTTCCTAGTAGTGCTCATCCACCTGAATGTAGAAACAGAAAATACTGAATTGTACCATTGATCTCTCCTTGCAGTCTTCTAGGGAAGGTGAGGTCCACAGACAGGACTGCAAAGACCCTTAGTTTTCCTTACATCCATACTTCATCTCCAATAGGAGTTGCAGGTTGAGACACTCTACATTGTACTTAGAAGTTCCAGAACCCAAGCTGAGGGAGGATCCATTTCATGATCTTCATAATGTCTACAATCACTATAGCTGGAGTAAGGGATTTTGGCAAGGCCCATACTGCTTCCTAAACTTCCACCCAGAAGTAACACACTTTAAAGCTGTTCACATTTTATCAACCAAATTAAACCACATGGTCACTCCTAACTTCAAAGTGGGCAGGAAAGTACAATTATATATTATTTATGCTCAAAAGGAGGGAAAGAATATTTGCGAAGAGTTCCCATGACAACATTTATTAGGGCTTCTATGATAATGTACTTTACCATTCAGGTTTTCTTGCCATTTTTCTGCCTCCTCCAGTCCCAGCCTTACTATGAGTCCATCTATTCCAAGTTTGGTTTTCGGCCAGTTCCTCTTTAGTTGTTTCCTTGAGTACTCACTCTTCCTTGTCTTCAGGTGATTTCCAGATTCACAATCCATGTCTTGACCTCATCACTTTCTCTAGTTCCTTACTATTAGGTGTTAAATATTAAATCCTAAATATTTCCACTTGTATGTGTTACTTTCACATCAGTTGAAGAGTATCTGAAACAATAGTCACAAACTAACTTCCACAATTTTCACTATTTTTGTAGTTTTTCTTCTGGAGATACTGCCTCCTAGACTCAGAAGCCTGTCTACATCCTCTTTCCTTTAAGGTCAAGTGTCTCTTTTTACTTCATTATTCATGGATATACACATAGTAGTGTTTAAAAAATACTAGCTGGTGATTTTATTTTTGTATCTTCTCCTTTAGTTACTTTTGTTGCCCTTTAGGCTTCACAGGATAATACTAGAACCACTTTCTGATGAAATACATTTTCCCCTGTACATATTTTTCACTAAGGCCAGAGTGGACTTTGCTTATTATTATTAAAGTTAATTTTTATTGATGCATATAATAGATTTAAAAATGGTTAATAAATTAACCATTTATTAACCATGTATAGCTGTCACCAGATCAAGAAATAGTACACTACCATTCCCGAGAAACTATCACTGCCAGACACTGCAGCACCCCACCCCCAGGGATAAGCAGTGTCTACCACCATAGATTTATCTTGCCTGCTTCTGAAATTTATATTGATAGGGTCATATGATATGCACTTTTTTGCCTTTGGATTCTTTTGCTCAGTGTTTCACTTGTGAGATTCATCTATGGAATTAGATGTATTATTGCTCTAAAATATTTTATTATATAAACATATTTCATATGTCCATTCTGCTTTGGATGTACATTTGGGTTGTTTCTAGTTACATGTTATTATAAGTAGAGTTGCTATGACATTCTTGTATTTTGTTGAATCTATGTACATATTTTCCTTCGGAAAAAGTGGCGTTTATGGGTTATGAGGTATTTAAATTTACTGCCAAACTGTTTTTCAAAGAGATTATACTAATTTATACTCCCACCAAAATATAGAAGAGTATCAACTGCACCATGTTCTTGCCAACATTTAAAGTATTTGTCTTGTATTTTAGCCACTTTGGTGAATGTTTTATGGTCACCTTGTGGTTTTTCGTTTTAATATCTCTGGTAACTAAAGAATTTGAGTGCTTCTTCAATGTTTGGATATTCTCTTTTATAAAATTACAGTTAAAGTTTCATTCCTGTCTTTCTTTTGAGTTATTTGCTCTATTAGTGATTTCTAGGAATCATCTACATGTTATAAATATGAGTTCAACTTCATATCATATGCAAAATCTGTTCCAGATGGATTATAGATCTAGATGAGGATGGTAAAACAATAGAATATCTTTAAGGCAGAGTCTTTAAATGGACACAAAAAGTGTTAGTCATAAAAGAAATAAAATAAAAAATTGAGCTATATTAAAATGAGAACTTGTGTTCAAACATCTCCGTTTATTTTCATTTAAGAGAGTTGGCCTGGGTCTTCCTCTTCCCAAGACACTTCAGTTAGCTGCCTGCAGATCTTTGGAGAGATGCCTTATTGTTTTTGTTAAAACAAAAACAATTATAAAGGTTTTATTTTACTTTGAGTTTTCTTTAGGTTCATGCTTAGAGAGGTTCGTATATTAAAAAAATTAGTTGGTGAGGTACAATATCACTATCCAGACCATCACGAAACATAAAACTAATCCATTATCTAATTGAAGTATGAAAATGATAATTTTGGAATAGTTTCTCTTTTTCTTTCTATATATGTATTTTGTGTAAACATAGTTTCAAGATTGGAATTATATAGACTCTGAAAGACAGACTATGTTAGGTTCATATTAGGTGGTTCACATTAAGTCATTCTTGGACATGGTAAGATTAGCAGACTGGTACCACTTTTTTTTTTAAGTATGTTTATTGGTAGAGAGAACTGAATGCCCTCTTTTCCTTAAATTTTGTAAATGGGACTCCATTTGATAACTTAAAAAAAAATGGGAGAAAGCTTGATGTCAGACTTAGGGTAAATTTAACACATTCGGATAGTGGAATCCTACAATGTAATTAAAAAGCCCTGAAATATAGGATTCAAGAGAATGTGATTGAAGTCTTAGCTATATCACTTAAAAACTTGGTGACTTTAGTCTGGGTTCATATCTCGTTTGCATCAATTTCCTTGATACAAAGGAAAAAGGCATGGGAAAGCAGGATTCTACTTTAATTCTTATCCAGGCTACTTGAGGGTTATGTGTTCAGGAGAGGTATTCTGTCTTCAGAGACAGAAGGCAGAGGCATTGACTCACTGCAGGAGCTGGAGCCTGATGTAGAGGACGGCTCTGCTTAAAATAGTACCCTTGATCTATGGCTACTCTGGTCAGAAAAAATTAGAGAGATGAGTGCCTTGCATACAGAATTTAAAAATGGGAAAGGTTTTTTGTATCAAGGAAAGAGAGAACATTTATAAAAACAACCAAACCAAACCAAACCAAAACAAAACAACAATAAAAACGAAGTGCAGGAAAATTACAAAGAACTGAGAAAGAAGAATTACAAATCTTCAAAGATTTTCATGAAGGTAGAATGAAAATTACTGTCTTTATAGATGGATTAAAAGGAAGAGGAAAATGGAATGAAAAATTACAAATGTGTGAGCACAAGGAATTGGCAAAGAAAAGAAAAATAGCCCAGAGGCAAATAAAAAAAATAAGGGGGATAGTCACGGGACTGTGAATTAGAGAGCTTGCCGTGAGGTGGGGGATCAAGATAATGGGAAGGAGAAAAGCGATAATGCATTGACAGTCATACACTATGAACAGAACGAGTTCCTATCTTTAGGTGAATAATGATGGGTAACTTGCTTATATGTTAATTATATTTGAAACTGTCAAGAGGTGCTCTTCTTGTCGGGGATCATTTCAAAAGCCCCAAGGCCACTGTAGGAAGGAAAAGGAGAAGGAGGCTTTATACAGTAGGTGTGAGAATTAGGGGTGGAGAATGGCTTGGGGGAGGGGTGCTGTAAATAGAGTCTCATTAGCACTGTCAAGCTTGGTGCATGATTAATTATGGAACACTTGATAAATAACGTCCTGAAGTCATGGAAATCAGGAGAAAAGGTACAGATAATTGAATGGAATTGAAGAACTGGCAGTGTTGAGAGCATCATTAACATATTTTTGCTGTTGTTGTTCTTCTTGGCATCTGCCCTTGTCACAATTGACTCTGGGCTTCAGCAGTTTCACTTTTTGGTGGAAGAAAGGAAACAGGGATAAAGAAGGATAATGAAAAGTAGAAGCTGCTGTTCTTTATAGAAGCCCAGAGGATCTGGGTTTCTTGTACTCTGGAGTGTTTCCGTGCCTTTATCTCTTGCCATTGTGTGGAATTAACTTTTGCCTGGAGCATGTCAGTGCCTATTTTCTGTAGAAGTCAGCCTGGGTGTGTGACAACAGTCTTGAAGTTGGGTCATTTTGGTTTGTGTTTAGAAAGCTTTTCATTTGCCTGCTACCCTCAATCAGACAAGTCACGTGTCTGTTTTAGACAATGTTAAACATGACACACGAGCAAGGTCTGAATAGATATCCCTTTGCTTGGCACTGTGCACATGCTTTTAAAAATGTGAATATTTTAGTTGTCAAACTTTTGTTCTCCTATAGCTATTTGAGATTTTTAGGAATCTCTGTGGTTTTTTATTAATATGCTATCAATAAAGTTTTGAGAGAAAATCTGCAAAGGAGATACCATCAGATTAGTCTAGGGGCAAATTTAATGAAACAAACAAGAGGTGATAGTCACTTCTTTTCTCTCCCTGGAGGAGGTAAATGAGTCTACCCAGGGACCATGTTCTATTTGAGTGTAGAGATTGAACTGTCTTCTGAGACCCTGAATACGTTCTAGGTCACTGGGATATTGCTTGACATGCTCAGTTCTGCCTGTGGCTTGCAGCAGTGTCAGGGAGGAGATGGGAGGCTAAGTAGAGGATGCTGAGGTCTGAAGAGCATCAGCTGCCTTTGCTGGCTTTTTAGTGCAAATAATAAAATAGCTTGGGGAATATCACGTGAGATAGAACTACTCTATAGAAAATACTGCCACTTGGGATATTGCCAAGCTTTATCTACCCTAAATGTTCTTCTCAGTTAAATTTTTCTCCCTTTTTATTTTTGTTAAAGAAATAGAAGAACCAGTTCAGATTTAATAAAAATTGACTTAAATGCTCATTAGAACACAAACTTAAGTTTAGTGTCTCTTAAGATTTATTTTATTTATGCAGAAACCACAATAAAGCCTTTCTTATACAATAGCCTCAGGATGTGGATAAACTTCCAGTCTGGAATGTAGAAAGTGCTTGTAGGCAAATGGATAGAGAGTGTTTCTCTATAGTTTAGGGGTCTTTTTTTGAAAATCTTAATGTTACATCTGCTTTGCCTCAGCCAGGAACTTTTATTTACATTTTTGTAGAAAGTTTATTCAAAGGTTATTATTATTATATATTTTTTAAAACACTGTCTCATAGTTTCCTTGGTGTTGCAGAGTGATGCTTAATGATGAAGTTTCCCCAGGTGGATCACATGGTTCTTCCATAGTTGCTAGTGGACCAACCAAAGGCTCTAGAATTGTTTGTGTATGAAAACTAGTCAGTCAATTCATACCAAACATCTCCTAGGTACAGGGTAACGTGTTCTATCTCAAGATCTAATGTGACTGGATCTTGACAAGGTGAGTGTGTAAAATTCCACAAATACCAATAACCTGGAATGAATAACCATATTATTATTCCAGAAAAATCCAGGCAGAGGTCTTGTGATTCATCTTAAATTCTTTAGGTAATGAGACAACTCTGTTTCTTCTTTTTCTTTTTTTAATCTGGGTCTGAAATTCAGGCTTAGACAGCAGCAATGACTACTATTTTTTTGTTGTTCTTGTTTTTATATTATTCAGTTTTGACACTTCACAGTTTATTAGGAGGCACAGCTCAACAAGAGGCTCTGAAATGATACTTTTAGATGAGTCACATTTATTCTTTGTTGAGCTTGCTCCACTGATTTGTTCTAGAGTCCTCATGGAAATTCCTAGGACAGTGCACAATCAACTCACAACCACATTAAACCACTAGAGAGAAAATGCATGAAGAATATACTTCAAGTCTTGAGCGAAAGAAGCAATTTTTTCATAAGTTCACTTTTCAGAAATTATTTATGACACCAAAGATTAATAAATGGGAATTTTTAGTAGAGTACCTGCTGAAGTCATGGGACTCAGGAGGAAAATTTCTTGTTTTAATTTTCCCAAATTTTGTTAGAAACTGTGATGAAAAAACACCATTAAAATCTGGAAAATGACCTTTTTGAGAATATATTTTTTCCTTCAATAGCCTTTTCTTTGTTTAAATTCTTACATATCTAAAGAAATTTTCTCTCAAGAAAACAGTTATCCACAAGTGATTTGTCAGATCATTCTTGTTAGTATTAAACCTGCATCTCAGTATGCTCTTCTTTCTTATGCACCTAATCTCAACTCATAGATTGGCATGCCTTCATTTAACTTGATGTGGGAAAGACCACATCTAGACGCTGCTATAATTAAAATGTAACAGATATGAAGGGAGTCAAATGATTTCTTCTCACTTTCTTGTTATGTATCACAGCATCATTTTCATTTGTAAACGATATCTCATTGTACAGAAGTTCAACTTGTGGTTACTCAAGCATTTTTGAACTCTTTGACTTTACCAAACTCATTTAATACAATTTTCTTTGAACTCTTGTGTTTAATTCTAAGAAAGATAGTACTTTAATAGCTTGGGAGATTTAATAGGCATACTTTGTAATCTAAGAATATAAATGAAATTACTACTAGAATTGACATCGTTGAGCCACCATTTATGGCTATGTTTTATTAAAGTCAACATCCAGACAAGAAGAAGAATGGGAAATCAGAAACTCCAACATTTTGTCAGGATGCAGTTAAGTTTCTAGATGTTTAGAAACCATCTGGTGTTTGACGATTTCGTTTATTCTCATGGCTATTTGGTGTTGCATAGGCATGGAGATGTCTCCTTAATTTGAAGCCCCCCAATAATCTCTTAGAGAATTGGATTTCATATTGCATACCAGACCCATAGTAAGGAATGTATTTTATATCATGACCCACCGATTATATTTGTGCATATCTATACCTATATCCCTATCTCCTAATATAAATGTATAACTGAAACGATTGTTTCACAAAGTAAATACATAGCCTTACTATGTGTGATGAATTTTTATATTTTTTTATTCCATTATATGAAAAATGAAAATAACTATATTAGTTTCCTTGCTTATTGAATTAATGGGTTGCAACTCCCATCTCAAAACCTTTTATTAGCATGTACCTACAACCTGGGATGTCTCCCGTTTAAGATAATGTGGCCATAACATAATGATATGCAACCTTCTAATAATGTTCAGAAAACTAGTGCAGTTCAAGCTTCAATCTTGACAAATACACAATATATATTCTTAGTGTATAATGAAAGGATCTTTTTAACCCCTATGGGGTGTCTACCAAGGCAAGAAAGGAAGGTCAGAGTTAGGGGACAGTCTCCCATGTTCAATTGCTTTTCAGTAGTTTTAATTATCAATCACAGTAAAGATTCCCTGGAGAGAAAAATAGCTATCAGTAGCAGCAGACAAGATGCCAGTTCACTCAGGAGCTTTCAGCTACCTGTAGCTACTACTTCCTAGTGTTGTCTTTTATTTAATAAGGGCGGAGGAGCCTCGGTGTGCCACATCTGGTTTTGCAGGTGGGGAATAACTTACTGCCCTATTATTCAAAGTCTCTTTAACCTTCTCTTTTACGAACACTTAGTATCTACAAATTACCTGCTTGCGTTGAACACATGACCTGCTTCATGTTTCGGTGACCTAAAGGTAAAAATATCAAATGACATCTTGTTCGCCTGGTAGCCTATTGTCCAAAGTATTTAGGCTTCTCATTCAGCTCTTGACCAGTCTTCTGACCACATGACTTTTCTAGACCTAAAACAGATCCTCATTACCTCCAGAGATTCAGAAACACTGAAATCTTTAAGCCACGTTACTCTTATCAATCCAAGAGAAATTAAAATCTCTCTTGCCTTTAATGATATCTAGGAAGAAGAATAAACCTCAGGCTTAAAAGCCAATATATATATATTTTTTTTCCTGAAAAGTATTATTTATAACTCTCTTCAATCATTCTTGTGTTAATTTGAACATATTTTCTCATTTTCTCTTTATAGAAATGGAAAACAACTGCTTCTCACCACTTTTGTAAACATAAAAACAATTTAAAACCCCACATATTTATGTATTTAATTGAAGGATGAATAATTTCAATCTCTTAAGTTTTTCCTCAAATATTTTCAGTAAGTATTATCCTTCTATCTCTATGTTCTCCTGTATTATTTTAATGTCTTTACCTTCATTATTGTGGAGGCCAGGAATTTAACAAGTATGCTAGTCAGGCTTTGGCATGACTATGAGTGTAAAGGTTACTAAACTTTAGCTTTCCAATCAGGCATCCCAGCTTTTTCTAAATCAGTGATTATAGAGTGGATGCCAAGTAAGTATTTCTTCAGTGGATATCTTTAACTGCATTGCTATTTGGCTAATAAATCGACTTCTAGATTTGCATATTTGTTTTTCTCTTCATTTTTTAGTTTTTTTTTTTTTCCCCTGCAATCATTATTCATTTTTGTTCCTAGAAGTCCCTATTTATGCTTGGCTACTTCTCCAATTTCTCAAGGTAATTTGAGAATTCTAATCTAATTTTTCTATTACTCTTAAGGTTTGTGTAATCTGAAGAATTAATAATCAAGTCTGTAATCTAATTATCCAGATATCCAGTGAATAGTCTTGTTTCCATGACTGCCTCATCTTGATTATTATTAAGTGTATCCAACTGATGAATTCTCGATATATTCCTATAGCCAGCTGTGTCTATGTAATATGGGAAACTAGTGGTATTATCATCCTGATACTTCTCAGTGTATAAAAATCTTACCAAAATTCATTGAAATATGTTAGGAATTACAAAAATCTTTGGCCATATGGAAAATACATTGGCTGCCAGTTTGTTTTCAGATAGTGTATTGTAGTCAAAATAGAATTTAAGTTGTTTCTTGTTCCTTTTATACAGTATCACATTTGGTCAGATTTAGTTCATTTAAATGTTATTGTGAAATGATTTAACATACTCCAGGTACTAACTGTACGTACAAGCTGAACTCTTGGCTAGAAATGGTGTTTGGGTGGAATACTTGATTGTGTTCCATGATTATATTGGAGTCCAGGTGATAGAGACAACTGGTAATGAAAGAAGATATGGAAGAAAATATTCTCCAAGTATGAGAATTTTATTTTAGACTTTTACAATGAAATGTACAAGATACAAATGAAAAGATGACCAGGAAATCAAATAGAACATTCTGCTATAGAAGACCATTAGAAATAGTTAATGGTCTCTGGGGTGGGATGAAGAGTAGGAAGAGAAGCATTAGGAGAAAACAGTGCTTTTTGAGTCTGAAATGTTGGAGGAAGAGTAGTGAACTCAGAAATGACACAGTGTAATAATTTCCACATGTATGATAGAGAATTGCATTAATTACATCTCAAACATTTCTTCAAGTTTCTCAAGAGGAATCTTGGCTATTTATAATTTTTATTGATATATATTATACTTCAACATACGTTTTGCACATAGAGTTTTTTTTTTTTTTGTCCTTCTCTAGGAGTGATTCATTTTCAAGTATGTTATTAGCAGAAATGCATAGATTCACCAACAAGAGAGAAATAATGTGGGGATTCGCCTAAAAAGAACTAAGTGAACCAATATTTAGAGTTTTATTCACCATGTGAGTATAGTTTGTGCCATCACTCACTAGGTATCTATTGACTTCATACTCTGCGCAGCTGAGAATGGAGAGGGATAAAAAAAGAAATGTAAAATAGAGAGCCTGCCTTCTAGAAGTTTATAGATTATATAGGAATGCAAGTCATATTCATATGAAACAGTGCTTGTGATAAATGGTTGTATGTACTTAAGGCTAAAGTTAGCAATAAAGAGAACAATAAACAAAGTATGGTCTCTTGTGGGTTGGGGGTGGGGATTAGATAATAAAGTCCTCAGAATTACCCACCTCAAATTGCAAGATTACCCTACACCAGATTTTGGGATAATTCTCTCTCTAGGAAGGAGAGATTTACGAAGCTTCATTTTATTTATCTAGGTGACTTAGAGTCGCATCAGTCTGGCTGGTCATCCGGCTAGGTCCTGTGCCCCAGTTCTAGGGCTTGGGCCTGGCACAAAGTCATAGTCATGTACCCTGCCACCAATTATTTAATCTTGTTCTATGCTTTTGTGCCTTTGATATTCAAACAAGGACTGTAAAGAGAATTGCCAAGCCAAGAAATAAATTTGTGTGTGTGTGTGTGTGTGTGTGTGTGTGTGTGTGTGTGTGTGTGAGTGCATGTGTGTGTTTACATAAAAGGCATGGTTTTTTTTTTGCAGATTTTGCCACTAACACTTGGGATATAACAGTTCTATGAGGATAACCCAAGATAGTAAATTAGCAGATGTGTAGGTTGGAAGGCCCAGGACCTTTTGGTATTGTTTATTTCTAAAATGTTTGATCATAGATAGAGTTCAGTCAACTAAGGCAGAATGATACCAACAGACTGGTAAAATAATGAGGATTAAGGGACTAAAAGATAAGATGAAAATGAAAACTGCTGTTAATAAGAGGGGAAATGTAGGATGGTTGGAAGGAAGGAACTGGAGCCCTGTAGGGCAAAAACCATGATGTATTTTCATTGTGTCCTCAGTGTGTATATCAGAGTATTTACAATATAGTAGATATAAAACAAAATCTGCTGAGTGACTGATTGAGAGACAATATCAAATTTGAGATTCTGGAAGTGGGTTAGTTTCAAATGATGATAAAAGATAAGGGGTGGTGCCACTAGTGGATGCCAAAGTTGAAGAAATATGACACCAGAATATCTCCAGGATATTGAGGAATTGTGAGCCAGATTATTTCCTGGAGGCAAGTGATTACAAACAAGAGAAAAGGAACCTTCAAAGATCATAAAACTAGGAGGCCTGTTTGAAGCTCATTTGGGAGCAAAGAATAAGCAGATCTCTCATCCTAGCAGCCTTTTGAGTTGGAGAAGGTGGCAGAGTATAGGGAAGGGACAGGTAACAGACTTAGAGAAGTTTGGATACCAATGGTAATTATGGTTAAATCATATTAACCAAGAGGAAGAAATGGTTTTAATCAAAATGTTAAAATGTTAAGGACTTTGTTCAGAACAGAATAGAGATTCTAAGTAAACTGCTGACATAATGGTAGTCCTGGAATAAGAGAGTCTAGGAAGAATAAGTTGATCTGAATAGGGTTGAGAATACAGGAGTAAAAAGAAAAAGTGAAAGTAATAATAAGAATTAAGATAAATAATGCAAAGGGAATTGGACAAATTATTTTTAAAATCTCAAACATATTTTTACTACAATTACTGGGTATCCAAGTAGAAACATCTAGTGAGCAGATGAACATGTTTGAATGCAATGACATAAAATATTTTATACTATCTATGGTTTTGATTTCTTTCAATATTTAATATTTTGCAAAGGAAATGAGCACAATTACAAAACATGAATAATCAATCAGTGCTAGAGAGGAGTTTAAGACTGTTTCAGGTCTAAAACTTATTTGGTGAGCTCTTATTTACTATGTGTCAGGCACAGTTTGGGCAGTTTTAAAGACATCAATCAGTTTTTGTAATTCCAAAAAAGGCCCAATATAGTAAATACCGATATTGTCCCAATGTCATGAGTAGTAAAAAGGCAAATACATTAGCCTACATTTATACAGAAATTCATTATTGGACTGCGATGAGACCCTCATCAAAATTTTCAACACTACACTATTTTACTTCCCAGTATTAACGTGGTTTTTAATATTAAACCTTTCTGATAACCATCAACCTTTCTCCGTTATTGTAGTACTCTCCTCTGGGCAGAGAGTATTCATTTTTCTACATTTAGCAAGAACAGTAGATGGTTTAAACAATAGAGGGAATAAACACTGACAGAATAATGTGAGCCAACGTGCAAGCATTACAAAGAAATGAACAATGACACATCATAATTCAATGGGACAACGAGATGTGATGGATTTCCTAACCACGCAATCTTTCACTGACAGGCTTGTCCCATTCTTTCTTATGCAGCTTGATTATACTGGCCTGTAAGATACTGAATGACTCTAGTGTTAGAAGCTACTATAATACACTGCCCATCACTCACTCTGAGGTGAGATGAACTGGGTTACAGATAATCCCTAAACTTTTCCTAAAATGATCAAAGTTAGTTTTCTCTGCTATCCTAAACTCGCCCAATATGTACAAACTCTTCATAATTATAGGCCTGGGGAATGAGAGGTGTATCAATGAGACTGGAAGATTTGAATTCCATAGATTGTAATTTACTTGAGAGCTACTGGGAACAGGGATCATATTGCTTCTTCTAGTGTCATGCTTAACAAATGGATTGTCCATAAGTGTTTATTGAATTGAACTAAATTTAATTAACATAGAGCCAATAAGATATTTTATATGATATGTATAAAATTATAGACTCTTTCTAATATAAATTTAAAATGTTGATTTTAGATCTGTAGAAATAGATCTATATTTATTGACTTGGAGTGATGTTTACAATGTACTGTTGGGTCAAAGAAGGAAGGTTCCAAAATGTAATGTATAATAAGACTGCATTGATATTGTCTAAGTAGAATACCATATATGGATAGTTCTTTTTCAATTGAACAATACTAAGTCCATATAACAGTGGTCAAGTATGTGGGGTTTTGAGTCAGACTGCCAGAATTTTAGATACCCCTCCTATCAGTTGTGTAACTGTGAGTAAACTACTTAATTTTTCTGCACTTCAAATTCCTGATTTGCAAAACGGGGAAATAATAGAATCTACCAAATAGAGTTAGCATGAGCATTAAAAGAGATTATAAGTATAAAAAATTTTAATATAATGCCTCATTTATACAAAGCATGCAAATAATGTAACTAGTATCCTTATTATGAGAGCTATATGGAACGAGATTTACCAAGATGTTAACAGCTTTTTTGTTTTTTTTTCCTGTATTATTATTTTAAGCAGAGATATTATTTTACAATTAGATAACATTATTTTTTTTTTAAATTTCAGAGAATAAAGTGACATAGAATCTTTGTGTTGTAAGGGAGTTTAGATAGTATTTGTCCCAGTTTTTCAGCAAGTACAGGAATCTCCAATGTAATTTTCCTAACAGATTGACTTTCAACACCTGCAGAAACTCTTCACACTATAGTCATGTGCTACATAATTATGGTTCAGTCAATGATGGACCACATATTCGACAATGGTCTCATGAGATTATAATGGAGCCAAAAAATTCCTATCACTTAGTGATGTCATAGCTGTTGTAATGTCATAGGACAATGCGTTGCTCATGTATGTGGTTATGCTTGTATAAATAAACCTGCACTGCTAGTTGTATAAAAGATTAGCACATATGATTATAACATGTTATGTTTGATAATGATCCATGTTACTGATTTCTTTGTTTACTAAAGTATGCTTTTTTTCCTTTGTTTTAAACCGTACTTTTTCTACTTTTGAAAAAAAGTTTGCTTTGAAATAGTATTCTTGTTACTCTGGCAGCAGCCTCATACATCTCATGTTTACTGCATCTCTTGATTGTATTATTTTCTCAATGTGCTTGATTTAATCTCATGTCATTTTATATAATAACATGCTGTACAGGTCTGTACCCTAGGAGCAATAGACTATACCATGTAGCCTAGGTGTGTAGTAGGTTATACCATGTAGGTTTGTGTAAGTTCACTCTACGATGTTCACACAACAAGGAAATAGCCTAATGACTCATTTCTCAGAACGTATCCCTATTAACCTGTGCATGACTGTACCTTCTAACTAGACTTAATTTCTGAGGGCAAACCCTATGTCTTCCAGTCTTTTTCTTTGCCCTGTGGAATAGTCATTTCATAAATACTACTTTAGTGCTGTTGGCTTAGAGAAATCAAGAGTCTTTGTCATTTTCCTCCCAGGGTATAGCCATTCTATCATGGGATGTATTTAGATTCCTAATACAATTCTCATTGTCCCTTTACATCTGAGAGGGTTTCATTAACATAGCCTTCTGGAGGCCGAAGGGAAAATACCATCTCTTATCCCTCTCATGGGTCTTTTTCACAAGAAGAATGTATACATAGAAAAGTTTAACTTTCCTTGGCATTATTAGCCTTAGCAGCTGTCTCCCAAACAGCATCCTGAGCCCTTAAAAGAAGCATATTAAAAACATTATAGTACAAGAAGTCCAGCACTCAGGGTGTCCATGAGGGAATGTTTATTGGAGTTCTCTACTCTCAGTCCTCTCAGAAGTTGTTCCCACACTAATATTTCATGCAGTAGTTCCCAGAATTATCTAAGGATCTGGGGTAGGGTAGAAAATAAATCTGTACTTGAGAATGCGTGTTCTGGGGTTTTAACCTATTGAACTGCAACTTCCCAACTTTGTCCAGTCTCCAATTACCTATGGCATTGGCTGTTACCAAGGATCTTCTAGGAGTAAACATTTAATCAAAAAGGTACTCTATCTTTAGATATAACCGTGTGGTGGGAACATCAAGAAGGGGAGCATTGAAATATTTGTGGAAAGAATAGAGTTAAATTAGAGATTACATATCATACAGCTCTCAAAGAACCAGAAGCTACATACAGGACCTAAAAATATACATACAGTGTAAGAGATTACATATATATCACTTCTACTTTGACAGGCATTAAAGAGATTTGCTTTTTTTTTGCCCACCTCATAGGTTTTATCCACTTAGCTGGTGTGACGTAAGCCCTGATTTTAATCAACATATGTTCATACAAAATTTACATAGGGCAAGAGAATAAAAGCAAACCATCTCAGCTCAAGCAACTACTCTGCTCACTGAGAACAAATTAACCCTCCTGCTCCTTCTTTTTTTTGTGACCTCCAGAGTTCTTGGCTCTGCTTGCCTACTTGGACTTAATGCAACCAATCTTAAGCTCCTTCTTTAAGCTGGCCTCTCTTGGCTTGCCCAGTAAAAAGACACTATTGCTATGTTGGGACAGTGAATTTAAAAAAATAGCAATGTTGAAGAATGTCTTAAAAGACAAGAATGCTATTAAAATAATTCTAACCTTCTGGAAAACTTCCTATCAGAGAGATGAGAGTTTTTTTTTCGGACTGAGAAATAGTGGCTCTCTTTGAATATAGCCAATGCAGTATCATGACGCGATAATAAACACAATACTGCTTTCAGCATTAATCCTGATGTATAACCACAGACTGCCACTAGCAATTGAAAACTACTGAAATCCATGGAAGTCTGTTTGGTTCTGCTCTGGCTACTTGCTAGATTTATACTTCAGTTTCTTCATCTATAAAATGAGGGGTAATAATTGATTTTGCCTCTTAGGATTAAATAAGTAAGTCCTCAGTTAGGTTTAGCTACTTTTTTTTTCTTTCCCCTACCACCTAGCTTTTCCGTTTCTCAACTACATCCTTCCCTCCCATCCCTAATTTTATTTTTCTACTTTACTTTTTACAGAACCTTGTCGTTTTACTCCTGTTTGACCTCTTCAGAACTTAGTCTACTCCTTTCCTTTATTTCATATCATTCGCTAATTATCAAAATGTCTAAATTAGAAAAAAGTGCGTTTTAAATTGAGTTATACAAATCCCCTATTCTTAATGCAAGCATAACACTCTTGAAACACTTTTCTCCTAAAGAAAAAAATGTGCAGTGTGCCATCTCCAGTTCCCTTGTGAAAAATATATTTCTAAATAACATTTTCACTTTAAATATATCCATAGTTAGAACAAGTATTATTTTAAAAATGCATTTTTACAAATGGTGGCACAAGCCTTTCTATGATCATTGATTAATTTGATTAGCATTATTCTTAAAATCTTACAGGAGACAGTTTTAGTGTTAATTAAGTTTATATAAGGCCTCAGAAGTTGTGCTTGAGATATAACTGAACTCCTAGTGTCAATGATTTCATATTGTTCTAGCTGGCAGTGATCTGTTTCTTGAAAGAACATGAATGATCAAGCATGAATATGTGGGAATATGTTAGAAGTATAATTGTCTGTAAAGATTCAGTGCTGCCCTGTTTTTTCTATACTTTCTACTTTCTCTTTTAAGCAATCCATACAGCACAAGAAAACTGAACTGAAATATTTCACATATTTTATTCTTATAAGGCTATCTTCATGGCATGAACATAGGGGGGGTCAAGCATTTATTGCTTTTATCTTTTGAACAGTCATAGTAAAATAGATGAAATATATATTTTTACCCTACTTAAGTAGATTAACTTGAATTAATTTTTGTTGTTGTATTAAGACTTTGGCTATATCTGGTAAGTTGATGGTTCTTTACATTTTTTAAATCTTTATCATCTATCTATCTATCTATCTATCTATCTATCTATCTATCTATCTATAATGTTGAAATGTTAATCTAATTTAAAATAAACTAGTCACAGTTTATTCTAGAAATTATTGAGCATCCAGTGTATACCACACTCTCTCCCATTTCTTGGAGCTACAAAGATGAAAAAGACATAATCTACATCTTCCATGAGTTTTTGTTGTAGTGAAAGGCAGACCTATACGTCAGCAAATATTAAAAACATTTTTAAGTGCCCTGATGGAAGTGTATAGAGAACACAGTAGTTGTTTTAAGGAAGAAGTTGTCAATTATATATGGAAGTATTATTTAAAGGAGTGATCCTTCAATTCAGTTTTCAAAGTCAAGATTGCCTCTATAGCTAAGAGGAGGGAGAAATGGAGAAGAAAATTGTCCTAGCAGAAAAAGTTTTAAAAGCATAAAAGAATATGGGACCTAGAAAATCAGGTTTAGTAGATTGTGGTAAGAGATAAGGCTATAAACAAGCAACCTTAGACCACATGGGGTGCATTAAAGGGTATGATTTTGGAGAATATGATCTAATGGTTGCATTTTAAAGATCCAACTTAAAGAAGATGAAGAATAATTTAGAGATGTTGTAGAAATAACTAGTCTCCTGATGTAATCCAGGAAGGAAATGTAGAAGGCAGGACTTAGGCAGAGTTATTGATAGAGGGATGGATTCAAGAGCTTTATAATGGAGGGAAATTAGAGAAAACTTGGCCCTCAATTGGAAATGGGTGATAAGTGTGCGTGGAGGGGTGAATGAGTGATGCCATTGACTATGTGGTTTGGATAACTTAGTGGATAATATAGTCAGTGACTGATAAAAGGAATGCATAAGGGGGCAAAAAGTGTTGGGGAAGAGTTTAGTTTGCTGTATAATGAATTATCTCTAAATTTAGCAGCTTAAAATAACAAGCATATATTGTCTCACAGTTTTTGTTTTTGAGTCAGGAATTTGAGAGTGGCTTAGATGACTGGTTATGGCTCAGGATCTTTCATGATGTTACTGTCAAGATGTTGGCTAGGCTTGCAGCCATTTGAAGGCTTGACTGAGATAAGAGGATTTATTTCTAAGATGATTCACTCACATGGCAATTGGCGAGAAGCTAGTTTCTTATCACATGGGTTTCTCCATAGGTCTGCTTGAATGTCCTCATGCCATGGTAGTTGACTTTTCTCAGAGCAACTAATCAAGAGATATCAAGGAAGAAGCCATGATGTATTTTATAATGCAGCCTCATAAGCCACATATGTCATTTCTGCAATATCTGAGTGGTCATACAGGTCAGCACAAGTTAATGTGGCAGAGGGTGTCAAAAGGGCATGAGTACTAGGAGGTATGGATCATTTGGACCATCTTGGAGGCTGGCTGCCACAAGGCATATTGAGTTTAAGTGTCAGGAAGTAGTAAGCTCAGTAAATAGTCAGATACACGGATCTAGAACATAGGAGAGTGTTCCATCTAGAAAAAAGAATGTTTAGAGGGATAATAGAGGCAAAAACATAACGTTCAGGAATATCTCTATTCAAAAGTTTGTAAGAGGGAAGCAATATATTAAAAAGGCTGAAAAGGAAGGATCAAGGAGTGAGGATGGTAGCCAGAAGAGAATGATAGCCCTAAAATTAAATATGGTGATTTTCACATGGTGGAAATAAAGACTTGGAAGAACGCATTGGGTTTGATAATTATAGGATAATTAATGATCTTTACCTGAATTAGGAGAGAAGTAGAAAACTAATGACATTGAATGTGTAAAGAGTATAGAAGTGGAGACAGTAAGTATTGATTATACTTTCAGGACATTGGCTAAGAAAGGAGAGCCATGTCAGAAAGAGAAATAGGGAGAGGATCGTGTATCTTATGCAAGGAAACTGAGGATACAGGAAAAGGAAGAATAAACATTTAGGAAATAGAAAAGGTAACTAAAAGAGTGCAGGGTCCCAGAGGATAAAGATCTTTATAGCAGAAGCCAGATAGAAGGCTTACTCCAAATTTGCATAAAAGTTTACTTTTCCTCTGAAACGAGTATCTGCACAAATATGAAATAGATTATGGGTGTTATTAGTGGAAAGTTGAAATTGTTTATGCTGGAGATAATTGATTTTCTCTAAAAAGTATAAGCGTTCTTGTGACAATGTGGCTTAGGTCAATGTGGACTGAAGAACTTATGAGAATAGATGCTTTAGACTAGCCTTGTGGAGAGTGGAAAATGGGTGAATGCATAAGGGTGGCCAAGTGTTTCAGGGGCTCCACTGAGATTAAAGATCACAAATTTGCCTTGGTGCCAATGGGTACTTTTGAACTTAAAGATATGGAGTTCAGAAAACTAGATAAAAGAGAGGCCACATTGTTTGGTGGTTAAAGCAGAATCTGGAACTGGGCTGTGTGAATTTAAATGCAGGTTTGCCACTTAAAATTATATGATCAAAGGAAAATTATCCTCTCAAGCTGTTTCCTCATATATAAAATGGGGTAATAATACTATCTTATACAGTTGTGAGGATTAAATAAATTAATATATCTAAAGGATTAAATAAATTAATATATCTAAATCAAATGATACATGATGAACACTCAAGAAAAAAGTTATTATTATGAGGGTTATTGTATTTTATGTATGTCTTTAAAAGGTTTACTTCCAAATAGTTGTTTCTGCTATTTTAATAAACAGTATAGTTGATCTTCAAGCATTTTTAGAAACAAGTTTGAAATATAACAAGGTATTCTCTTGGAAGATTTGTAACCTGATTTTATAGATCGAACTGTTTTGTGTAAGTGCTGAAAGGAAATGCAGTGACTAATCAATAAGTCAACAACTAACCTACCACATTATATGAGGTAGTATAGATAACTGAAAAACAAAAGCCTTCTCTGATAGATAAAGACTCCAGACTCCAAATTATTATGAACATCATCCTGTACCTCCTCATTTTTCCAAAATTTATTAAAATTATTATTTTTTAGTTTTCTTTTTGGAGATCTTCCTATTGATTCCAGCTGCATTTGTAAATTGAGCATCAATATGTACATCAACTTAATGCTCAGAAAAATTCCTTTCTGCAATTGTCTTTCAATCCACCAGAGAGTTTTGGAAACCATAAGAATTGTGTGAACTAAAGCTAGACTTTGGCCTCTCAAGCCAATGTTTTACTACAGGGTTATGGCCCAGAAGGGAATTTGTTTACACTTATTTATTTCTTCTAATGGAAACGAGAGATTTTCTGAATTGATGTACTTTTATGAAATGCAGCTGTTGGCACAGATACAGTTTAGAACATTGTAGAAAGATTGGTACACTTCCAGAATGGATCATGATTGATACAGGAGATAGGACTGACTAATATTTGCAAGAACATAATCATATCCTCTGTGCGAAATAGATTATAGCACTGTACTTTATTTTGGACTGATCCGAACATTAGATTTTGCCTTGATGATGAATTTTCTTATCAAATCTCAAATAGAAAATAAGAAAATTAACAACTAATTTCAGGGCATGATCTGGACAATTCATTAATCAAACCTATTTTTGCAAAATAAATCAAATCTTGAAAAGACTCACTAGCATGTGAAAGTGTTTTTATATGTGCAACAACAAGATTATGTAGTTAATATTATATGTGTATCAGCTAAAACTATATAAAAACTTTTGAGTTGAGGTAAACCTTAAAAGTGAAAGGGTAACTCCAAGATGGGAAAGTGGTTAAAAAAGGCCAAATAGGTAATTGTTGACTTAATCCAGGTTTATTATGATAGTATGTACATTTATATCAAATAGCATGGAGACATTAAAATGTTTTAGTCTGTCATTTGAAAAAAAATTTGATGGCATTGCCCCCTGCTGTTGAAGTGTGACTGTCCCAAGTGTGATGCCTCAGGCTGGATAAGCATGTTGGGGTACATCTGCATGTTTGGGTGAGCACTGTGGATTTACTTGCTTTCTCACAATGCACTGTATTTGGTGCAGTGCTACACTCTAATGGCTCACATTGATCCCTTGATTCTGTGGTTAATTAAGATGTATTTTGAAGCACAGCCCACAGGTTCCAAGGCTCAGAGGATTAGTTGATAGTTTTCTGTGGCTCTACCATTAGCAGGGCAAACTGTCTTAAAGATATAGTCTGTTTTCTTTATTGTGTGCATTTTTTTTTAAATTTTTATTTCAGGAGATTTGATGTATAGCCATAGCAATCAGAGAATGATATGGGCAGGTGTGACAAGGTAGAATCATAAGGGCACTAGGGTTCTAATTCTAGATCAGAGCATTACACAATGAGAAAATTTGGTCAGTATTCTGTTTGTACCTGTGTCTTCAGCTGTATAAAGAAGACAGCATCTCTTGCTACCAATGTCATAGTATTATTTTAAGCATCAGATTCCTTAGAGTAAGAGGAGATACTTAGAAATCTATGAAGCATTTTACATAAGCTTTGAAATAGGCATGCATTGAAAAAAATCAAAATATCACATAAAGGAAGAGATCGAGGCACAGATTGAGAAGGGAAAGGAAGAAATGAGAAGTGAGCAATTGGAGTTGAAGGTTTGAGTGGGTGACAATGCAGGGGAGTGAGAAAGAGAAAAGCTCTGGTTTTATAGGAAAATAAAAGAAGATTGCATGTAGGGTAATAGAAATAAATAGGCAGGATAATGAAAGTATGAGGTAAAAAAGGGGGGACGTATTTAGTTTTAACAAGTCCAACCCATTTGGACTATTGTGCTGCCTAAATTCTAGCTATTTTTTGTACCAAAGAACTATTAAGGTCTGTCTTTGATAATGCAGGTTCACAAGGACCATGTTGATGGCCCGGCAAATGAGTATTCCCTTATTTTTCCAAAAGCTCTTGCTGACTGAATACAGCAGTCTCAAGGCTGTCATCTCAGAGGGCTGTGCAGGTCTCATGGTCATAATTCTCTTGCAGCAGCACACGCTCAGCCAATAGTGTTATTACCACACACCTCCAAAGAATCTGGCAAATGGTGCTTACCAATTACCATATTCGTCTACTAATGCATTTATATGTCTCTGGAAAGAGGACTTTGTGATTGCCAGCAGCTGAGCTATTGTATGTAGATTAAAGAAAGAGGAAAAAGGAGTTTGGATAATTTGACAAGGAAATATTTGGTTTTTCAAGAGCTGGCCTCTGCAAAGAAATGGAAGTATTCTGTTTGTTTTCAAGATGTAGGTATGAAGAAAAGAAAGAATGATTGACTATTTCACTGCCCATGTTTGAGAGAATCTATTTCAGAGAGATAAGAGAAATTCACACATAACTGTGTAGGTGGGACACAGATGCATAGGAGGATGGATTCTTTATGTCGTTTGACTAATACATACCAGTCCCTACTATCAAAGCTAAAGCACTTGGAAAGAAGCTGAACCTAGAGTTCAGATAACTGTTGGGTAAATTTGTCCACAGTTGCCTAAAATTACATAATGATTGAATGTCAGGTTGATATATGTGTGATTTTTTTAATGAATATGGTCCATATTTGGGAAGTGTAAGTTTTTTCTTTTTCTGCCTTTAGCCCTCAAGTAAATGAATAAATCAGGTGACTTTATGAAGACTTTAATTTCTTCTGTGTGATTTCACACCCATAGTGGAGACAGAGGGAACATATGTTAATGATGGCATTATGATTCACTTATGGGTATAACACATCTACTATTGGGATTACCACATTTGCTGATATAATCTAAATTAACTCTTCAGAATCACATATGGAAAATCCCAGATGTCTGTCAGCAAAATGAATGTTGAGTGGTTTAACCCTCCATAAGGATTCATCTATCCATTCCTAAAAATTATTTTTCCAAAAGGGTATTAACGTATTTTTTGCCTAAGTCCCAACGGAATGCAAAAAAGGGATAAATTCTAAACAGGGAGAAAGAGAAAAACTAATTTACAATACTACACATGGCTTCTGAAGTACAGTAGATACTTAGAATTCCAGGACTTAACAGTTCGTTTTAAAGATTTGTGAACAACACAAAGGCCTATTTCAAGGAATAATTTATACCACTGCCAAGTCTAGGATTTGAAACACCTGCTGGAGCTAGATATATGGAAGCCAATCACCAGACCATCACCCAGGGACCACACTTAAACATGAATTCACGGTCCCCATTTGTTTCTATGACTCACTAAGAGTCTGAAAGGGCCACTTTACATTTTATAGAGAAATAAAAGAATATCCAAGATTTGGGGAATTAGAGAAGATCTCAGAAGTAACTTGTGAGAATACCATGTGTGTTTTTTTTTTAAAGCACAATCACTTCATTATCTTATCTCAGTTCTTCCCTCCTCCCCAACTCCCATAAATGTCTGCACAGGGCTTAAGCTAGAGTACCAAATGGATGTCAAATATAAACTTTAGTAAGTAAGTAGACAAGCTATGATTCAAATCCATATCTCACTTTCAACCCATAGATTCAGTACACTGTGTGACTCAATTTTGCCACGTCCAATTCTGTATACCATAGTTAGAAGTTCGTTTCTCTCTCAATCTCAAGTCCTAATACATTGCTTTACCTTTCTATATACAGAGCTCCAGAGCCCTTAAAGAGTATTTAGCTACTTAAAGAATCAACTCTTCTTTCTCCTTGAAAATATGATGCCCTCTTGGGGTCGGGCTTTCTGGTTAAAGAGGAAGAAAGTTAGGGACTCTGAGGTAATGGTCTACTTTTATTTCTCAAAGATTGACAGTTTTCTAGCATAAGATTTTTGCTCTTAGGGCATTCAATGTTGGTTTTCTGGAGTGTTTCTGAATCTTGATTTTGTGGAAGCAGAGCCCTTGGTCTCTCTTAAAACACATTTACTAAAAAGAAATTGTGTATCTCTCAAATCCCACAGGTATCTCTACACTTAGGCTGAGAAAGAAGCTGCTAATGGAGTTTAAAAGGTTACCTTCATTAACTAAAAATAAATTTGAAGTGAATGGCCTTTCTTCAAAGAAGGAACATTCAGAATGGTCAATGTTAAAATGAAATGAAAGATAGATTAGTCTGTGTGATGTTTTCCTAGTGTGTTTTCCTCTTTTCTGTTCATAAGTGTCTGCCACCTCAGAATCCTCTCTGGAACCTTATTAGACTTCAGGGCCTTCATAATGTTTGAAGGTGAGTGCAGATCAATTTCCTGCATCTTTTCTGCCATGGTAAATCATTTATTGGGACGAATGTTTTACAAAGCCAGGCAAGAGAAAACTCATGAAAAATAAATATGGTAAAGCACGCTGTGCTGTCCTGCAGCAATCTTCAAGGCTTCATCATCGCATTTAAGCTCTCTGTGGTACTGAAGCAGTTAGAACATTTCCCCTCAGTTCGTCTCACTGTGACCAGTTGAACTCAATTAATACATGGTGCCACTGAGGCCAAGGGCATCTATTTTATTTCCTCACATATCATTTGATTTGCTCTGTTCTGTGGCCATAGGTTTCTCGGTTTGATCCAGCAAACAACAATGGGAAGTTAGTCATCACCTTAGTGAGTGAGCCAGACAAAGTAGATGGATGCAAGTTTACTTAGTCCTACTGAAAACAAAGCAAACAAACAAAGAAATGAAAACAAGAAAGTACCTTCCCTGATGGTCATTCAGCCTCATTTCTAAGAAGAATGGACAGAATAAAATATACATGTACAGATTCAACTTTAAAAATCTTTATGAATCATTTACTTTTAACCAGTAGGCAAAGTTATAAGAATCTCTTTTTTAATAATGCAGCTATTTTGCAACTGAATATTCTAGTTATATCTCCTGGGCTATAATAACCATTATAAACAAAGACAAACAAACAAACAAACAAACAAAAAACAATAATAGCAATAGTCACAACTTTGGCCCCCAACTAAATCAACTCTACTTGCTTTTCCTCTTGCCTTTGTTGGAAATTCATGTTTCGGTGTTAGAAGAAAATAAGAGATGAAGGAAATAATATATGTGCCCATTGTATGTATCAGATATATCTCACAATCTCATTTAATTTAATCCTTATGACTATCTGTCAAAATTAGTAGAACTATTCCCATTTTTCTGATAAAGAAACTGAGACTGAATAATGTGGCTCGTGGTTATATAATTAGTGAAGAGTGAACCAGGCTTCAAATCAGGTCCCTCTGAAATCCTCAAATCAATTTAGATGAGGCCTTGCAGACATTCAAAATCTAGACAGGTTGAGATAAAAAGCTAGAAATGTGTCTAAAGTAGAGAGGAACATATCAGTCATGTTGGGAGACAAACAGGATCAGAGACAATCAAAGTAACTTCACAATAAATAATGGAGAAGAACTCTGATCCTTAGATCTTATACCAAAAGAATGTAAATTAGAAGAAAAACCTTCTAAATTTCTCTTGTGGATAACACTCTTGCATGTTGCACCGTCTTGCCTGATTCTTGATTAAATCTCCCCAGAGCTCTCTTTTGGGAATAAGTGTGGATTCTCTGATGATATCTTTTACCAAGAGGAGGATTTAGAATGTTTCTGATTGTCATTTCATTCCCAGAAGCATTTAGCAAATTAAATTAATAACTCTTTTTTTATACCTCCACTCCACCTAGTCCATGTGCTATACTGCCACATATTGATCTAAGGAGAACCTTGGATTCATCAAATCACTACTCAATTAAAAAATATCAATGATTCATCCTGATTTTCAAACTTTCTAAAATATGCCCAGACTTTGGCTGTCCAATGACGTTTCCACTTCTTCCTGCAGAACATATACCCTTTGCTGTAGTCACATTTTTATAATTTGCATGAGGCACATCCTCATCTATTTACCCTTGCTTAGGTGCTTCTGTTGTCTTGGAATTTCTTTCCACTGTTGACTGCATATCTGAGTCAAGGCATTTACAAAATATTTTAATACTTAGAAAACATAGGGAAGTTTAAAGAATTATTTAAAATGATTCTATGATCCTTTATGAGCCTTTTTGTATATTTTCTTCAATAGGCAATATAGTCTTACAAAATATTACTTTATGCATGTTATATAAACAATTTTGAGTCTTTTTAATGATGTGGTAGGCATTTTCCTATATCATGGTTTTTAAAATTTTGAGTGTTTGAATATTATACCGTACCTAATTTATCAAAACATTACCTTTTTATTTAACAGCTTTACTCCAACTTTTCTATATTAATAATATTGCAATAAATATACTTTTACATAAATATTTATCTGTATCTTTAATTCTGTCCTTAAGATAGAATCTGAGGTGTGAAAATACTGCTTTTAACAATATGAACATTTTCAGGGCCTTTACTATAATATTATTGACAAACTTCTCTCCACAAAAATTTATTACAATTTATATTCACATCAAATGAATATAACAGTGTTATCTAAACTCACCCTAAAGCTAAGCATTATCTTTTTAATGCTTATAAATATTGATATACTTATCTCATTATAATTTTGATTTTCATTTATTCGATATTTAGTAGGGTTAAACTTTTAGTTATCTGTTTTTCTTTAGTGATTTAATTTTATGGCCTCTGCATATTTTCTTTCTCTTAAAAAATAATGTATAAAAAGTAAAAATAAAATAAAATTTATCAAATTTTTTTTCTTAATTTTCTAAAATTTTACATTTGATAAGAAAAAAATTGAAAAGCATGATTAAAAACACAATTTTAATCAGCCGGTACTCTGGCTGCTTTTTGAAAAGAGAGAGAGAGAGAGAGAGAGACAGACAGACAGACAGACAGACAAACAGACAGACAGACGGAGACAGAGAGAGAGAGAACGAGAACGAGAGAACGAACTGGTGGCATATGTAGGGTGATGGTTGCCCAGTTTTCTATTTGTCAAAGAGTTTGGATCTTTGAGCCAGGAAATAGAAAGCAAATGACTAATAAATTAAGTTTTTCTATTTCCTTTTATTTTTTCCTTTTAGGTAGGAAGACTGGTTCAATGTAGAATATGGGTAGGCTTCCATTTCTTTTTTTTAATCTTGTTCGAGACCCTGGAAGGAAATTTTTTTTTTCCAATTTTAGTTGTCACTAAGAATGTGGGGCTGTTATTTTTCATTGAAAGTCCAAACAAGTTCTAGTTCTTCATTGAATTCATTTCCGACCAAAGTAGAACAGGGATTTGTTTGTTCCTCCTTTTTGATTACATCTAATTCAAGAGTAGCTATTTCTGTGTGTGTGTTTTTTTTTTTTTAAATTCTGTTGTTTATTTTCTTTCATAAAAAATGAAATTACAGGTTTCCTAAGGGCTTGTCACTTAAAACATTCTTGAATGTTAGTAGGTGACAGTCTATGGCTGAGATCACAGAGCCTAGATACCAAGTTAAATCAGTCCTTGGTTCTGGAATTGGAGAGAGTTATGTTTTTTGTTTTGTTCTATTTTAATTAAAATAGTTAATATACAATATTGTTAGTTTCAAGTGTACAACATTAGTATATCTAATGAAGTGATCACCATACTCTGTCTAGTAACCATCTGTCATCGTACAAGGTTGTTACAATATTATCAATTATATTTTCTATGCTGTACATTACATCCCCATGATTTATCTTATAATTGTAAATTCATACCTCTATTCCCCTTCTGCTTTTTGCCCTTCCTCCCACCCCTCCTTTTAGAGCCTCAAATTTCTCAACTGTAAACCTTGTTGATAGAATGACATCATAGATATTCAACTCAGAACGATAGTTTCCTTCAAATCTGTTTAGTATCAAGCCTTATTCTTGAAATCCTGATTCAAGTACTTGTCTTATTTTGTGAATGGGAAACTTTCTGTTTTGAGTTCTTTCTTTTCTGAAAGGCATCTTTCTCTGGAACCGCAGATTCAAATTGTAAGCTAATTGTCATCAGATCTTGATAGATTATATGTTAAATAATGTCTTAGATGGCCAGTGAATAAGTACATTTTTAAAATCTTTATTTCTAGGGTAGAATCTGAGTTTAATCATATTCAGTACCATGAGAAAATTAGCAAAACAAAGCCAATGGCCCTATCAGATAGACACCCAGTTATACTGTTTCCTATCATACAGTCCATACCTGTTTTACTCACATGCATGTATATGTGTGTATGTGTATGTATACATGTATACATATATGTATGTGTACACACACACACACACCTTAGACAAAGGGGTCTTGAATCAGTCTTTGACAGATCTAGCTTAGTGCTGCAGAGCTGGGCCTGCCATGCCACCTTGCAGAGCTAATGCCTGGGCATCCAGCCATTGCACATCTTCTTTAGATAGCTTTTAAGAGTGATGTTACAAGACAGTGCTAAAAATGAAGACTTTATAGCTGCTTGGGAAAACTCTCTGATTTACAAATGGTGATATAATTTCCAAAATTTTCAACTTTCAGGGAAAATTCCCAACCAAATTATATACAACTCGAAGGTGAAAGGGGCAGCCACTTTATCCCTGGTTAATTTCAGGATTTTTATTTCTCCCAAAGATTTTTCTTTCTTCAGTGAGATGAACTTAATCTTTTCTTGTGCTTTGTGTTGAATTTTAATATCTTACCCTTTAATTAAAAAACACATTTGTCTCTAGTATGCTATAAGACCAATCCTAGCAATAAATTATTTTTCTGCACTAACCCAAATCTCTTGTGTCAGCCAAGGCATGTTACTTATGTGACATTTTTGCTGTACCTCTGTACTCTCAACTCTCTTGCCTCTTGTCTTTGGAGTCCTAACTTGCTGTACAGATATATGACTCTAATGGGCAAGTACCTGTAAGTGTCAAATTAAAAACAAAACATTTAGTGATTATGATGCTAAAACATTTAGTGATCATCCATACAATGAATTAAGCAGTCTATGTATCACTTTCATATTATATATAAAGCTAACTCTCTTTCAAAATGATTTCCTACTTTGTGTCAATGTTTTCATAGGACTATAACTAGAAATTATGATTAGATGGTACCTTTCCAATGAATTACCATAGGATTTGCACAAAATTTCTGATACCCATGGCTGTTCTCAGAGTCAGTTTGTTCCAAGTAAGTTAATTTACCACTGAAACTTGTGAGGTTTTGTGAACACTGAGTTTGTTTTGTTTTCCTGTAACTTTAAAAATGGAGAGTGTTGTGAGCATTGACTGGGGTATAGAAGTTGAAAACTTGATTGATGACAGAAACTAATTATCATCCCTTGCTGTATTCCTATTAATGAGATGTTTACAGAAAATTTCAAGCAGTTTGTCTCAGAGAGAAAAGAAAGCAAAATCTATTAATGAGGAGTTTTATCAAATGTTTCCCCTATCAATTGTTAGTAAATCATAGCAAGTGAAAGCACAGGCTTGCTCATCAGATTTTGAACGTGTCAGTATACACAGTGGTTCCTGAAGGACTCTGAGAATTACCTTTGACCATAATTTTTGTTTAGACTAATTAGTTGCATTGTTTAACATGGTATCATCATAAAAAATCTTATTCCTTGACTTACATTTGTCACATTCTGTCTAAACAATGTGCACTAATATAAATTACCCCAAATAATAGGTTCCTTTAAATTGTTCTGTGAATATAGAGTAGTCAAGACTGTTAACCTTTAAAAATGGCACCTTTGAATAGAAAGATATAGTCTCTTAAGATATTTTTTCCCTTCACTGATACATTACCCCTAAGAATTACATATTTATCTTTTACGGGCTCAAGAAGGAGCCAAAATTTTGAACTGTGTTGTTTGATGAATTTATAGAAAACTCCATGATCATATTAAAAGTAATATCCTAAAAAATATATGAAAGATATAAGACTAATATAGTTAAATAACATGTTAACTCAAGTATTTTCCCCCTCAATATGCTTTTTAAATCCTCATGATGATTAAAAGTAGGTAAATGTCTGTATTTCTATTATAAATATGAGAAAACCAAGGCAAGGATAGATTAAATAATTTGCATAATAATAATTCTTAACATTTTCTTGGTCATAGAGTTTTAGGAATTCAATTACACCTACAGTCTCTCTCCCCTAGAAAATGTATGTAGAAAAATATATAAATGTTTTTTGCACAGAATTTCAGATTAATAACTTATAGCGTAGGTAGCATAGGTATAAACCAAGCTTGGACGAAAGCCTAGTTAACCTGGTTTTCAAATCTATGTTCTTTTTCCTGCTCCATGTTTTATCCAGTCTATTAACTATAGCAGAGATAGCTTTTCTTCTTTCTCTTAATGTTTTATTAAGTATATTCTTTTTTAAAAACCTATTGCATATTTCCTCTATACAATATGCTACTGAGCTATATAAAACTTCTGTAAATTAATTCTGCTCGTTTCCTCTTTTACACAATTTCTACTGAGGTTTCTTTTTTCCAAGGTACTTTCCTAGTCCCCGTAGGGTATGGAGACAGCATATGCTGATATTACAGTTTCAAACTGTACAACGTGTGCTTCACACATCAAAGAACGAGTACTTAGTAAGCTGTGCCTTATTTTCCAGTTCTGCCACCAAAAAGCAATATATTAATTAGATTTCTAAATATTATTCTTATGATGACAGCGTTATTTGTGGAGTAGAGTCCACATGAGTTATGGGAATTTTCTTTGTTCTCTCAATTGTTTTTGTACTTTGTGAAAAGAGAATGGAGGGAAAAAGTACAATGAATGCGGTGTATATTACACTCTCTAAAACAAAACCTTACAGAAAAACATGACTGTTCTTTATTGCCTATTTTCTTACTTTCTTGTTTCTGTACATTTTTAATTTTCTTCTTGTGTGTAGTATTCTCAAACATAGAATAGCATCTTTTTCTGTCTTTTTTTTCTATGAAATGAATCTTCATTAAAAAAATTAATCCAAGACTTTTCTCTTTTTACAGTTTACTTTTTTATTTTTATCACTAGAGTTTTAATGAAAGATTCTATTAATTAGAAAAGCTGCAGACACTTTTATATTGAGTAGATAAAGACTATTGTTATAATTAGTTTCAATACAGAGGTTGAATTTTCTACCATTCATCTTAACAAATTTAGTTCAGAGATGCATTATACCATAGATTTGAGTGTATGTTTGTGTTATCGGTAGTTAGTTCTCTCTTCTGTTCTAATTTTCTGTTGTGGAAGGCTAGGCGTGTTGTAGCTCTCTCCTACTCATAACCTGTACTCAAGACTCCGTTGCATTCAGCTTAGGCCAAATGAGCATTTCCACATATTGCCCGTACAACAGCAGAATTTGAACTGTGCTAAATCCCACGTTCCTTGGACTTCCTTTCAATGATGCAGTTGACATTTGTCACACTTTCTGTAACATTGCTGCTTCTCATTGGCGTCTTGAGGGGTTATCAGTCAGTATACATCACCTGAAGTTGTGAATGGGCCCATACAGGTGGAGACTTGAAGGGAAGTGAGGAGTGGGGGCACAAGATGAAAGCTGCCTGTCAGGAATTGGAAGTGAGAGAGAATAGCATAAAAATGGAATCAATGACAGTTACCTTAATCCTCCTTTTTAATACCTCTAGGTTGGAATTTAGGAGTTTAGTTTAGGGCCCTACTTTTTATTCATCTTTCTCATTTGCTTTTCATTTTGGATTTTTCTTTTGTTTGTCTTCCTCTCTGTCTCTCCTTTGGTTAACCCTTTTCTTGTTTGTCATTTAATTCCATTCTTTTATTTCTGTTGTCTGTCTACTGATACCTACTTTTAAACAGATTACCCCTAATTAGTAATTTCCTATGGTCTGTGCTACCCTTCCCTCATTACTAATTCCTTTTCTCTTTTTAAAATATCATTGTATTTTATTTTAATTTTTAAAAAATTTATTGAGGTGACATTGGTTAATAAAATCATAGGTTTTAAGTGTACAATTTAATAATACGTCATATGTATATTGCATTGAGTGTTAACCACCCAAAGTTAATTTTCCTTCCATCACCATATATTTGACCCCCTTTTCCCTGCTACCTTTGTCTCCCTCCTTCCCTCTGGTGACCACTAAATTATTGTCCATGTCCGTGAGTCTCTGCTCGTTTGTCATGTTTGTTTGTTGCTTTCAATTTTATATCTCGCATCTGAGTGAAATCGTATGGTTCACAACTTTTTCTGTCTGACTTATTTTGCTTAGCATGATAATCTCAAGATCTAGCCATGTTGTCCCACATGGCAGTATTTCATCTTTTCTTGTGGCTGAGTAATATTCCATTTTATACATGAACCACGTCTTTCTTATCCAGTCATCTATTGAAGGATACTTTGTTTGTTTCCATATCTTGGTCACCATGAATAATGCTGCCATGAAAATCAGGGTACATGCATCCTTACAAATTAATGTTTTCAAATTTTTGGGATGGATACCTAGAAGGGATCGCTGGGTCATATGATAATTCTTTTAAAAATTTTTTGAGGGCCTTTCATACTGTTTTCCGTAGCAGCTGTACCAGTTTACATTTTCACCAGCAGTGTATAATGATTCATTTTTCCCCACCTCTCCAGCACTTGTTATTACTTGTCCAGTTGTTGATAGCCATTCTAACAGGTATGAGATGGTATCACATCATGGTTTTGATTTGCATGTCCCTAATAGCTAGTGAAGTTGAGCATCTTTTCATATGTCTGTTGGCCTTTTGAATCTCTTTTTGAGAAATGTTTGTTCAGGTCTTCTGCCCATTTTTTAATTGGATTTTTTTTTTTTTATTGTTGAGTAGTATGAGTTCTTTGTATATTTAGGATATTAGCTGCTATCAGAGGCATTGTTTGTAAATATCTCCTTCCATTCAGATGGTTTCCTCTTTGTCTTGTCGATGGTTTGTTTTGCTATGCAGAAGCTTTTTAGCTTGATGTACCATTCATTTATTTTTTTGTTTACTTTCTTTCAAGGTCAAATTCATAAAATCCTTTCTAAATCCAAGGTCCATGAGTTTGCTACCTATGTTTTCTTCTATGCTGTTTATTGTTTCAGGTTTATATTCAGGTCTTTAATCATTTGGAGTTAATTTTGGTATATGGTGATAGATGGCAGTCTAGTTTCCAATTTTATCAACACCATTTATTGAAGAGACTTTCCTTACTCCATTGTATGTTTTTGGCTCTGTCATTGAAAATTATTTACCCATATGTACAAGAGTTTATTTCTGGGCTCTCAATTCTATTCCATTGGTTTGTGTGTCTGTTTTTTCTGTCAATATCATGCTGTTTTGATTATTGTCTCTTTATAGTATAGTTTAAAGTCAGGCAGAGTAATACCTCTGGCCTTGTTTTTTTGTTATGATTATTTTGGCTATTTGGAGTCTTTTGTGCTCCCATACAAATCTAATGATTTTTCATTCTATTTCTTTAAAAAATGCCATTGTGATTTTGATGGGGATTGCATTAAATCTATATATTGTTTTGGGTAATAAAGTTGTTTTAACCATATTGATTCTTCCAATCCATGAACACAGAATATCTTTCCATATCTTTGTGTCTTCAATTTCTTTTAATAGCATCTTATAGTTTTCACTATATGAGCCCTTCATGTGCTGTGTTAGGTTTACTCCTAGGTATTCTTTATGTTGCAATTGCAAAATAAATTGTTTTTTCATTTATTTTTCTGAAAATTCATTGTTAGAGTATAGGAACCCTATGGATTTTTGTACGTTGATTTTGTATCCTGAAACTTTACTGTTTGTTTACTGTTTCTATTTTTTTTTTCTTTTTTGGTGGAGTCTTTAGGGTTTTCTATATAGAGAATCATGTCATCTGCAAAAAGTGACAATTTGATTTCTTCATTCCTAATTTGGATGACTTTCATTTCTTTTTCTTGCCTAATTACTCTAGCTAAGACTTCCAACACTATATTCAATAATAGCAGTGATAAGGGGAGATTTGTCTTGTTCCTGATCGTAGAGGGAAGAGTTTTAGTTTTCCACCACTATGTATGATGATAGTTGAGAGTTTGTCATATATGGCCTTTATTATGTTGAGGTACTTTCCTTCTATACTTATTTTATTAAGCATTTTAATCACAAATAAAAACTGTATCTTGTCAAATACTTTTCTACATCTATTGATATGATTATGTGGTTTTCATTGTTTTTTTTTTTTTTTTTGCTTATGTGTTGTATCACATTAATTGATTTGTATATGTTAAACCACCCCTGTGCCCCTGGAATTCTAATGACCTTCAAAAGAAGGTCCAGCAAAAAGTAGCAGGTGATCTTGTGTACCTCTGACTAGTCTAGACAGCAAGTATTAATTCTTTTAGTGAAAACGTTTTAAAGTACTTACAATAAACAAAGAAATCACTCAAAACTGCTATGTATGAGTAGTAATGTGTTTGCATTAATAACATAAAATCTGAGTTAAATGTCTTAAGTAGAGGTTTATTTTTCTTATATAATAAGATTAGTGGTTCATATCTGTTGTTGGTTACCAGCTCAATAAAATCAGTCAGTATTTCTGCAATTCTTTTGGCCTTTCTATAATCATTATTTGTTCATAGCCCCAAGATGGATGCCTCAGCTCTAGGCATGATGTTCAAATTCAATATTAAAAGGAGTAGAGAAGAGGAAAAGGAGTAATGCTACCCACGCATACCTTTTCTTAGGGAAAGCAAAAGCCTTTCCAGAAGCCCTCAGCAGACTTCTGCTTGGATCTTCCTAGCCAGGTCATTGGTCAGTTTTGCATCTCATGCATATCACCCCTAGCTACAAATGATGATAAAGAAATGAATGTTTAGTTTTCCCACTCTCTGAAGTAGAAGTGACATGAGAGAAGGAGCTTGAGAACATGAGTGAGTTAAGTGACGAACAGTGTCAGACACATTCCTTTACCAGAATATAAGGACAAAATAGTCACACACACACACACACACACACACACACACAGAGAGAGAGAGAGAGAGAGAGAGAGAGAGAGAGAAAGAGAGAGAAAAGATTGCAATATAAAATAAGCAAAGGAAGAAACTATAGTGGTACCTTATTCATGCTCAGTATTGTGCTAATGGTAACATTTTCTCTGTATATCATCTATCTTCTAAAATTCTTTACTCCTCAGCTCTGTCTTTGGCTATAAGTAAAAGCTTACAGATAGAGAAGAGCTAATAATGAATATGTCAGAAGCAACAAGATTCCCAATTGGAACTACCACAAATTATTCTAGAAATCTTGGCTTTTCTCTGATCTCCCTGGACAGCCTACCCAAAGATCTCTTTAAAATGAGTCTAATTGTCTTATTAGACTTTCTCTTTCTACCACTGAAAGCTACTTTTTGGCTTTCTTATCAGTAGAGAGAGTGATGAATGTGTTACTATCCATATGGTGTGTTTCCCATTCTTATTCTAAGAGCACAAGTTCTGACATGTTTTAGAATTCTGGTGAAGCAATGACTCATATAGCTACTATGAAAGATCCATTCACATGATGCCTTAACCAGTTAACAGGAAATCTGGGTAGATGTGAGGCAGCTCCAAGGACCCCTAAAATCCATTTCTTATTATTGATATAGAGAAGACAGATAGGTAATGTGTATTGCTGAGAGTAACTGCTGGGTTTTGGGGAAGCATCTAAAGAGAGTTTTCTGAGCCCTTTTGCCCTCAGTTGCTTTAGTTTGTGCCTTTCTGCTTCTGGAAAGAACAAATTGATGAATTATAGCTCTGCAGTGAAGGGTAATCATTTGTTAGCTTAACTAAGTTTCCTTGCCTTGATTGCAGTGTTCACTATTGAATACGTTCACTGTACCTCAGATCCAGTCATTGAAATGTAAATTGTGTGAAGTGTTTGTGAATTTATAAAAGTTAAACACACTATTGAAAGTCAAGGATTGTGAAATGAAGGCAGTGGGTCTTAGTTTTAAATGAACACTTTATTAGGCTTGGCAGTTTAGAAATGAACATAGCATTTTTATATGCCTACTATGTGCCAGAAAAATAATACTACAATGTAATTATCTTCTATCTTCATTTTAAAAGATGAGGCAATTAAAGCTCAGAGGGGCCAAGGAATTTTGCCTAAGTTCACAGAAGCGAAAGTACTCAATACATTTTCCATTTGTTCTTTGTTGTATTCAACAATTTAAATGTATTTAGGTTTATCCTTTTATAGATATGGATTATGTAATTTCATAAAAAGAAATATGGAATTTTTGTGTGTCTATAACAGAAATCCCCAGATATACACCAGAGTAGTACTTAGTTTCTTCTAGGACTTGCTAAGATATTATTTCCTCCTAGAACAATTGTATACTCAACTCTACTTCCTCTGAAGCCATCCCCCAGCCCATGATAATACTTAAGTGAAAACTGTACAAGTTTCTCCTTGACTTCCTAACATACAATCTATAAACACACTTACTGTTCACTGATTATGAATTAACTGATGCTGCAGTTTGGCTGTCACAGCTGATGAGAACCTAAAATTAGCGCTCTCAGGTGTGTTTCAGTAGGCACAGAGGGCAGATACATTCTGGGAGCCCTTTCCATTTCCCAGCTGCACCTTTCTGAGATTAGAAAATTGGCAACCGGTGGATGCTGCGGACATGCCAGGCAAGTCCCATGCAGGCTAGATGGAGGGGAGGCAAAGCAGTAACCTCTGCCTGTTCTGTTCTTGGTTCAAGGATTTGGACCCATGTTTCATGAGGCCAGTCTTTCTGAGAATCCATCGTTCTGCCTCTAGAGCTGGCATTAGACTCATTCTGAATGGTATACTGTCAAAGTGCACCGAACCAACTGTGGGATCTTATACAAGGAGGAAACATTCTCCAGCTTTGGAAGTGTCTCAAATGTATGAAATATGAGATCTGGTTTTGCACAGTACAGCACCTTCATAAGCTCAGTATAGGAGGCATGGGGTAGCAACCTTTCCATGTTTAGAGTTGCACTCATATCCCAGCAAAGCAGAGGCATTACCCTTGTTCATCTCATTCATCTCAGCCTTTACATAGGGGATTAAGTGGATTTCCTAAGATCTGGAAAGTAAGGAAAAGAAAATGCTATTAAAAAAGATTGAACACAGTGCTGGTCTTCACTGACAACGATGTTCTTGCATTGTTAGAGGAGTGGAGTTATTCTGAAATGCCTCCATGCCTATTTTTTTCTTCCTTGAAATGCCCAGGGAGACAAACGACTATGTATGTACCCAAATTATATAAATTTTCGTTTCATCAACACATTTGTCTTGACATTTGTAAAGTATTTTTTAGCAGTTTTTATTAGAAGCAATGCTCGTAACTCCCTAGTAAATAAGAGATTTTTGTACAACCTCTTCACAGGTAAGATCTTTGAAATACAAGGTGATTAAATATACATAGTTGGGATAATGAGGCTCTTAGCTAATATCTATGAAGCAATTTAAAAGGCTGAGTCATTTTTTCTTTGAACGTACATTTATTAAGTGTTCGATATATACCAGACAGTGTTCAGGTGTTGTGGATAAAAAGATAAATAAGATAATAAGATACACAGCCTTCATGGACTTCAAAGATTAATAGCGGGAATCATGTAAACAATTAAGAACAGTACAGTGTTCTAGGTATTGTGATAAATTACTGTATAAACTGGGTGATGCTCCTTGTAATGAATGAGTTTAGGGATTAATCTGTGAACTTTGTAATAGCTATGTAAAACTTGGTGTGTGTGTGTGTATGCGTATGTGTGTACGTATACCTTTTTTCTTTATAAAAGTCCATTATTTTCAATGAAATTCTATTTTAAAGGAATATAATGACACAAAACAAGTTAACCATTGGTATAAGGTAGTATTAGGAATTAGAGTGAGGTATTAAGAAGACCTTATGGGTAGAGTTCCGGAAATTTATAACACTGCTCTGTCCCAATTACTTCTCTCACATAAAGTTGCCAAGAGGGCTCCACATATAAAGGACAAAATTAAACTATGGGCCCTAATGCCTAATGGAGAGCTTTCTGTTAAAGCTACTTGGACACTTAGGACCAAATTCAAGCCAGGGCTCTTTACTCCATAAGACCCAATCTCACCATAAGCCATGCCATGAATAATGTTGACTAAACTTAAACTTTTAGATTAGCTAAGCCACTCTTCCTCCCTTGTTGCTGGAGAGATCTACATAGAGGTGATAAGGGACAGCTACCTCTTTAAATATTGTTGGTAGGATATAGGCTATTAGTCCTTTATTTTCGAATCTGGTTATTGGTTTAGGAAACCAATAATCATACTCCTTCCTTAAGGAACATGCCATAGAGAAGATAGGTTTAGGTGTAAGAAGGGGACCAGTACCAGTGTTGTTGAGTTAGTGGATGACACTGAAAAATGGTGTGGAAGTTATTGATGAATCAGTCAGTGCTTTAGGTTGTAAACAAAAGAAAACAACTCTAGCTAATTTAAGCAGAACCAGAAGACAACCAGTCCCAGCTGGGAATGAGGAGAAGCTGTGCAGCAGAAGGCTCCGCTGTCAGACCACAAGAAGTCAGCCTAGAGTGCTACCTCTGATATCTCATCATTGGACAGTGTACACATTGACCCATTAAGTATGTTGTGTTCACCACCAGCACCGTGAATTCTGGCTCTTTGAGAGTCCCATGTCTTTGTGTCCCTATCTTTAGATTTAAAGTCTTGGGTAGGGACCTCTCGTAGATGAAGGAACCCGGCTTTCAGAGGTGAAAAGAAGGCGTTGCTTGAACTATTTTAGTCTGAAGCATGAAGAAGGGTTCTCTATTCACCAAAATGTATACATTGAGGCGTATCTTTGGGGAAAAAAGATAATTCAAGTACTAGTCACTCAAAAAAAAAATACCAGAGGTGTCTAGTACAGTTGGGAAGCCTCTTGTTCTTCCTGAAATCTCAACTGTGTTCCTCTTTTCTACATTGATGAGACTGAGGAACAAGTGAGGAAGCTGATATTCAATGTTGAACTAGACTACCTTTTCAATATACCCATTGAGTTTCAAGGAACTTCTGATAGGTTTGAAGTATGGGAAGAGGTGGCAATGATAGCAACTGAAACTGTTTGATATGGTCAAAGAGTAGGTAGGCCAAAGTCTGCCACTGATGGAGCTGTGACCTTGGAAAATTCACTTTGTTTAAATTGGTGTCAGTGTCTTCACCAGTAAAAGGAGGGGATATTTCTAATAGCCTATTAGATATCCTCCTATAACAATACATTTAGTCATCTAATATTTATTTGTACCTTCTCCATGATAGTATTGAAGTCATTAGGTAGCAGTAGTAAACAAGTGGAACAAGGTATTTGCTTTGCTAGAGCTTGCTTTGGACTGCTTAGGCACTCAACTTTGAGAAGGGGGGAACCAGACAGGAAAAATGAAAATCAATAGTTCTATTTTAGATATACCGAATCTGAAATGACTATTAATCACAAGGAAATGCCTGGTTTCCAGGTGAAGGAAAGGCCTGAAAATATTAATTTGAGTTTTATAAGTATACTGTGTGGTATTTAAAGCCATATAATGGAATGAGGTCATCCAAGTTATGAGCACAAATTGAGACGAGGGCTGAGGACTTAATCTTGGGATACTCTAATACTTAGAAAGCTATAATAAGAGAAATTGAAATAAATGGAGAATGTGATATAGGAGGAAATACGAAAACTTAGAAATAAGGTGATTCAAGAATTTGGGAGTGGACAACCTTGCCAAATGCTGCTGATCTATCGAATGGACCATTGTCTTTGTCAAGATGTGGGCTACTGGGGAGCTCAGTAAGTGCTCTTTCAGTCAAGTGATGATGGTGAGAAACCAGCTGAAGATACAGTTGGAAACATAAAGTATACCTAACTCTTTCAGGAAATATTATTAAAACCACTGGTGCTAGAAGCTGTTGCCATCTCAGATCTCTTCTTATTATCTGTCTTTCTATAATGGGGTCAAGATTTAAAATCCTTTGAGAAAACAGTGTATTAGTTAGGTCACTTGTCCTTGCTCTGAAGCAGGGACAGGAAGGGAGAAGTTCTAAAATGGGAGGTGGAGTCCTAGTTGCCAACAATACTCACACAGTGGGGTATTTTCCTAATTAAAACAGGCTATTCAAATGTGTATCCCCCGAAATTAACAGATATTCATGGTTCTGTCTGTTGTATCTCATATCCATTATGATCTCCCATTCCAGCTACAACTACCATTATTTTGACCATCATTCTTTCTCGCTCTACTTTGTTTTTTTTCCAGCCTCTGTTATGCACCATTATATTTATCTATAACTGTAATCATATCACCACCTGCTGGAAATTTTGCACTTTCGCCTCATTTTCTATAGAAAAAGTCCAAACTCCATAGTCTAGAATCAAAGGCACTTCATGATTAAGTCACAACCATTTCTTTCTAGTTTTATTCTCTAACATCTTTTTAAGCATTTCTTGATTCGGCAAGACTGAATTATTGTTTAATGTGCATTTTTGTTTTACATAATGCTATTGTCTTTCTTGAAATGGTCACCATATCATTATTTAATAGTCTATTAAGCCTTCCAGAATTCTACTCTAGGTGGAAATAATCCATCACTTTTCATAATGTATGTAGAATGTTACCTAGCAATTTTTTATATGTATATGCATGTATGAAAGAGTGGGAGAGAGGTTGCTTTCTAAGTTGCATATCAGTTTTTATATTAACCAGGAAATAATTAAATAAGATCTCCTGGCTTGAACTCTCTATGTCCTATAACCCTGTGGAAAGCTAAAGCCCTTCTCAAACTCCCCATGATTTCTATGCATGTCCAGGGGTCTTACATTTTTTTGGTCACTTTTGCCTTGAGAATTCTGAAATCTGTCTTTTCTAAACAATATTCATCAAATGTGAAAGCTTGACCCCTTCTCACGTTCCATAAGGTCAATCAATCAAAACAAAAATGAATCAAACAACACAATAAAAACAACAACAATAATGCACTGATGATGTGGTAGGTCACAAGAAGGTTCTGGTTTCCCCAACACACAGTCAATTTAAGACTGCATGTTAGACATTCCTATGCTTAAACAATCTTTTGGCTGTCCTACAACTAAAGGTTCTCAACTAATTCCCCCCCCCCCCCCCATTTAGCAATTGTTTTTCAACTGCCTTCTGAGTGAGCCCCTTACATTATTTTGCTTTGAAACATGTTTAATTTTATACTTAGTTACCAAGTCTTTTAAAGCATATATGATTTTGGGCTCATCCTCTATATAAAATAGGCTATCAGGCCATGTTTGAAGAAATAGCACTCTTCCCGATAGGAGCAATTAAGGGTCAGCTGTTAAGATTTCCTCTTTTACTCTGTTATGTTTTTGTAACTCTCTTATCTCTCTCACTAGGCAGCAAATTTCTCAAGCACGTAGAGATAGGATCTATTTAAGTGTTCCTTAGGGTGAAACACAGTGCCTGACTATAGCAGGCATCGGACATGTGTTGAGTGAGTGAGTGAATGGTTTATATACTGGGTGTTTCCTTCAGGTCTAAAATTCTATTTTCCTATTTCACTAAATAATTTATTCTAAATTCATCAAAATGCTTATGAATATGCCTATGAATTATTAATAAGTATTGACATAGAATAACTGGTTGAATAAATATTGTTTTATTTTTAAAAGGACTGAATAGAGACTCCTAATCCTAGGAGCTAGGACGTCAGGTTGTGCTGAAGTCAGAGTTAGGGACATTGATGTTAGGTGCTAATCTGGTTTTTGATCTTTGCATTAGTTTATATTTACTATTACTGTTACTTCTAAATGAAAGACCATCTGAAATCTTCAAGCTTTAGAATAAGTTGTTTTATAGCCCACTGATACCCTGTAGCATTTAGGTAGAAGCTGCTGTGATCATCTATGTTTGCTTCCCTAGAACATACCAAGTCTCCCCCGTGGGAGAGTATCACCTTCTTTGAGCAGACCCTGTCTTGCTGTCTTGTGCTCCATATATTGCTCCACAGCACTTAGATATTCAATAGATTCTTGTTAAAGTGAATTGATTAGAATTTGAAAGTTTCTTTGATCCTCTTGGTATAGACTCACATCTTTGTTCCATTCTAGAAATGGCTAAATTTTTTATGTTTTCCAGAGACCAAAACATGTAACCCACATTACAAAACAAAGATTTGTTTTTCTACTTTCAATAATGAAAAAATAGAAACAAAACTAAATGAAAACGAACCAAATCTATAAAGATGAAATAGCGAAATATCTCTTTTCAGATGAATCAACAAAAACAATACTCTAAAGACCATATTTAATCAAATAAATAAATCAAATGCTAAGTTAAATTGAGAGCCATCAAAGAGAAGCAGTTTTTCAGATCTTTAACAAAAATGAAAAAATTGAACCATATGTCAAAAATAGGAATGCTTTATCTTTGTATAACCTAGCAGTGTTTCTCAAAATGTGGTCTGCATAAGGAAGAGTCCAGGGAGGGAGAGCTATTAGGCCTAAAACAATGTAGCTATTTAGTCAGAGCAATGCCTATGATGGAGAGGCAGATAGGCAAAAGTGAATATAAATAAATTGTTTTAAAATGTGCTAATAAGATCCTTGAAGGTAGAAGACTGAGTGGTTTTTAAAATAGAATTTACTTTGTTTATTCAAATAGCTAATAGAGATATTTTCTAATTCCCCAAAGAAATAAATGTGCTTAGTACCATTATGAAGCCTCGTATATAGAAGAAAGCTCATGAAATTCATCGTCAGCCAGGCAGATTTGAATCACAGGTTTATTACACAAGATAGTAATTTCAGGCTTCCTAATTAATGAAATAAGGAGAGCGGTACATTCTTCAATGTTTGTTGAGAGGGTTATATGATATAGCGCAATGATGATATAGGACAGGAGTCTCCAAACTTTTTCTGTAAAGGACCAGATAGTAGTAAATATTTTAGGCTTTGCAACCAGATGATCTCTGTTGAAATTGCTTAATTCTGTCATTGTGGTGCAAAGAATTCGTAGGCAATATGCAAGCAAACTGCTGTGACTGTGTTTCAGTAAAACTTTATTTACAAAAATAGATGACGGCCCAGGTTTTTCCTGTGGGGCATAGTTATACAACCCATGATCTCAGGCAATAGCCGGTGTGTTGGCAATGCTCATAAATAAACTAAATATAAAAAATCACCTACCACAGTTCCTATCACACAGAAAATCTTGAATAAATGCCCTGGATCAATCATTCAGGAAATCAGGGAGTGAATATCAATCAATCAAGAAATCAAGAATGAATATGGCCTGTTGAATATAATTACCATTCCCAGTCTCACCATTTAATATTTTACTACTTCACATGCCATTTTTTGCTCTTTTTATGAGATCATTTGACAGTTTCTGCTGATGCCCCAGATATAAGAAGGTAACAATACTGCAGTCAGAAATTTTTCTTAAAATAACTTTGTTAAAGCATTCTTAAAACATTTGGCTTAAGATATGGTGTTTCGAAAGCTTAGTGCTTAAAAATGAAGGAAATCCCCTATAGTATTCTCTCCTGAACAGTGTTCCATGGATGACTATGTACTAGGAAATAGTAATAGGATTCTACAGTAAAACATTTTTGAGGAATGCTATGTTAAACAAAATTAAACAGATTTCTTTATTACAGAAATTCTCATAGGCTTTGATGTTAAAGAGGTAGAGGAATATATACTGCATTGCTTCCCAAGTATTATTTAACTGGGAATATTTTTCTTCACATACCTATTACTGTCTTCCAGAATATAGTCTTAGGAGAATACTATTTGGGAAACACTAGTTTGTAACATAAATCAAATCATGGTACATTTGAAATAAATTATATGAATAGACTCCTCAGACAAGGAATTTAGCAAACCAAAGGGAAAAATGCTATCCATTAACTGTTAGCATTCCTTCATTTTTTCATTCCATCATTTCTTCAGTAGTCATTTAGTGTTCTATTCAGGGTAGAACCTTATTCTTATTTCTGTTCAAAAGTGAGGAGTAGCTTTTGAATAGAAAGTTTAGATATTCTAAAATAAATGGCTAAAATCTCAAGCTCTTTGTTTCATATCTATAAAAATCTTTTCAAGTTTCATGGAAAGATAAACTTTTATTTCCAAAAAGAACTTCAAAGTTATGTGAAGATAAAAGAAGAGCTCCAGTGAGTGAACTGGAGTAATATTTGGCAATAACCTGCAGGAGAGCTCATCTGAATTAGAAAGGTTTGTGATAACAGATCTCTTATAGTTTAGATCCATAGAAGCTTGAAATAGGGTTGAAGCAGCTTAGTTGAAACTAACACTCTCGCATTAGAATCATTTACAAAATTTGATAATGAATTTTATTTAAGCAGAAATGAAGGTGAATCATTTTCAAGCAACTCTTTCTGTATCTAAGGGAATTATGTTATTTTGGTCTCAGAGAAGCACCAGAAAACATAAAAAAACTATTTCATCTAAACAATTGCTATAAGTTCAGCATTACCAATCACCTATATTTCTATCATAGGGCTTTTCTGTGATATTGGTACTAGAAAGGAACAGAAACTGTTTTATAAATATTGTGAAGCAGAAAAATAACTGCCTTCTTTCTACTTCCTTCTCCCTCTTGCCACCCACGCCCAACTCGCCCTCCCTGACACACACACACACACACACACAGGGGCAGACAGACAGACATAGACATTGGTTAACTTTTTAGAATTTCTTTATAAGGATTTACTCTACAATAGTTCTATTCCTTTTTGTTCAAGATCATCCTGAAACAATATTTACTATAGGGCCAGCGGGTTAAGAAGTTAAAACCATAAAGTCTTCTGATAAATCATATTTATATAATGACTTCATTATATTATTACATATTATGCATATTTAGTAATCTCTGCTTCTAAAATGCTTGTTGCTAAGTGTACATAAGGCATTCAACTGGTGTCTACTTTTCAATGTAAACCAGAATTGGTGACTTAAGATGACCCAACCCAAACTTTAATAGTGTTTAGTCATTCTTTGAAAGTGTGAATTACAAAAAGCAATACAGAATAGAAAGTACATGCTCCAGAATACTGATAGATGATCTAAGTTAATTGGGTGGTTACAAGCCAGGCATGATGGATACATGTATCATTGCCAAATGCTGCATAATATCATTTCTCAGAGATTTGGGGGAAATATATACCTCTTTTAATTTAAAATCTTAGAAAACACTAATTCTTCCTAGGAGTATAATTGAAAAGGGCTGGGTATAGAGTGAGACTTGACTTTTACATTTAAGATTGTGGGTTCTGTGATTTGGCCTTTGTAGGGGGTAGGGAGGACCTTTCTACTAACTCAATGGGTCTCTTAAAGTGATTTAAATACAGGCTAGAGAAGGGTTATGTCTGAGAGAATGAGTGGTGGCCAAATCCAGATAGAAGTATTTTTGCTCTTTCTGAATTTAGTAAATAATTAGTGCCATTCTAGAATTTATCATGATCGATATTAGTATCAGATGTTAAATGCAACATATGCAAATATTCAAATTCAGATCACATATTTCTTGTTATGTTTCCAGTTCATCACCCTTGAAAACTAGATAGTTATTGTGGTCACATGCTTTCTTTGTGGAGTATGGAGAAAATGAGAGGATGAAACATTGAGAAATATCTGTGATAGAACCTGAAATGAGTTGATAGAATTGATGATAGAAATATAGAATGAATTGTGAAAAAGAACAGTGAGTTAATCTTAAATTCAGTATAAATAGCAACTATGGTATCATTTAATTATTTTTCCCAAACAGCATCATTATTATATATGACCAGGAAATAACTTTTCTGTATTTATTTGGTGAAACAGCAAAAAATGAATTGAAACTTACATTACCAATTGTAAAAATGGCATTATAGTGGATTGGAAGTAATTTGAAATTACACCTAATAGAACAAAGCACAGTCCAAATTGATGTATAGTGCTACTAGAAAATAAAATGGATTCTTTACTCTTAAGCCTTTTGTTTTAAGGAGAAACTTTAGAAATGAAAGTCTAATAATTGTCCTTAAGACAATTATGAAATGAATCAGAGTGGCCAGAAATGATGTTTGTGATTACAAGAAAAAGATGGTCTTCTTTTTGAGTCTCTCTCCTTTTACCCAGTGAAGCCCAGTTGTGTGACATGGAACCTCTTGGGTTGTTTTTTTTTGCTAACTTTGAACATAACTATTCTCCTTTGTCTGGTTTCATCTTTTACACTGCATTCCTTTATCTTTACACCCACTTCCTAAGGCTGTTCCTTGCATGCCTACTTCCCACTGTTTATAAGTGTGTGTATGCTACATCTTATAAACAAGGAACTGCTATTAGCCAATTCATTAATTAGGGTCTTCTCTGAAGTTCTCCTGTGAAAGATAACGATTCGTTAGCTTAACTAAGATCTTCTTCCTTCCTGAGAAATGTCATTCTGAAAAAATATTGATTGAAAGTAGACCCCTGCTGGGTAATATATGTACAATTTATACATACTTGAGGATGTTCAGGTGTATTTTCTCTTTTTCGATAGCCACTAATGATTGTAATAAACTAAAACCAACTCATTTAAAATAAACAGATGTTTTTAATTGACAATGGAGACATAATTCACAAATATGCTAATAATTATTTCAGAGTTGGGGAATTTAGCCCAAATCGAAATAAGCATCCTGTATATATATTTTAGTATACTCCATATTATTTATCTATTCCAAAACAAAGTCTCCTTGTCCAGGCAGTTTCCTAAATATGAAATGCTATTCCCTCTGCTTATTTAAATTGAGATAATAATTTAAAACAATCATAAGTTCTATCCTCTCATGTTCTGTCTGAAATTTCTAAGAAACATTGAACTTGACATCTTGAATACCTTTAGTCATAGTGAATAAATAGAAAATCTGTTATTTCATTATAGCCACATCTGATTTTAAAGCTGTTGCTTTTGAATGGGTAGCCAAGCATGACAGTATTTGGAACCCTAAGGTGGGACTGTGGGGTGATCTTCCAGGATGCTTCTAACATCCAGTCCTTGGTACCATGTTCCTCTTGAATATGCTGTGTTCTTGACTTCTAAGTCTTAGCCTTGCTTATGCTAATCATCTGGCCTCAATCTTTGCTTTTTGCCTTTGCTTTTAATTTCGATCTTGATTCTTATGTTACTTTCCTATTATTATTATTATTTTTTTAAATCAAGTGTTATAACATTAACAAGATGACCTCCACTATGCTTCCTCTTCTCTTAATCCATATTGTGTAATAGGGTTTAATATAACTGAACTTGGAATTAGAAGACATGGATGGAAGTGTCTGATTTTATATGTGCTCAATCTTGAACAAGGCATAATCTAACTCCTTGGTTTTTTTTTCCCCAAGCCTGTGACCCATCTCAATATCCCATGCATGGGGTCCCATTATAAATACCATTTGTTGAAAGTAATAAGGTTGATATGTTTTCATGATATTCTAGATGTATTTTGCATTGTATATAAATCTAGTATCAAAGATGCTGGATCTCACAAGTGCAGCTGGTACAGAAGAATGAAAGATCTGAGACCATGTGGGACAGGGGAGGGACCTGAATGTAATATTGGAATGGTTCCCAAGGCAAAGGTCAAGGCAGATATTCAATATTATAATATGTAGAGTATACAGAAAGGGATAATGAACTCAATCAGGTTTTGGCCAGTGTATATGCCTTCGAGTCAGCATCTGTTTGTCTATCCAAGGAAGGCCAATGTGGTTGGTGGAGCATGGGAGCATTACTGCAGGCATTGTAATAACACTTGAAGTCACATTGGTGACAGCTTGATAGTGTGATTGTCTGCAAGGGGACCAAATATCTGTAAGGAAGAACTTAGCCATGAACTAATAAACAGACATGAGTATAGGGTATATTTAAGGGTGAGAGAGGATGTCAGGAAATCATACAGTTCAGCTGTACTCCAGCCATATCTTCTCTAGAAAGCCAAAGCAGAAGTTCAGTTTTATGGATTAGGCCATATGAAAAGCACGGTCCAATATTTTGACCAAATAAGCCTCCTGCCTCACCTGCATATCCAGGCCAGAGCATCTGAATCTGGATCAAATATTAGCTTCCAGCAAAACTCTTAGTGTTTTCATAGTAAGTTAGTTTTTCCTCTGTGCTCTCTCAACACCATGTTATAATATCTAAAATGGAATTTAACATTATAGTATTTCAATTTGTTATAAAGATATTTTCCCTTTAGATCATGGGCTTTTTAAGGGCAGTCATAAAATTGCTTTCAGCTCTCTGTCTTCAATGCTTAGGACCGTGCCTGGCATAGGTACACAAGAAATGCTTATTGAATGAATAAACAAATGAATGAACTAACAGCTCTATTCCAGGGCCATAAGATATACATCTAAATACTCTTTAACCACTTGAAAATACTTGCCTTTGTCATATAATTAACCAGGTCAAGGTAGGGATAATTTGATGGCTGTGATAGATGTTGGAGTGAGGTTGAGTGAGAAGTCAAGGATGCATTCTCCACTTTCCTCAACTTTCTTCTGAAATATTTGGAGCAAAGCCTTAATCCCAACTATTGGCACAGTGTCACACACTGGAGTGCCTTTGGTGTCTTCTATCAGAGTACTAGGAAAGCAATTCCAAGTATATATCCTACCAATGGAGAGTTCCTCTTGCCATATGAAGTCGATCCATGATTATTATACATGGGACTATTCCATTGTAGGACTCAATAATACTGACCAGCAAGAAAAGAAAGGACTTTTTAATTTTTTTTTCTTAGCCTCAGATTTTGCCATTGAGGACCTTAATGAGGAAATTCTCTAGAATCACTTCGCTGACAGTATCCTATCAGTTTTTTAAAGACTTACAGCGCACTTTACCGAGGGAAGTGTTGGTGTCTGTGTTAGTTTGGAGGCATGGGGTTAATCAGGCAGTTAATGGCCCTGAGCTGTTCAGCAGACTCAGACTTCACGGCCATAAACACACAGAAATACTTTTCCTCAAGCTTCACTTGTAACAGAAAATAAGTTTTATCAGACCTTTTTTTTTTTTAAATCCAAAGTTAGGGACTTTACTCAAGTAGAACTTTTTTGCTTAATCTTCACACCCTCCTATTTCAGAGCACTGAATTACCAAGTAAGCCAAGAGAAGATTATACTAAAAATGGGACTCTCAGAATTGTGAACTTATTCAGAAGAGATTTTACAGGAACCTCAGGGGATTTTATTCAAAATTGAGCTTGAGTAATTTTTAATAATACATTCTGGTTTTGGAAAACTGTCTCTCAAAGTTTCTTTTTCTTTCTTTAATGTGTACAAGGATGAGTAATTTATGTAATAAGAAAAACGTTGTGTTAAAAGAGAATCTTAGGGATCTACATCCTTTGTGAAAGCTGTTAGTTTGAGTTTATGAAAAGATTTAAGATAACAGTTATTATGGAAAAAGTATGTTCAGGCATAAGAGTCTACAAAATTTATGCATTCAATAAAAATGTGTTGAGTGCATACTCTGTTCCAGACTTGGTCAGAGTTTTCAGATACCTTAGTAATAATTTGCAGTATGGCCAATCAGTTCATCTTTGTGATTTTTTTCTCAAGCAGAACTCAGAAGCCCAGATATACAGAAGGACAGCTGTGGCATTACCCAAGATTGACAAATGTACAGGAAAATGACAAAGTAATGAATTCTAGAATGAGTAGTGTGCATGATGGAACTGGCTATTCCATGCCCTGTCCTAGAAAGCTCTTCTTTCAGACATTTGCATGGTGCCTCCTTCCATCATCCATTTCTCCAGAAAGGTTTTCACAAACACCCCCATCTAAAACAGTGCCACTCCCACATTCTCTGTCCCTCTGTGCAGTTTCTTAATCACTATTTAGCAATATATTTAGAGTAATGTTTTTGTTTATCTTTTACCAGTAAAATGTAAGCAGATCTTCTTGAGGGCAGAGTCTTGATCAGTTTTTTCATTTTTATATTTCTCATGTTTGGATCAGTGATTGGCATGTAATCGGACCCACTAAATATTTGCCGAATGGAAATATTTATTCCAAGATGAGAGTTAAATAGTCCTAGGATGCCTGCCCATAAGACTGCAGAAGAGTTGAATTCTGGTTAGAGATAACAATGAAAAAAGGGCAAATAACATGAAGGGTCTAGGTAGGAGGACAGACATATATTTTGAATTAAAGAGGTGAAGATGAGAGATCTAGATCTTTGAAGATAGCTAAGAGCGATTGTGAGGGCTAAGATAAGGCTGCCTGAAGTAACAAGTCATTGGAATTCATGAAGCTCAAGAGGTGTAAGACTGATTTTGCAATACTAAATTAACATATACCTTTTAAATTATTTAGGATTATTTTGTTGAGGGGCGGAGGGGAAAACTGTCGAGGTAGAGAAGAATGACTCCAAAGAAGCGACCTGAAGAATAGAATGAACATTCGATGAGAGCTTCTGTATGATGTAGTCATTACTATTCAGTTTTCCAGGGAGAAATCTGATCCACAGAGGGCCAAATGTTTAGAGTTACATAGTAACTAGCAGCACAGCCAGGATTAAATTATGGCTCCAGATTCCACACTTATTCTACAAAATCACAGCCCCTCCCCACTCCTTCCTTCTCAGTGCCACTTCCTCTACTCTTTCTTATTTTCTTTCTTTCCCTTAACTTACCCACATTGTCTGAGACAGGAGATTGTTTAAAAATTTTTAAAAAGCCATTCCAAGCCATTTTTCTCCCTTTCCCCCTAGTTTGAAAGAAAGATTTAAGAAAGCTAAAAGGAATATAAGGTAAACTACTTTCCAAAATCAGCACGATATTTAGCTATTTTCTGTGTATAAAGGGGAAGAAAGCATCTGAGAACAAATCACAGTAATAAAGAGAAGATGTCAACATTTGTTTGGAAAAATAAATGCACTATAACTTAAATTTCTAGAATTTAGCCAAGGAAAATTGCATCTCCATTAACTTAAAATACCCTAGTTCCTAAAGATTTAGCTATTGCCTGCAAAATGCCCCATGTGACATATTTAGGAGTTATAGGGATAATAGTTGTTGAGAAAATCTCTAGGAGATTCCAAAAGAATTGAGATGATTTAAGCATAAAATAAAATTTTAGCTAAGTTTGTAGCAACAGTACCATATGTATTAAAAATATACGTATATTTTTGGACTGACTAGAGAACAAAATGAGAGGATTTCAAAGAACATGGAACCCATTTGTTAGATAGGCAAAATAAAGCATAACATTTTATAATGCTGATGATCTTAGGTTTGAAATAATGGCGGCAAATATCAGCTGACATCTGGACATTTATCAAAGTTACTGTAATGTGGTTTTTGCAGAGATGTGCTTATAGTTTCCTATCTGTGAAATCTGTAGTTCAGATTATGTATAAAGGATACATAGTCATGACTTTTTGATTAGCTTTATAATACTCATTGATTTCATTTACTTTCCTTTTGTAAAATAAAATTTGTGTTTCCATTGTTCAATTCTGGGCTTATTTCTATAATAACACAATTGCAGTTTTCCATTAGACACTTTCAAATTATTAAGATGGATCTCCACAGGAAAGTGAAGTGGAACTGTGCAAAACTAGCTGAGAAAAATTTATCTACCCTTCCAAAAACCTTTATTGATCAACCTGTATGTATTTGGTACTCTTCTAGGCTCAGGGGATACAGACATGAAAAATGTCAGAAAAGTTCTTGCTCTCATTGAACTTACATCTAGTTGGGATGAGGGGCCATTCTATGAACACACATCTACACACATATAATATGCAATTTAAATTACATAAGAGCTATAAAAACAAACAAAGTGGATTAAAGGATGAGAGGGTGGCAGAGGAATGAAGAGTCAGAGGGGTGCTGGTTTAGGTAGTTTAATGAGAACTATTTCTCTATGAAGGTGACTTTTGAATAAGATTAATTTAGTTAGCTAACAGGAAATGGGAGGAAAGAAATAAGTTTTTGGCTACTTAGCAGATGCCAAGCATTTTGCAAAAGTATTCTTCACAGGGTAGTTCAAGCAATATTTATCCTAGCACAGCAGTAGAAGGATCACTGGTTCATTTTAAAGCTGAGGAATCTGATACTCTAAAATACTAATTTCCCCGAGATCATACAATCTCTAATGGAATCAGGATTAAAACTCAAATCTGTCTGATTTTAGAAACTGTGTTCTTTCCATTAGACTGAGCTCTCTGTGTGAGAACAGATAGGAATTGCAACCTTGAAGGTGAAAAGGAGAAAAGATGGGAGAGTAGTACTAGTAGAGGTAATAATTCTTTGGGTCTTGAAAGACTTAACCAGAATCAGAAAGTTCTGGGGAGTAATGGGTTGAGGGTTTCATTTGTTACCTTTGGCTGCTATAACAAACTAACCACAAACCAAGTGTTTTAAAACAACAGAAACTTATTCTGTCATAGTTCTGGAGGCCAGTAGTCTGAAATCAGTATCACTGGATTGAATTTAAAATATCTGCAGAGCCATACTCTCTCTGGAGGCTCTTGGGGAGAATCTCCTTCCTTGCCTCTTTTGGCATCTGATGGCCACTGGCATTCTTTAACTTGTGGCTGCCTCCCTTCATTCTCTACCTCCCTCTTCACTTGCACGTGTGAGATTTCTCTCTGCTTTTCTCTTAGAAAGATATACGCAATTGCACTTAGGACCCATCTGGACAAACAAGAATAATCTCATCTCAAGATCTTTAACTTACATCTACAAAGACCTTTTGTATTTCTTATATAAGGTAACATTTATAGATTCTAGGGATTACATGTGGATATCCGTTAGAGGGTCATTTTTCAGCCTACAACAAGAGTTAAAGAAAATACCATGCAGAGAAAAAGACAAAACAGATGTTTGGAGGCCTTAAATCATCAAGCATTTAGATTAAAATTGAGAAACTAAAAGAGTCTAAAGGAAGACAATGAATACTGTTGGCTTTGCACTGCTTTTTGGAACTATCACTCACCATTCATTCATTCCATTATTCATTATGTATTTGATTAATCCCTGTGCTAGAAACTAGATATGGTCCAAGCCCTCATTGGGCTTGAAGTCTAGTGGTGGAGATAGGTGGTAATTAAAAAAAATATATACAGATCAACTATGTGACTAGAAACTCTGATAAATGTTATGAAGATAGATACAGGATACCATTGGGATTGACAAAAATTAGAGGAAAGTGGTACAAAAAATTCTAACAATGTTTCATATTGATACATAATCTATATGAAAGATTTTAGGTAGTTTATTCTTTCTATAACACTTCCTCCAAAGTTTTGTTTGTTTATTTTTTAATTTTCATGGGGGCGCAAATCTATTCTCCACACCTCGTCTTCCTTGAGATTTCTTTGCATGATATCCTTGAGAATGTGATATTTGAACTGAGATCTAATGGATGTGTGGTAGTTAAAAGGTGGAAGGAACCAGAGAAGAGAATTCTGGGCAGACCTGAGGACTCTAGGATCAGAGCAGTACATTGAGGGGATGAGGCAAAGAACAATGCAACTCGTATACAGAGAGAGAAGGGGAGAAGGCTATGAGATGTTCCTGGAGAAGTAGGCAGAAGCCAGATGCTGAGGGGCCCTTCTAGGCTACACTCAGATGTTACTTCTTATTATATAAACATTAGGATGTAAGAGAAGAGAATTTTGGGGTTTCTTTTTGTGTATTGTTCTTTTCTGCTTTTTAAAATTTACAGTACAATTCACTCTTTTTGTTGAGAAGTTTGAAAAATGCATACAGTCATGGTAACTATACCCATGATCAAGGTACAGATCGGTTCTAACAGCTCTCCCACCATCAAAATTCCTCATGGTACCCCTTCGTAGTCAACTCCTATGCCTTTGCCTGGCCCATCACAAATGCTGGTTAGACACAGAGGTCTTACGGTTGTGTAAAAGCTAAGTTGAAAAGACAGGACTAAGATCCAAGTGAGAAAAGTGATGGCCTAAAACTGTGGTAGCATAAAAAGTGGGGAGAGCATATATTCAAGAGATATTTAGGAGCCAGAATCAAAGGAACTTGGAGACATTAAATATTTTAATTTAGTGATAGAGAAGGAATATTTAGGAGATTTTAAGGTCTCTGGCTTGGGTAACTGGAAGACTAGTGGGGCCCTTTAAGAAGTAGGAAGAACAACTATTGTGGTTAAGAGTAGACAGAGATTAAGTTTGGTTTATGGTGTCAGTGAGACATCCCAGACTAACAGGGTAGTTGGTACTATTTTGAGATCTTGAGCTCATTAGAGAAATTCGAACTAAAGATTTATATTTGAGACATGGGAGATTTTGAAAGGAATCTTAGCCCTTTTCTTTTTTCACTATGTAACTTTTTCTTTTTTTATCACACTTCATGTATTGTTCTGCAATTTTATTTTTTCAGTTAAAAATAAGCCTTGGAAAAAGGACTTCCTATGTTAGTACACAAATATCTACCTTGTTATTTAATAGCTAATTCATGTGTTCCATAATTTGTTCGTGGCAATGTTTGTAGCTGTTTCCTTAGAGATGGACATTTAGTCTCCTCTCCTCAAATGCTCACTCTTGCCATCAATACTATAACACATTGTCCTCTGCAACCTGTTTATGCTCATGAATACAGTTCTTTTTGATTTTTTCCCTATTTCATGTACTTTTAGGATGTTGTTGTATTGGTTTTATAATAGAAAATAATTTTTAAACCAACAAGAGTAAGGATAAGAGGACTGTTACCTTTCTCTCCAAACCCAAGATTTCTACATTGTAGTTTATCCCTTAGAGTGCAGCATAAAAGTGGCTATCAGAACAGCTTAAAGTGAATAATGAAACAAACAAACAAAAAACACACAAACAAAACAATGATAATTTTCCTCAGGAGGTTGTAGAAAATCCAAACATCTGTGATTTAGCTAAATGCATAGATGTCACAGCATTAATTGTTCATGGTTTTTGTTGTTGTCGTTTTTGTTTGTTTGTTTGTTTTTGTAGTGTCTCAGTCTGTGGACCCTTTCACCATGTCTCATTATCTCACTCCTTGCTCTTATAACTAATTTTTTGGTAAAAGTAAATATGATAATATTTATTGTGTACAAACTGTATACTAGGCATTATTTTAAGTATGCTTGTATTTAATCCTGGGAACAACCTGAAAGTGAAAAACACTTTTACTTTACAGATAAGAAATAAAGCATAGAACAATTAGTATATATGTTAAGGCTTCACAACTAGTAAGACTCAGAGTTGATAATGTAAGAGCTACAACTTAAACTCAATTACTAAAGAGTTACTTGTTCAGGTGCACTTTACTACACAGTTAAAGCAGTGGTACTTACTGTTGGAAATTAATCATAGTCATCTCTGAAGCTTTTAACAATATAAATGCAATTTGTATTTATGATCCATTCCTCCTTACCTGCCTATCAAAGCAGGAGAGCAGGGCCTGGAAGATTTCTTTAAATGTTTTCTAGCTGATTCTAATGTGTCCCTCCTTTCCTCCTTCACCGTCACACACCACCGGTGACTCTCAAGCACATGAAAGTTGACATCCACTGGGCGGACAAACAACTATTACGGGATAGAGGGTGCTCCAAGTGTATTCTGTGAGTTTGTACCTGGACACCGATGATCATTAGGAAATGGCATTCTTGCATAAGGCTGCATTGCATGGACCATGAGTTGGCTACTAATGTCACACCGTGAAATTCATAGGCATAATCTTGAATGAAGAGGTAAAATTAGGGTTGTTTATACTATGGTTTCTGTGTCAAATGGATAGAATTTTATTTATCTATCCAGGCTATAACAAGTTACATAGACTGCATGTGGATAGTGCTTCTCCTTACATATTCTTGAAATTCATACTGTACATGTTCATATATTGTATTTTTCAATGGAGAATGATATTTAAAGGAACAGTCTCTTTTAAAAAGTAGACCTTCACAAAATGAGTAGCATTTCTAAGCCATCTATCTACTTTGTAAATCTATGTGTTCATATAATGCAGTTGGATATTTCCTTCCAATTGCATGTTTATGGAGATGAACTTTTAAATCTTAATTCATAGAAAACGTTGGCAATTTTTTTCTCAATTCGTATGTAATTCAAACAGCTAAGAGTCTCTCTCATATATCCTAAAGAGTCAAGAGTAAAATGTAAATATTTATTTCACATTGTTTTTTTCTGTCATGATTGAAAAACAAAAACAAAAACAAAAATAAAAACAAAAGCAAACTGTGACAACAAAACATTTCAACGGCAGTTTCTATTGTAAGACCTATACTAAATTTCAGATAAATCTATCATTTTAACCTGTGAAATTCGCCTATTTCTCAGTTTTGAAATCATCTTTCTCAGTATGTTAGAAGCAACAGCAGCCTTATTGTTGCATTGTGCCTATTGGTTTATTTAGTATTCACCTGTGATGAGAAACACAGACTGAATTGGTAAATAGATCATTGGAGGTGACTTTTGCAATACAGTACTAATATAAAAATGGATTTATAATCCCCTCATTCCAAAGATTGAATAATGATCGGGCTATAACATTTTGACTTGCCTTTCAAATTCCAGGGGATCAAGGCCCCTATGTCCTATGTGGTTTTAGCTTCCTAGAGGGAGCTAAATGCAATATTTCAGAGATGACCTCAGAAATTTTCATTTTATGTTATTCTTCCTTTTGGTTCATTCTCTATTTAGCCTTTATAAGAGGAGGGTAAAAAAAAAAAAAAATGAGTGATCAGTCCAAAGTAACCTTTTGTACAAGAGAGTCATGGGTTGGGGTATTGTGGCCCACAATCCTAGGGACTTTGTGATGCAAGTTTAAAACAATTTTTTTTTTATTAATAATTTACAGTGTTGTAACAGCTGCTTTGGGGAAAAAGGCAAAAGAGAATGAGTAAAAGAGAGAAGCAAGTTATATTGAGTGGGAGTTGGCTGTGATTTGAGACTGTTAAATTCTATAGAGAAATAACATGGAATATATGCTTATAACGTAACATAAAACAAGATTCAAATGTGCATGTTTTATCATCTCAACTGTTTTTCCAAAGTCCCAAATCATTGGCATAGGGAGAAAAAAAGCTAGAAGGAAATAGACAAAAATGTTAACAGTTGTCATACTTTGGCAGAGAAAATGTATATTTTTTCATATTTTTCTAAATGTTGCATTTTCTAAAATTTTAAATGTTTGGCCAACTTTTATAATATAAAAAAGGTATAATTTAGTGACAGTAGCTGTGATTTAATTGGTGATCTATGAATCTAATTAAGGGTTCAGGGTATAAAGTAAATGAGCAACAATTGAAGCACTGTCTTCGGAATACATTGCATTCTTTCCATCACTCTCTGCATTTCCATCCTCATCACTACCATTGTTCCCCTCAACCAGTAATTTAACCAGAACCTCCAATACTTCCTACAAAAATCATCCCATTCTTTCCATCCTTAGGAAATCGAGACCCTTCTGAAATCTCTACTCGAAGGAGCAACGCTTATCTGCAGTTAGTATAAGAAGCTAATAATGGATGATATGGTAGTGCCCTTTCATCATGGTGGGAATTTAACTCTGGGAGAGACCTTTGGGGCAATATTTCTTTCTTTTTGGTAAATGGGGAATTTTAGACTTAAAATTGAGTTCCCAGAGATTTGGACCTAAATCTTACTTCTTCCACTTTCTACTTGTACAACCTTGGACAAGTTGCTTAACCTATCTTTTCTAAGCCTCAGTTTTCTTATAATTACAATGGGAAAAACTTTGCATAACTGTTTGTTGGGAGGATTAGTAAGTATAGTTCATATGGATTAAATGAACTATATTGATTGTACCTGCTACCCTCACCACGAACTGATGGGACAGGTATTATGAGGACAATAGTAGATAATATTGCATCCTTACAACTCAGCTCCAGCTCCTCTGTCATGAACTTCCAGAGACCCATTGGCCTACTTCCTTCTCAAACTCAGGTTACATTAAATGAATTTAATTGAATACTTATAGTACATTTATTATATTCTAGGTTGTATTCATATGTTTACTTTTTAAAGATTATAATTTGCCTGGTGGCAAGCCAATATCTGGAAGTCAGTGTTTGTATTAATTTCAACCTGCAAAATACAGAGTAGTGATAAGGCCATAAAAACCCTTAAAAATCACATTAGGTTATTCAGATCACCACTTTTTTGAATTGTTGTCCCTGCCCAAAGCACCCCTCACTGGCTTTGTGGCAAAGATGTTGTGAAGTCAGGCCTTTCTAACCCTAATTAGATGTTGCAAAGTCAGGATTTCATTCCCTATTAGCCATCATTTAAAAAGTTAAAGTTTAAAAACAATGGGAGAAATTAAAAAATAATAATAATGTGAATCTTCACTGGCCCCTAAATGCGCTCTCAGAGCTCTCCAAAACTTGGAGATTACAAAGAGGGGAGGGCAGATAAGTATTGGTTTTCATTTCTAAATGCATTTTTTTGAGGATCAGAGGATTTCTTATTATATCTATTTCACCTTCAAAATGGCATTGCTGAGTTCCCAGTAAAGGTTATTTGTGAATCTTTAGCTTTGCCTTTCTGACTCAGAGTTTTCTGGCATTTGCTAAATGTTTGGCTTAGTATTCATCTTTGTCTTTGACTATGGTGAAAGTGCGGAGTTGTCTCACTTATTAGACAGCACTTGCTGTGCTGAATTAAGGTTGAATCATTTGACATTGGCTTCCACAGTGGCTTGAGTCTTCTGAAATGGTTTGCCACAACCTATTTAGCCAAAACCTATTTTCATTCAATTTTGAATCCACCTGTCCTCTCCCTAGCCTCACAGAATCGTCTAAGGCCATGCATTAGATGTTGGTGAGTAACCTCCTAGCTTTTTTCCAAACAGACTCTTCCCTGGTAGCTTAAGGCATTCCTTCAATGAGAATATTTCTTAAACATTGATTGCCCCATGCATGCCTACTTCTTGGCTCTGCCTCTCTAATTACCACATTTGGGAAACAGTATATAAGTGGAGCAGCTCCCCCAGTTATGAACACTAAAATATTCCTCTCTAGGTTCTTGTGGAAAAGGTCAAGAAATTAATTTTAGATGAATATCTTCACCTTCTTAGCCAGTTGCTATATTAATGATCTCATGACGGATTGCTCCTTAAACTGGCCCCAGCAGAGGTCACACTGGAGTGAGAATATGCTCTATTTAATGAGGCAGGGATCAAAACCCCTAATATTTTATCACTGGTATAAAAATGGAAGGAGTCATTGAGGAACAGAAAATGGCGAAGGAAGCCTCATGCCATATATGGGACTGTATTTTCTGCTGAGAAGATAAAAGACCTCTGTGAGTCTATACATTTTCCTTTTTGCTTGAGGAGTTTTTATCCATCTTAAGAAGCTAACATTATATTGATTTTTTTTTTTACTTTTTATTTAAAATTTTTCCCCAAAATACAGAACAGTTGAAAGAATTGAATAATGATCACCTGTACTTAACACTGAAATTTAGTGATTGTTAACATTTTGACATAATTTCCACTAATGTTGCTTTCTTAAATAGATAGATACCACTACATACTTATCAAACATCTCTTAATAATGGCAAATTCATACATAACCACAGTACAATTATCATACCCTAGAAAATAAATAGTAAATCTTTATAACTCTATCTTGTGTATTTATTCGTATCTCCCAATTGTCCCATCAATATCTTTTATAACTGTTTTGTTCAACTAATATCTAAATAACTTTCCTCTATTATATTTGTTTTGTCTCTTTTCATATAGGAAGGCCTCCAACTTCATTTTATCTTTCTTGACTTTGTTTTAGAAACTAAATTAGTTTTCTTATGACATATAACACATTCTTAATTTGTTTCCTACTGGTGTTTCTTAACTTGTCCATTTATACTCTGTATTTCCTGTAAACTGAATGTTCGATCTCCAAGCTTAATTAAATTCATGTAACACTTTTTTGGCAAGAACATTTTCATGGATGATGCTGGGTACTTCATATTACATACAAATAAAAGGTACATAATGTTTGGTTATCCTACTTTCAGTGACACTAAATTTGTTTATTTGGTTAAGTGACTACTAGTCTCTCCATTATACTGGTACATTTCCCCCTTCAATATTAGCAAACAAACTTTGAGGTGATACTTTAGCACTATGTGAATTTGCTGTTCTCATTGAACTTTGACCTAGTGATTTTTATATATCCATTGATGATCCTGGCTCTCTGAATCAATTATTTTATTCATAATTGCTGAATGTTAACTTTCTAGTTTTATCATTTCTTTTTTAAAAACATTTTATTTTATTTTATTATTAGTTTCAAGTATACAGTACATTGGTTAGACATTTATATAGTTTATGACGATCCCCCCGATTTCTCTATCACCTATCTGGCTCTACACCTAGCCTCTACATTACTGCTGACTACATTCCCTAGGCCGTGCTCTCCATCCCCATGATTGTCTCTCAATTACTAATTTGTACTTTTCTTTAGCCCTACACTCCTTTCTCCCAACCCCCACACCCTTCCTCTGGCTGTCACATGATTATCCTCTGTATTAGTGAGTCTGTTTTTTAGCAGTTTGTACTTTCAGTTCCTTAGATTCCATGTGTAAGTGAAATCATATGGTATTTATCTTTTTCTGACTTATTTCGCTCAGCTTAATAACTTCTAGATCCATCCATGTAGTTGCAAATGATAGGATTTTTTTTATGGCTGAGTAATATTTCATTGCCTATATGAACCATCATTTCTTTATCCAGTTGTCTATTGATGGGTATTTGGGTTGCTTCCATATCTTGACTATTGTGACTAGTGCTGCTGCAAATATAGGTGTGCCGATCTTTATGAATTAGTATTTTGGTTTTCTCTGAATAAATACCCAGAAATGCAATTGCTGGGTCAAAAGGTAGATCCATTTTTAATTTTTTTAGGAACCTCCAGACTCTTTTCCAAAGTGGCTATACCAATTTGCAATCTCACCAACAGTGTATGAGGATTCCCTTTTCTTCGTATCCTCTCTAACACTTGTTCTTTGATTTATTGATGATAACCATTCTGACAGGTGTGAAATGACATTTCATTGTGATTTAAATTTGCATTTCTGATGAGTAGTAATCTCGAGCATCTTTTCATATGTCTATTGGCCATCTGTATTTCCTCTTTGGAGAAATATATATTCAGGTTTTCTGCCCATTTTTAAATTGGATTGTTTGCTTTTTGATGTTGTATGAATTCTTTATATATTTTGGATATTAACCCCTTATCAGATGTGTCATGGACATATACCTTTCCCAATTTAGTAGGTTGTCTCTACGTTTTGTTGATGGTTTTTCCTTTGCTGTGCAAAATCATTTTAGTTTGATGTAGTCCCATTCGCTTATTTTTACTTTTGTTTCCCTTGTCTGAGGAGATATATCCTAAAAGAAATTAAACGTAGTAATATCGGAGAGTTTACTGCCTATGTTTTCCTCTACAAGTTTTATGGTTTGGGGTCTTACATTTAAGTCTTTAATCCATTTTGAGTTTATTCTTGTATATGATGTAAGAAGGTGGTCCAATTTCATTTTTTTTGCATGTATCTGTCCAATTTTCCCAACATCATTTATTGAAGAGACTGCCTCTATCTCATTGTATATTCTTGTCTCTTTTGTCATATATTAAATGAGCATATAGATGTGGATTTATTTTGTGTTCTCTATTCTGTTCCATTGATCTATATGTTATTGATCTATATGCTATTTTGATTATGATAGGTTTGTAGTATAGTTTGATATCAGGTAGTGTGATACCTCCAACTTTGTTCTTCTTTCTTAAGATTGTTGTGGCAGCCTTTAAGCCACTCTTCTCTTGCTCGGGCCCACTTCTATGTTTGGAAGTGTACTGGAAGTACTGGAAGTGTTCCAATAAAGCTATTTTCTGCTGAAATAAAAAAAGATGGTTGTGGTTATGGCTATTTGGGGTCTTTTAAGGTTTCATATAATTTTTTGGATTATTTGTTCTAGTACTCTGAAAAATGCCATTGGTATTTTGATGGAGATTGCAATGAATCTAGATTGCTTTGGGTAGTATGGCCATTTTAATGATGATGATTTTTCCTGCCCATAAGCATGATATATGCTTCCATTTATTTGTATTTTCTTCAGGTTCTTTTTTTCAATGACATAATTTTCTGAGAACAAATTTTTTACCTCCTTGGTTAATTTGATTCCTAGGTTTTTATTGTATGTGATGCAATTGTAAATGGGATTGTTTTCTTAATTTCTCTTTCTGAAAATTCAGCATAGGTGTATAAAAATGCAACCGACTTCTGAATATTTATTTTATATCCTGCTACTTTACTGAATTCATTGATCAGTTCTAATGGTTTTTTGGTGGAATCTTTAGGGTTCCCTACATATAGTATCATGTCATCTGCAAGTAATCACAGTTTTACTTCTTTCCTTCCAGTTTGGATGCCTTCTATTTCTCTTTTTGTCTGATTGCTGTAGCTAGGACTTCCAATACAATGTTGAAGAGGAATGGTGAAAGTGGGCATACTTGTCTTGTTCTTGATCTTAAGGAAAATGGTTTTAGCCTTTCCTCATTGAGTATGATGTTAGCTGTAGATTTGTCATATATAGCCTTTATTATGTTAAGGTGTGTTCCCTCTATCTCCAATTTGCTGAGAGTTTTTATCATAAATGGATGCTGAATTTTGTCAACTGCTTTTTCTGCATCTATTGACACGATCATCTGATTTTTATATTTCAATTCGTTAATGTGGTATATCACATTAATTGATTTCCGGATATTATACCAACCTTGCATCTGAGGAATAAATCTAACTTGGTCATGATGTATGATATTTTTAATATATTGCTGAATTTGGTTTGTTAATATTTTGTTGAAGATTTTTACATCAATGTTCATAAAGGATATTGGCCTATAGGTTTTTCCTTTTTTTGTTTTTGTAATGTCTTTGTCTGGTTTGGAATCAGGGTAATGGTGGCCCCATAAAAAGAATTAGGAAGATTTCCCTCTTAAATTTTTGGGAATAATTTGAGAATAATTCTTCTTTGAAAGTTTAGTAAAATTTACCTTTGAAGCCATCCGGTCCAGTACTTTTGTTTTTTTGGGAGTTCTGTGATTACTGACTTGATTTTGTTGGTGATAATAGGTTGGTTCAGATTTTCTATTTCTTCTTGACTCAGTCTTGGGAAGTTGTATGCCTCTTGAAATGTATCCTTTTCTTCCAGATTGTCCAATTTGTTGGCACGTGGTTTCTCACTGTACTTTCTTGTGATCCTTTGTATTTCTGTGGAGTCCATAGTTACTTCTCCTCTTTCATTTCTGATTTTATTTATTTGGGTCCTCTCTCTTTTTTTCTTGATAAGTCTTATAATATCTTTTACACTTATTTTCTGGCATTCTTCTATAATAGTACTTTTCCCTCAAAATGTAGAGATGAATGCTGGTTTTTCCTGATAAGGAAGGATAAGTACTTGATTCTTTCCATTCAAGTCTTTCTAATTTTTAGAATACAAAATTGGTGTAAAAGTCACCTCTAATTATAGCATGTGTTTATGTTCTGTCTCTTCATTTTTAGTATCAAAATGGATACAACGATTTCATTTATTTAGTGTGATATTTTAAGTTATGGTCATTAATCTTCCTGATGTCCAAATTGATTGAAATTTGGACAGTGAGAGTCTCTTTGAACTGGCTTCTATGTCTTTTCCATGTGCCCCTCTTGATCTCTGAGAACTTTCTTGATTTCCAGCATAAGATTCTGTAGTTATTTTGCACTTTCCTCAACCCAGATCAGGAATCAGTCATTTCTCCAAGGAGTCCTATTTTCTTTTACTGAGGAATGATATTTAGAAACAAATATCTGAATGCTAGGTTTATTTACTGCTACCTGGAAGCCATTGCTTCCAGAAATTTTTAATAAACAGAATTAGGAAAAAAAATATATGTATATCATCACAAATTCATATTTAACACTTCAGATATTTGTCAAAAGTTTTTTGGTATTTGTTTTCTCTTTTATATTAATCCTTTGATAAGACAAATTTAAGATCTATATTATTACACTGATACCTTTATATTTCTTTTTTGATGTACAGAATATAATTATTTGAGAAATGTATCTGCTCTTGCTTCTAACTCCTGCTCTCCAGTCCAGATCTAGTCTCACCTGGATACTTGCCAAGTCTTTAAAATGCCAGTGCTTCTAAGTGAAAAAAATATATATAAGTTGATATTTATATTAATAATTTCAAATAATTTTTTAATAACCTTTTTCTCTTTAAATAAAATAATCTTGATGTTGGGAAGACACAATGGAAGTCCAGTGCAATTCCCTTCTTCATGGAAACTTCCTCTAGTACTCATGTCCTCTGGAGTGTGACTTGGCCTCGGAATTTTTTATAACTTATCTGTCTAAGCAGTCACCACCTATTGACATGCTAACTCAGACTTATTTACCATCCCTAACCTAGTTTGATGGCCTTTTGCCTAAGATAAAAGATTACAGTCACCTTACAGTTATTGGTGAGGCACTTTAGGCCTGTCATTATAATTATGGTCGTTGTGAAAGCTGGCTAAACTTAAAGAAGGTTTAGTAGTGGAAGTAGTTGGATGCATTTAGGGAATATTTAAGCCGTTATGAAGATTAGGAAGCCTACATGCAATTTGGGAATGTTTAGCGACCAGAGCAGAAATGGATGTGAATCGTTTCAAAGTCTCGCTCTTCAGTTGTGATTTAGTAAACTTAGAAATTTTTTAAGAGAATAAGACCTGAAAGTAATTTATGATGAGTCAGTGTTATATTTGATGAACTTACAGAGAAAATCATATCCTTAAATATGTATAAGGAAAGACTGATCAATTACTACGATCTGAATAAAAGTAGTAGCTATAGTGTTTCTATCTGTGCCATGGATTTGCTTTCCTTAGGTGCTATTTTCAGTTATTGTTTTGTGCTGTTAATTCTTTTGAGTACTAAGAGGACAGAGGTTCTTCTCTTTTAAAATAAGATTTAATTATCTTTCTAATGTAGAGGCTCTTTTCTATAGACCCAGACTTCATCCCAGATTCTCATCAGTTTTTTCTTAATGTGCATGATGACAAGGCTGTTGTGTCTTTGCACTGGTGCCATTGGCTCATTATCACACATTATCACTATTGACAATATGATCTGCAGGGCGCATTGTTGTTGAAAACAAGTCAGTGTTTTGTATGAAGAGAAAAACTGTCATCGTGGTTTGAAACAGAAACCTTGAACTTGACCTACCCCTCTGGGTGAAGAGCAGCTACTGGGCTGTCCTATTGCCCAGCTTCAGGGTGAGTACCATTCAATAGGAACCTTTCAAGACATAGACGGAATGAGAGCATAAAACCACTCTCTTTCATGCTCTGTCAGAAAGAGGAGAAGATGTGGTAGTTGGACACAATAGGTCTGTCTCAAGCAATGCTGTTGGCCAACTGTTTCCCTGTGTCCACAATGCCTTGAGAAGGGATCATTTTTTTCCGCCCCCAAAGTATGCTTAGATTTGCTTGAAACCATTCTCACTGCATTTTTCTCCTCTCATCCTAAGCGGTTAAATTTAGCTGGGTCTATCTAGAAATGTGGGGAAATCATAACTATGGGTGCAGAAAGTGTTCTATTCAGTCACCTGGGGCATTTTCTATTCTCAGCAGTGCAATTGTATGGGCAACCATGGAGAATTGGACAGAGTGAAATTAGCCAAGCTTATAAAGATATGAGGACAGAGTAAATTATATTTTGAGCTGGCATATTTAACCACTTGCTAACATCAAATTAGTTTTATTTCAATGTAGTTCTGTTAAGAATGGACAATGATTTTGTTAGCATTTAATTATGTACAATGTTCTATTATCCTCTAATTATGTTAAGTATATATATATACTGTTTTCTCAAGTTATAATTTTTTTCAGGACAGGAGCTAAATTAGCTTGTGTTATTTACTCTGCATGGAACCTCATACAGTACAGAGCATAGGGTAGGTATACATCGAACCCTTGAGTTATATTTGTAAAGTTTGTTCTCCTTTCTCTCAGTTAGACAGAATGTCAGGAAGATAAAAAGATTAGAATGATAAACTGAATAATACAGGAAAAGCAAAGTATAAACATGCTATGTGTAGGGATTTCAAACATAGAAAAAGCTATGAAATAAAGTATACAATTTGCAGTGAGCAGAAGGAAAAACGATAAGACATTTTAAAACCTTGTGATTTCTAGGGAGAAGGAGGGCAAGAGCAATTAATAGAAAGAGAGAATGTAAGAGCATATTAGAAAATGAAGGATGAGTCATGTCCCTGAATGGTATCCAGGGAAACAGAAGAAAAATCCAAGAATATTAGGCCATTGCATATCTACTTTTAGTAAAATGGTCAAGGAAGGTATAGTACCAAAGTTGATTTTCATAGGGAAAACTGTGTCTAAACTATGGGAAAAATGTATTTCGGGCTAAAAATTTTGATATTAAATATGCCTATGTACCTTGTGTTGTGTTTGACAGAACAAACTCTTGTACTCAATTAAAGTTTTTAGCCAGTAGGTATATTTTCCTATAGCTATAAGAGATAAGTAGTTCATTGAGGATTAGTGATGCTACACAGAGGAGGAACATATTGTTCAAATAATAGGATGATAGGGCAGTGGGAATTTGGGGCAAGAAATCAGCCAACATAGAACTAAGAATACTGGGCAGAAACAAACAAACAAACATACAAACAGAAATGCAGGGTGAGCTGAAGCAATGCTCTAGTTTCCTCACTATTGTCCCAGCTCATGACAAGCCGAAGTACTTTTATTCAAAGTAAGTCTAAAAGTTCATATTTGACCACTAAGGTAAGATAAGCATATCTACAAAAACATGAGCTTATCCTCTCACAAGTATGGGTGGTGCTCTGTAAGAGAGGAAAGTTTAGAAGGGAGAAAGGAGGAGTCTGAGTGACAGCAGAAGAGACCCAAGGAGAGAAAGATAGAAGGGATAATGGGAGAGAGGGAGAGAGGGAGAGTGAGAGTGAGAAACACAAAACTGGGTCAAAATAAATGAAGTTTGATTGTAAAGCTATGTAAATAACGCCACTGTAGAATATTTACATAGAACAAGAAAAATAATGTCATTTCTGAGAACTTTGCAAACTGTACATAACAAGGAGCATATAATAAAAAGATAAGTAAAAATAGAATGGGTAAACTGTGCCACATAACTGATTCAAATGCACATAGAAGAAATCTGGACTAACCAGGTTAATAATGGGCTAACCATAGTAAGGGGATACTTAATGCACAAATAAAAGATAAGAAAACAAAGTATCTGAAACAACAAGAGGACGAACTAAGACACATTCTGTCCTCGTAAGCCTCTAATTTGTAAATCCAATTCACAGCATAAATTAATTTAGAAGGTGGTTTGAAACTTGGAATACATTTTCCCATAGGAATCGTATTTCACATTAAGTTCCTAGGCCGGTTCACAAAATTTTCATACAAATATGAATCTGAAGCATAGTGTGAACAGTAATATCTTACTATTTCAACAGTTTGACTCTAATTAACTACCACATGTAAGGTTATGTCTGATAAAATTGTTAGGCTCAGGAGCTTCTAGAGCCCAAACCACTTGTTTCCACACGCACTGAAGAGAACTTTCTTACCCTCTTTAATAAGTCAGGACACCAGTCTTCTACTTTGCCTCCTATTTCCTTTACATGAAATACAAGTTCTACACAATAGAATTCAGTTATCACAAATGCCATTTTAACATCGGGTTCTGTATAACAAGACTGTTTCCCAATCTTCCTGACAGCACTTACATATTATATTTTGCTGATATGGATAAAAAACGATTTTTTGAAGAGAAAACCACTACAAGACAGATGTGTTCAAAAGTTCCTGAACGTGGAAATAGTAAACCTTTAGGACAAACAAGTTTGGAAGGGGCAGGAGTAGGGCTGGAGAGAAGTATTAGAGCAGAATGCTAGAGAATGAAAGGGCCAGAAAAGTTCTGGGAGGAGAAAGTGATCTAAAAGGAGGCAGTTAGCAAAGCCAGGGGTCATCCAGGGATGGGTCCTAGCTGGGGCTCCAGCAAAAGAGATGGGCTCTGTCTTGTTGCAGAGCAGTCAAAATGCTGCATCCTGTTGCTATCCAAGAATTTGACATTTGTTCTAGTTAGCTATAGCCTCAAAATTGGCCCATATCCTTATTTTTTTCCCATCTCTTAGAACTAACTCTTCAAGTCAATTTTTAAAATGACAATCAGAATAATTTAACTTTTGTGGTTAGTTTCTGTTTTGTTTTTCTAGGAATTGATAATGTAGAGTTTATGCAACTAGTTTTGTTCATCTTAGTATACAGAACCTACTGAGATTCTCTGACCTAGCTGATTCTGTCTAGATGCCAAGATTAACTCTTGGATCTGTATGAACCTACTGAGATTCTCTGACCTAGCTGATTCTGTCTAGATGCCAAGAATGATCAACTCTTGGATCAACTGCCTGGACCTGTATGTTCTCTGCATCTTCTTTCTTTTCTGCAATTCGTTTTTGTGCTCTCAGTTTTTGCCTGGATCATCTGATGACTGATTTTTTATTGTCATTTTGGTTTCAACTCAAACACTACCTTCCCAAAGAAGGCTTTTCTACCCAACTAATCAAAATGACACCAACATTTTTTATTCCATCATTCTTTCTTATTGTCTTCATATAATTTATCACCATCTGACATTATTTGGTTGTGTGACTCTTCCCACAAGCACTTGCCAATCTTATTTATTGACGAATACCCATCATCTAGAAAAATGCTGAGCACCTACTAGAAACTTAAGAAACTCAATACCTAATAGATAAATGAGCGAATGTCTATTTCTCTGCACACTTTTCCTCCAGATCTATGTAGTTATCCTCCACCAGCTATCTGAGAGAAATCTTCTTATGTCCTCATTTATTTTCTCGTAAATGTTTTCCCCTTCTTGTCCTAACTTGCACCATTTCCTCAGTTCAAAAACATTTCATCTGTTTTTTTTTTTTTTTTTTCCAGATGGTAGACTTAGGGTCTCTTTTGTCTAATCATTGACAATTAGTAATTTAATATGTGGTTCATAACATCAAAAAGGTTATTCACTTAGGGTAGATAAAATTTATAGAGTCCCTACTCTCACAGAGGGTTCATTAGTAACACTCCAGTTGGGGAGAGATCCATTTATGGCCATGCAAGAGGATGTAGAAAAGGGATGAGACTCAGATGCAGTTTGTGAGGGACACTGGAAATTCCAGGTGGCTGATGGCTGGTACTATAATGGAGAGAAAAATGATATGGAATGTGAGCATGTGTAACTACTTAGGATGAAAAAATGATTTGGTTGGAATTTCCATTTCTATCCTTAGAAGAGTTTTAGGACAAGGTAAGCTTGCCTGAATATTTGGGTATAAAGATATGCTTTGGTTTACTTTTCCTTTTCTCCTCAATTGTGACTATTTATTGGAAGGAGTAGAGAGTGCTTTCCCCTTGCTTTTGAAATCAACCTTAAAGTACTTCCTTACTTAACCTAACTTTCACTGTATTAAATCAAAGTGGTAGAAAATAAAATGAGCTGAAGAGTAAAACTTTCTTCTTCTTCTAGCATTATTTAATTGGCACAAAAACAATCAAAGATGGATACGTTTGGAGAATAATAACTGGTTTCATTCACCCAGAAAATTTATATATATTTATCTTTTAAAAGCCATTTTCATATCCTTCCTTCCTCCCCCCTAAAACCTATGAAATCCAACCTCATTTACTTATAATGTTTGGTACTTAACTGGATAGTAATATGAAAAATTAGTTGTATACTTTTTTGAAAGCAGATTTGTTTTGTGGGGAGAGTATTAGGTACTATATAGAATATGGGAAGAATAAAAATGCCCTTTTTTAGTTACTTTAAATTTTTATAGAGCCAAGCTTCTCTGTGAACCTCTTTCTTTGTCTTCTATTTTGTCCTGCTTGCTTGGGAATAGAGGAACTGAGAATGAGAATGTCTAGCATGAGATGAAAGAGCATAGTAACCAGGGAGAGAGGATCCTATGGCCGAAAGAGGTGGTATGAGAGATGTGAGACACTTCCACAGTGAAACTCACATTTTCAGGCTGGAGAGAGCAAATGGTATAAGGAAGGCATCTAATGACCACACATACAACAACTAAACTTTTATTTATGGGATTGACATTAAATTTATTGTTTAATATGAAGTTATCAATAAGTACAGATGTTAGTCAGGATATATGATTACTTAGAGACTAACTCATCATAATCTCTTTTATAAAGGCATAATGCATAGACTTATAAAACAAATTGAATGCTGAGTAAAAGTCTGGAACCAAGATGGGAAAGATAAATGGTATTAAGCACCAGAAAAAAATGACATATTTACCCTTTACCCTAAACTATTATTTTTCCTAGTAAAGTGAGTTAACCATTATCATCCATTCGACCATTTCAATCATGATGTAAATAAAATTTTCAAAAACTTTTTCTGAACTTTGTTTTGATTGATACAAATTCAGAGAGCCTGAAGCATAAGTACCAGCAAGGTAGGCAGGTGTGTGTGTGTGTGTGTGTGTGTGTGTGTGTGTGTGTGTGTGTGTGTGTGTGTGTATAGATGAGGGGTTAAGAGAAATAAAGTGAAAAACCAAAAGGGAAATCCAGGCATTCTAACATTTAGGTCAATAGTGTACCCTATAGAACTAGCTGCAATTATACCAATGAAATTTTACTAATAACTTCTACCTTTATACTATTACGGAATTTTACTACTTTAAGTCTAGTGTCACAATCAATTTAATGAGAAATTAATTTTACATTTGTTTTTAGAAGTTTGAGTGATGAGAGAGAAAAGTAAAATAAAAAAGAACATACCAGAGATGATTTAATAGTGTCTGTTAAATCTGTTGAGTTCTGTAAAGAAAAAATGTACTAGATAAAACAGAATCATTATGATAGATTTCCTCTGCTCATGCAAAATGAAATGAAAAATCCGTATGGTTGAATTTTAGTCCTACCAAAAAATAACATTTTACAAAGTCTGGCTTCAGTCCTCAAGAAAATTTAGACATATGTTTTTTGCCTTAATATGTCTAGATACTGTCTCATTCCTTTGTTTTGTTTTACATATATAGACTCAGCCAACATATATTTTAGGTGAACTCACGTCTCCCTTAAGCATATGCTGAGCACCTGACTCAGAATTAAACTTTTAATATTTTGGAGGTCAACTCTAACTCAGTAATGGAGCAGAAAAGAAAACAGAGGGTCTATTATACATTTCTCTGTGGGAGGAACATGGAAAAAATATGAATGGCTTGAGAAGCTATGGTAACTAAAGCAGCTAGTAGAGAAATCTGACAGTCACAGAGTGTTCTTGAAGTGTTGGGCTAAAAGAACAGATTTCTGATTTATGCTTCAGAATCAGAGATTGAGAAAATCCATTTGAGAATGTTTAACTTGAGGGAGGCATACACTCTGAAAAATTAAGTTTATATAAATCACACTGCATATAAAATAGTCATTTGCACATGACTGTGTTTAATTACTTAATTGATTAGAAAATATAGATTTTTGTCTGTTTATATGGTCTATAAACAAACCCAGTTTATTAAAATGTCACATAAACGATGCACTCTCATTACTTTTACTCCACAGACTAGGTAGACTCCTCTGCCATCTGTGGCAACTGGTACACCTGCACTTAAAAGAACAAAACTCCAGTGGTAGAGTTTGGTGAATGGGCAAAAATGTTGCCTGCACTGGTCACATATTACCCACTTCTGTCTAATGAAAAGGGAGAAACATCCCTCAAGACTGAGAAATACTAATTCCCTTTTGCCTTTTTCTACTTTCCAGTTTTGCTATAATAGTTATAGAAAGAAAATAATGCTTTTTGCAAATTTTTCCAAAAGAGAGAGACTAAACAATATATACAGTAGACAAAGGTAGAGGACAAGATCAAGAAAGAGGATATATGTAGGAAGAGATCGGGAAAGAAGGGTGGGGTGGGGTGGCAAGAAAGCCAAAATAATTTAAAAAGAGAATCAGTGTAATGGCGAAGACATTTTTAGTCTAGAAAAAAGAAAAGAAAAATATAATTGTAAATTCTGAGTAGGAAATTAACCACTAGCCTAAGGAAAATATAGAAACTCCAAAGTAAATAGAAGTGTTCATTTAAGTGTATGATACTGATGTTTAAAATTTAGTTTAGTATATGACTCTTTCCTCTAAATGTCATAAAATAGCTGGATGTTTCTGAATATTAAGAAATTTCAGAATATTTGCATGCTTAGAATTGAGTCAGTAACACATTCAGATATTTAAATTATTTGTTAATCTTCACTCAGATGTTTGAGTATTGTTCAGATAGTGCAAAAGAAAAGCTAAGAACATTAGGAAAGGTATAAAGAGAGAATAGTATAAAAATACATGTGAATAGAAGCTTTTTATTTTTCATATTTAAATTTTTGTATTAGTAGTATTTTTCTTAAAGGGTTTGAATGTGACATATCAACTTTGTGATCCCAGCTCCACCCTCATTTCATGCTGGGCTGACAGATTTGCTCATTTACTTACCTTTCCTAGCAAAATAAGCTCTGATACATCACTCGTTAAATTACATGTTCTTTTACCCTATGAATGTTTTTCCTAACATTCATATATTTAAACTCTGGGAGAAAGCTGGAAGATAACAATATATGCAGTTCTTAATAGTTGGCAGGTCTCCTAATAATATTTATTTTGTATGGTTCTGTTTCTGTTCTAAACCTGATCCAAAGATAAATGAGAGTACATTAAATTTTTCTCATCACCTTTATGCCAGCTTGGCAACTTCTTTTGCCAGTGTACTTTCCTTTTGCTTCCTAAGAGGTTCTATTCTGCATCTTTTAAATATAAGAACTTGGCTGTGACCTTGTGTACCTGGGCAAAAATACCTAGCAAGCTTTGTGACATTGAATGAGAGTCTTGAAAAACCACTTTGTTGATTAAAGAAATTTACTGGACAAGAGGATTTGTTTTCTCTTTCTGACTTGAGTTCAATTTTCCCCTTCATTTACTAAAAGGTTGGCTCTCTTAAAGTGTGGAATGGATCTTTGCCCTTTGCCATGCTTGGGCAAAAGAGACATTGTAGATCCATGCTTGACTCAGTGCTGTTTATATAGGCAGTTTGCAAGCCTTAAGACGTTGCCTAGATTGGACTTGAAACTGTACACTAATAACAAATGCTTCTCTATAAACCAGTAATCTAAAAAATGTAAAGACACCTTATTAAGGTTTGGATTTCTGTCCTCATCTTATTCAAAGGTCCAAAAGACTTTAGGAAAATAAAAGTTGCTTCTCATGGGGAAAATTAGAAGAAAAGGGAAAGGTAATAATTTATGCAGCGAACCCCATTCTAAACATTTTACGTATATATGATTCTGTTTTTACTACAAGACCTTTTAGCAAGCAAGATGTACGTGAAGAAGCTCAAAGTTAAGTGGTTAAGTGACTCTTCAAAATTACCCAGATAGTAAATAAAAGAATTGGGATTCAAACTATTAAAGAGAATTGATGAGAGAGAAAGAAAAACAGATGGACAACACTGTTTTCCAGGATAATCCTGATTTCTAAAATTCTGCCTCAGTGTCAGAATGTATATTCAAATGTATCTTAAAAATTTGTTTTATGTAAAAATTTGCATACATAGCCTGGATATCACATTTCTCATACCCTTTCCCCCACAGCTTTATTAAAGTATTTTTGGAAAGTAAAAATTGTATATATTTAAGGAGCTCAACTTGATACACATATACATTGTGAAACAGGCCCTGAAATCGAGGTAATCAACATAGCAATTACTTCACATAGTTACCCCCTGATGGTGAGAACACTTAAGATCTGAGCAAATTTCGAGTATACAATACAATATTATTAATTATAGCCATATTCCTATATATTATATCTCTAGAACTTATTCATCTGGGGAGATGTTGATAAAGGGGAAAATGGAGTGTGGGCCCTTTTTACTTGTAATAGGGAGAATCTGGTTAATCAACCACTGTAAAAATTGGAAGAAAATGTGCTGTTTGGAATTACATTCTGATTTTAATATGGTCACATTATCTGACTTGGGAACACAGGCAATGTGATTGTAGCATCTGTTACCACACTCATCACCCAGTTTGATCAGCCATTCTGGCTGCTGGCAACATCTGACACAGTCTGTGACACTTAACCTTCAGACAAAGACCCCAAGTGTATGGTGACATTTTCAGGGATTAACTGAACCTCTTACCCTTCATCTCAATGCTCTTATACTTTCTGACAGAGCCTTGGTTGCTCTGCCTTTACCAATTTTTAATGTTTCTTATACAGTCGGAGCTTGACAGGTTCCACATCAACCTAATATAACCTTGAAAACAAGCCATATCAGAATGACAGTAAGTAACTTGCAGATGAAATTTGGTAATTATTGTCAGATAGTCATCTGAGATATAGTCAACATTGATATATGCTCTGTGTTTGATTTAAGTCAGAATCGACAAAATCTTACCAAAATGGGAAATCACAGCTTTGGAGATAGTGTTGTGATATGAAACATAAGGTTGAAAGATTTGAGTTCAAATTCCAGCTCAACGGTTGCCTGACCACATGACTCTGAGCCAGTTATAAAACCTTTTTAGAGTTTATTTTTCCCTGCAAAATAGTGTGGGAGAGGAGTTAGACTCCCAAGATCCATTTCTTTCACTGTGAAATGCAATGAAATGTTTAAGAGAAATCAAGATTTCTCAACTCTGTTTAATATCAATCCAAAAGTCTTAGGCAGTTTTACTTATTTAAGAAGCATGTTCTTCATTTTGCCTACCATTTGGCTGTACATAATTATATTATTTGCCTTTTGTTACATTGTAAATAACTACAGGTGTAGAAGCTTAAAACAACACATATTCATAGGAGTGACATTGCACTACCTATGCCATACTCTATTGGTTAGAAGCAAGTCACAGATTCTGCTCAAACTCAAGGGAAAAAGATTACACAAAGGAGTGAACACCAGCAGGAGGGGATTACTGGGATTGACTTTGGGTCTATTCATTGCAATAATATTAATAAATAGTATTTATGAACCTTCACTTTATGACAACGCTTTTTAATCTTGACAAACGTATGTGGTACTATTAATATCTTAATTTTGTCTATGCAAAAACTGAGTCTCAAAGAGAATTGGTAACCTGACCAAGGTTACACAGAAAGAATATTTTTCATTTTTCTATGTTTGGGTTTACAAACCTTGCTTCATGGAAACTGTTTTAGTTTTCCAATTACATATACAGTTAAGAAAGCCATTACTAAGTGGCTGAGTGTATTTTGACTATATGATTTCATTGACCAAATAGCTAAGCTCTCCTAGAAATAGTAGTAAAAACAAAACAAAACAAAACAAGAAAATAGCATGTATCTTTTTTTTTAAGAAATTAAAGTATTTTTTATACTTACAGACATGCGGGGCAAAATGACATTGGAGAACATAGTGGGGTGCGTGCGTGCTCAAGCGCTGGTTTGTGTTGATGTTTCATTGGCAAATTCTAGTGCAATTCTAGCCGAGTGTAAGGAGAAAGGTGAGAAGTTACATTGTGTTGGGGTTATTTACCCCTGCTACAGTGTGAACATTTGGACACTGCTTCTGACAACCATGGGCACCATTTTAGACACTCCCTTTGAATGCTTGAGGATTTGCTCTCCTTTTGTTCCTGTGGAACTCTATTAGTAAGACCCAATATAGGAGATCTTCTTAAGTGTGAAACCATTGACAGGCTCCTCTTGCTTTTCCTCTGGGATTTTTTAGGCTTAATCTTTTCAGCTCCCTGCATTCATGGAGCACAGTGCCTCCAACACAAACATGATTGTAAGATAGCATTGCTTTTCACTCAGGAGCTAGCTGGACACAAAGGAGAATTGAAAGAAGGAAGTAGCAGGATTTTTCTGCTCTCCCTACCAAGGCAATATGTGAAGCTGGAATCATGTTCATTAATAAGAGAAGTGAGAAGTATTGAGTTTAGCCTATTTTTCAATTCACTTAGCTTTCTTTTTAAAAATTGAGAGGTTTGTCTTTGTCACATTGTGTGTCATGATTAATCAGATATATTGAATAGGCAAATGGTTTAATAGTTATTGCAATTTGTCACATCAGACATGGCTTAATCGTGCATTATTAATACCTAAATGTAAAATTAGTTAAACTAAGTCTGGCTTCTGTTTAAGACAGTTGCGTGCTAGCAGTATCAAGTTTGAAAGAACCCCCACAGGGAGAGTTTAACCAATATCACCTTATCCTTTCCATTTCAGTCAGAGCATTCTCATATGATAAGTTGAGGAAACCTTTATTCACTGGGATGGCAAACGGCCATCTAATTGAGAGGTGAAGGCTTCAGGCTTCAGGCTTCATTCAGGAGGGCACATAATCTAGAAAGGTGCTATTCTTTCTTTCCAAAGCAAGATAAATGTTCAGATATGTATATCTTTTTAATGCATTTTTATTTGCAAATCCTAAAGTATGTTCATTTTGATACTTATGTCTTTTTGCTAAATTTGATGAATATGCAGTTGTATTTTTAAAACATATCATAAACCTTAGTACCTTCTTCAGAACTGAGTCTAATTGCAAAAATAAGAGATGATCATATTAGTGTCTACATAATAGTAACAGTTCCCTTTGAGGAAGGTGAGGGGTGACCTCTCTATTTTAGTCAGGAAAGGGCCTCTGTTTTGTTTATGTATTATTAACACCTACTTTATTGATTTCTCAGGTGTTCATTATAAGCAAAGATAGAGGATTTTCTCAATATAATACAAACTCTACCTGAGGCAATGGTTGCTGCCTCATATTTGTAAGTTAGTTCTGATTCCAATGGCTTACATCAATCCATTCTAAGGAGATGATCACCTTTAGCTAGGAAGTGGACAGTCAGTCCAAAGATGACTGAGCATGCCACATCTCAAACTCCTGCCCCATTCCCAGCAAACCACTTGTACATTTTTAATATCTTCTAGAAATCAAAGTGCTCCATATATTATCATAAATAGGCATATTCTCATTTAATTGTTTGGCAAAATCAGTTTCCTGAAATACTCATAATTTCCTGTTCAGTGACTCTTTTTTTAAAAAAATTCTATTCATATTGAAAACTCACTATGTAATTAGAGTCCTACTAGACACCATGAGATGTTTAGAAGAATTATAAAATGTGAGCCCAGTCTGTAGATAGATAACAATTTACTTGAGAAAAAATTAAAGTACTCAGAGGTGGAATATAATTTATAGTAAGTTTACAACATACATATTCTGTATTCCTTAGAAATTCAGAAGAGATCAGTTAAGTTGGGGATGTCAGATAAGACTTTATGGAAGAATTTGAATTTGAACTTGGGCTGGAGGATGGCTCGTATTTAGATAGATGAAAGGGCAAGAAGAAGAATACTAGGCAAGAGGAACAATATAAAGAAAAGTTTTGGACTATATAGTATGTGCCACAGAAGGTGAGAATATGAACCTGAATAGTTTAGAAGGAAATTGACTTAGGTAGATAGATAGGATAAGGTCAGATGAATAGCTGTACAAAGCAGTTATGTTTTCTTTGCTAGCTGATGAGAAGCTCCTGGAAATTCTGCTTGCCTTCAGAGAGTTGGCACACAGAAAGTAGTGATTCGCCCAGAAGCAGTATAAGCTATCAATTTTGAGACATAAACTCATGTTTACACCTGCTTGACACATGGGTTCTGAGCTTAAGAGCACAAAGTGGTTTCTCTAAAGTAACCCTGTTATATAAAGGGAAAATCAATGTAATTAAGAGCATATTCTGTTCTGTGGAAGGGACATAGAATCAAGATAAACTAGTACAATAATCACTGAATATTTGCAAATCCATCAGTAGTCTTAGAGGCTTCTTGTTCATTCTAAGAGAAATACTAAGAGAAAAGAACAATGAAAATATTTTTTTCACCTAAGCCAAAGCTCTTTGAAATCCAAAAGGTAATATAATTATGCCATTCCATCAATAAAGCCTAGAAACACTTTGGTTATGATGCTTTGAATGATCACTATTGATTGGACTTCTCTCAATTTTAGGCCTGATGTATTCTTCATGATTTGGCATACTCGAAAATAAAATATCTCTCTGGAAGTTATGTCATCATAATAGATTTGCTGTTTAATATGGTCAGTTACAAAGCAACTAGAATCTTGTCTCCATAATTGATTCTCAATGTACTTCACTTGTAGTGTGATATCAAATGTTATTACATATCACTAGCAGATCTATTCAGATTTCTATGTGCTCTTTCTAAGCCTTCCATATGTGTGGTGAGCTATTTACTCTTTTATAACTTGTATACAAACACACATTCAGCTTTCTTTATATTATAGAAGAAGCTAGAATAACTCTCCCTAATAAATGACAGTACTTTCCCCAGTGAGATTCTGTTTTATATAGAAGAGAATTCTTTCAGTAAGAGTTATTTTTATTAAACCAAAAACCTACACAATTTTGGATTAAGTTCCCAAGGAAAAATATCTAGTAAGCCTAGCCCAATATTAGTGGGGTTATTTTAATCCTACTGAAATACCTTAAGGATGTCTAATATTTATATCACTCAGCCCCTATTCAAAAGTTATTTCTCAATTCTTGAAGAATTGTCTTCATTCCTAGTAGAATCATAGAACGTTAGAACAAGTTTTAGATTTCATTCCTCCTGTTAAGTTTCCTACAAATTGTTTGCCATGCACTTAATATAATATAATTCTGTTCGAGCACATAAATGTCTTTAGATTAGGTGGAAAGATACAGCCTGGATTACCTCAATCCCAAACACCCCTTGCTGCCTTTCACCCAGCTACTTCCCACCTGATGTTACCTACTTATGGCATTTGTGTTCATGTCTCTGTATAGATTCTCCTCTCTGTTTAAGTGATTAAAATATTTGGTTCAGAATGCATGAAATCTAGAAAATAATTTCTGAAATCTAAAAATCTGGTCTTTCCTTGGCTCAGAAAATATCTAGCATGACAATCTAACATACATTTTACCACACTATATTTTACTTGATTTTTTTCTTGTATGTAATTCATTGCCATCCGTTGCCAATTTATACATAAGCAGAACTTTAGAAAGTTGCACTTTGTTAACTTTGCACCTGTGATCTAAATTTAAACGAGATCTTGAAGATGATGCAAAATATGTGAATGAATCATTTTCTTTTGTTTTTTAAATTTTATTATTTATAATAACTTAATTCTACCTGGCATTAAAAAAAGAAAGTGAACAATTCTATTTACCTGTAATCACACCTGTATATACTGGATGGAATGCTTTAAGGGACTCCTGAGATGTTGGCCGTTTGGCCAGCTTATGTATTTGGACTTAGTTCCATTAGGATGCAAAGTTTCTGGTATTTTAGACTTCTTAAAAGGGCCAAATTTTTCAGAGTGTGCGGCCAGGACTTGTTTTTCCTCTGAGTTGCCTTCTTTTTAATAAACTCTAATCACTTTTCAAGGGGAAACTTCGAAGGGTTATTTTTAGTGACTACTGAAAGCATGGGCACAGATTGGCAGAGAGAAACAGTATAAAGATGTAGGAGAAGAACAGGCTGTTGATGAACTGCATGGGCTATAGGAGATGCTAGCTTTGGATCCTACCCAAGCAACACCTTCAGAAAGTGGGCATGTAACTCCAGGGTTCTGTTGCCCACTACTCTACTTTCACCATCTGATACTGCTCTGTCTTGCTTCCCAAACTAGTAAATCATGTGAATGCAAAAGAAAAAAAAAAAAAGAAAGAAAGAAAAGCTTCTCTGTGCTAAGAAAAGTGAGATGGCAAGAAGACAATGAGGCGTTGGGAAAGACATTGGTTCCAGAAATTGGATTCTAGGCATGTAGTGCCAGAATAGAGGACTTTTATTTAATTTTATAGAAAAATGTTCATGTTATTTTACACTGAGATGTGAAATCTCATTTGCAGCTAAGCCCCGAAGGGAGTAAAAGGAACTAGGAGAGCTCGTAAAGACAAGTATAATAGGATTAATAAGAAAAAGGCCGAAGACATAAGCCTTTATTGTAGGAACTCAGTGCTAAATTTTAGCACTGATGAAGGGTGAAATGTCGATACTTATCCAAACATTTGTGCCTTTGGGGTCTGACAACTAAAGGATGATGCCTTCATAGGTCAGTGCTGCTTGGATAGGTTATCTATGCTTCTCAGGAGAGGACCACTCGCACTGAACAAGGAAACAATCTCTGCATAGCAGCAAATCCTGAACACTCATAGACATAATTCTCAGAACATATCATATAATTATAGCAAAATTTAGGGTTGGTTCATAATTCATTGAGTTAAAAGTTGGAAAACCACTTGATAATCAAGGGCCCAGATGTTAAATTTGTTTATATATTTTATGACTTGAATAATAAGAACACAGATAGATACCTCAATTTAAAGAGTCAATTTTTATGAGACTTTCAGGTCACTCATGAACATGAATCAAAATATAAGGTGGTAATGAAATAGTAAGCTCCATAGTTGGTTCTTTTTCTTCTTCTATAAAGGTCCATTGCTACAAAATAATTTGAGCTGAAAATGTGGCTGCTGAAGCAATTTAAATAATTGCACCAAAGGGAACATCATCTAGTTATTTCAATTGTGTGGTCATACCTATTGTCAGGGTAATATTTGTAGCACCTATTTCCTAACTGGATAAAGAAGATGATGTCGACTCTAGGCTAAGAGAGAGTCAGGTGCTGATGATTTCAATCCCCAAAGGCCTTCGTTCATTTTTCTAATTTATGGCGCAGAATTGATTTTTTCCAGTATTGCTTTCCTAATAAGATCAGTGTATTTTTAAAAAAGTATTATTTTTAAAGCAATGTTAATGCTGCCAAATTGACAGTGTAAGTGAACAGAACTATTATAGTTATCAGAGGAACAAGTTCAAGTATTTTATATACTAATGATAATAATGCAACTCAAGTTTAGAAATAGTGTTAGGTATGAGAGGGCACCTCCTACCTATCCCTAGCATCTTTGTCTATTTAGTCATTAGGTTTCATATTTATAATCGGTATATACTATGATTACAGAAATATAAACTCTATGCAGACAGATATAAATTCTGGAATATGGAAATGTACATTTTAGTTTGGTTCAAGACAGGAACATATGTATAATGTTTTCCTTAATTTTAATTTTTTAAAAAAATATAATTATTTTAAAATTTGGTTTTCTTAATAATCTGATAATATCACTGCCTCCGTATACAGTAGGAACATCTTTGTATGACATTATCTTAACGAGGTGATGTCAATTAGGATGGCATATATTTTTTTCCACGTTTAATTCAACAATGTGTTTCAGACCAACATGCTTATACATAAATGGAAGTACAACTGCTTTTAATGTAGGGAGGCTACCTTCTAATAGCAACGCCTGGTCCTGAAGTACCTAATGAAAAGGTAAAGAGTGTCTATTGAAAAACTGTCTCTTGCAAAGGGGACACAGATTTTAGTTTGGTTATCAGGAGATCCTGTTTTAAAGGCTTAGAGGTAAGCCTTTTAAGGAAAGGTGGCCATTGAATCCTTTAAATCAATTTAGAAGAGTTTTGGAAGTAAAGACACTTCTACATTCCATTGTCCAAGTCTGTCTTCATTGTGGTTGTCATAATTATGGGGTCTTTGTTGTCATCGCCATTATTGTTTTCAGCAAAATCACCATCCTCAGACCTTAGCTCTCCCGATTAAAAATGATTCCCATGTGCACAGCCAAATCCATTAGGACCAAAATATCCAGTCTGGCTGTTTCTCATGAGGCTGTTTTGGCCTCATATTCAGATGCAGGGTCCAATGTTTTGAGTGTCCACCATGTGGCTTGGTTCTGAAGACAAATCCTAGCCAATTTCAAGCACTGAATGTTCTGGCCTTACCATATTTATACAAATTCAGCCATAGTCTTAATTTTATAGCATTATTCACTGGCTCATACTTGTTGAATATGGTAAATAAAGATGAGATATGACCAAAATTTTTTCCATTTCTGTTTACCTGGGTCATCGGTACATCCAGGCAAATGACAAGGTCCTGTAAACACCAGCCATACTGGTGACTGGACTGCCTTAATGAGTCAGTTGGAGTGACTGCATCCAATTCAAACACGGACACGGAGATAAGGGCTAGCCTCTTGCCAATCATGCTCTCTAATTTTGCTGCATTTTTATTTGAACTTCTTTTTCAGCACTCATCTGTAATTACTCAGTGCTTTCTTCCTGGAAATGCTTTCTCTCTGTCCCTTTATGAGTAAAACAATGAAACCTTTTGATCTTAACTTCCTTTCCTGCCTTTTTATGAACATTTCAGGACTCTTGCATCAACAGTCAATTTTCGAGAAAGGTTCTGCTCCTTTCTCATTTGAATAAAGGACTCACTGAGAAATGGATGATAGACCTGGTGACAAACGAGAGAACATACAATTGGGTGCCTGAAGGAAGGAGTGAATTTCTACCCTCATCTATCACTACTGATTAGAAGCAGTGTGAGAGAGGCAGAGACAGAGACAGAGACAGAAAGAGATCGTAAATAACAAATGGATTCAGGAGAGAGGCTGGGCTTCACTGCCTGGTTTTTCTGGCTCATCAATCATCTTCGTTGTGGCTGATAGGTGGCTCTGTCACTCCTACCTCCGTCCCACCCACCGGAGAGTCTGTAACTGTGACAGGCATTCCCTTGTCTCCAATCCTTTCAGCAGCAATGGTATATTCATCTCCTGCACAAAATGTCTGAGGTTTGGTGTCTTATAGTCTGATGTTTCTATTTCCGTTGATCTTAGGAAAGTGTGTTTATATGACTCCGATCCATTCTCTCAGGCTGTGGCCTTGCCAGTCGCTCCTTGGGGTGAATGTTGGCACTATGTCCGTCATGTTCATTGTGCCAGCACAACTGATAGGCTGACATTACATAAAACATTTACAAGAGGTGGGGTAGGGGTTGGGAGGGTCCATAAAAATGTTGAAGTCATCCAAGTGTGAAATGGAAAGATGAAGAAAGGGGTTTTCCAAAGTCATTTATATCTGTCGCCTGTTCTGGGGCTCACTCTAAATATGTCTTCTCTTCGGTTTCTTCCTCCTACCTTTGCTGCCTAGGCTGGACCTTCCTCTGGGAATACACATATGGAGGGGCACACTTGTTAGGAGAAAGGCAGCTTTGTACATGACAAAAACTTTTGTAGCAAAGTGTTCTGTTGACACTGTTCATCCTCCAAGGGGCTTAATAGCGTAGCATTCAGGCACATACCTGTGAGTGTTAACAGAATCGCATGGTTTAACTTTTGAAGTGTATGAGAGGAAATGTATGCTTCCTTTCAATTTTAGCTATATCTGCTATGAAAGAACATCATACCACTTTGCCACTTAAAACAAAATGATGGAAACATATCATTTCAACTTAAAGAAAAATGATTAATCTACTCTGTAAAGGCATTCTTTTTCTTCACCCTGGTCCTTTGTTCTGTTTCTATTTTTTTCTAAATTTAAAGCAATAAGTATCCAATCTCACAGACTGATATGAATTTTCAGCATGGCAAGCTGACTCTTCAGTATAGATTAGCTGTTTGTGTATTTTGCATTTGTCTTTACTCCTGGGGAAGTTTTCCTGGCAAACAAGACATGGGTGAGCTCATTGAGGAGTAAGGGGAGATACACTGTATGTTTGCTATTAGTCAGGATTTCCATGGTGTTTTTTTTTTTTTTTTATCCTTACAGTATCCATGAGAAATAATAATTCTCAATTCAATCTTACACATATGGAAAGTGACCCCTGGACACTCTGGTTCCTTCTGATCCTAGCTTACCTACTGACTCTACTGTTATGCACTGATGCCTTTTCTGTCTGTCATCTCCTTTAGCTTTTCAACCATTGTGTGTCTACTATATTAATAGTATATTCATCCTTTCAGAAGATACCAGAGGCCAATGTTTTTTGGATTCACCTTCAAAAACTTCAGATTTAATTCTCAACTGCTTCTCAGCTCAGGCAGTGAGAAAATAAGACTGTAAAATAATGAGATTAAGGCTTAAATGACTAACCTAGAACATATACACAGAAATCACTATTGTGAATTTCCAGGTCTTTATTCTAATAATGCTAGTGGTATTAACAAAAATTCTTTTCTTTTTTTTTTTGGAGGGGGGCGCGGAATTATGTTAAGATCATGCGAAAAATTCATTCTGATAACTTTAAAATCACCTTTTATTTTTGACTCAAATGATATTACTCAGGTTGAGCACTTACAATTTAGTCAAGGCTTGATTCAAGATTACTTTTTTTCTTATCATAAGAACATTCTGAGTATTGAAATTAGAGAGTTCTGGGATTTATATACTGGCTTAACCACTTACCAGTTGTGTTTTCTTCAATCTGTTGGTTAATATCTCTGACTCCTAGATTTCACAGCTATAAAATGGGAATGGTATATTTATGTTATAGGATACTATCAGGATTAAAATTATATGATGTAATATGTCTTACATACTTAGCATAGTGCCTAATACATAGTAGGGGTTAAATAAATGCCAGTTACTTTGTTTTTTAAAATGACATTTTTGATCACAAAAAATTCCAAAGAATATATAATAGATACTTTAAATCAATATCAAAAGAGAAATGTGAAATTGTCAACCGATTTTTAAAAAGGATAACACATGCATAATGTAAATGGATCTGAATTGATTAGAGAAATATCTACTTGAGAAATATCTATTAGAGAAATAATAAAAAGATTCACTTTTATTATTTATAGCTAATTAGACTCGTAAAGCATATATTGGTTAGGTAATAAAGAAGAGTGGTTCACTAATTTTATGGCTATAGATATATTTAGAGTAAGATTGGCTGGAAAATTTGAGAACATGTATCAAAAGAACATGAGGATGAAAATAAAACAATTATGATTTATTATTTGTTGTTTTGTACATTCTAATTTTTTATAATCAATGTTTTTTAATCAAATGAAAAACCCTTGAAGCCCAGGACCATATCTTTCTATACATCGCGTCCAGTGCGAAATCCAGTGTAGGTATGTTTGAGTAAACCTATTATGGCCATTTATCTAAAAACATGTCTTTCTATGGTCAATACTTTCAATAACCTTGATGGATTAATAGACAAATAATTAATTATTCTGTATTCTGCTTGCCTATAGTAAATTCAAGGGACTGGGATAAATCCATCCTTTGCCTATACATTCTTTAGAGAATTAACCCTACTGGGAGAAAACTCAATATATGACACTTTAAATTTGTGAGAATATCAGGGACCAGTGTTTGTATTCTAAAAATACCATTTGGACATCACAGTGTTCATGATACTTAAAATGAACACATCTAGGAATACAGTTATAGTGTTGAAGTGAGAAATGCTTGTGTCATTAAGCTGCATCATAGCAGCCATTGTTGCAGATTTTTATGGCACTACTAATCCTCACACTATATTTTTAAATTGATGTAACTGGCATATTTTTTCACTTCCAATACCCTGGTTTCTCTTAGGAATTTTATTTCTCCGATTGGAAGTTTCAAACTAAGGTGTAACAAAGTGGCAGAAAAATGCCTTCACAGGTTTGGGCTAGTAAAGAGGCAGTCTGTCCCTGTGGGTATGGTGGCTCTGCCTGCGTCTGTGCCAGGGTTGGAATTCTGTGTGCATCTGTAGAAAGCACAGTAGCAACAGGTTCAGAGAACTCATGCCTTTCTCTGCTGTGCCTTCTTACTTGAAGACATCATTGGGTTTTTCGTGAGGTGTTTTACCAAGAGACATAGGGAAATAAAATCCTTAAATCTGGGCCATCCCAGGAACCAAAAGAAGGCAACAATTGACTAAGGCTGTGATGGCTGCTAATAGCAGCACCTGTGTCTTTTTACTTTTTAAAAAATGTGGCCTCTAGAAAGTTTAATATTACATGTGTTTCTCCCACCTTGAATTGCACTGTATTTCCTTTGGTCCATGCTTTTCTCAAGTCAGACCAACTTAGATTCAAATACTGTTGCTGTCATTTCCTAGTGAATTTAGTTAAAACTTCTTAACAATTCAGTTTTAGTTTCTTACATATATCAAAAAAAAAAAAACAGGTAAAATTATTTCTTCTGAGACTGTGAGAATTGATTGATCTAAGCAGGTTCTTGGAAAAAAGCCAGTATTTGAGAAATATTAGTTCCTTTCACATACATCCTATATATATATATATATATACATATATATATATATATATACACACACACACACACACACACAGACATATATATGTGTGTGTGTACACACACACACACACACATATACATACATGAATATGAATAGATATGTGTATTTATATTTGTGTGTGTGTATGTTAGTCTTCAGGAACAACCAGAATGCTGTTTTAAAAAATCCTGTTCTTTTAATGCCCTTGTTTCAAACACAGCTTTATCATTCAATAGTTGCATACTTTTAGGTGATTTATATGTATATACTATTAAAGGGTGAATAACATTTGCCTTCTAGAGTGGTATGAATTAGAAATAAGTTTTGTAAAATACAGAGCACATTGCCTAACACAATATTAGTACTTAATGAATTGCATATGCTGTCATTTACATTATCGTCACAACCATCATCGTCAACATCGTCACTAAACAAAGTAGCTGGAAATATTTTGGATTTTGTATATAGTCTGCTATTATTTTCTGCAGCCTCAGTTACATGAAAACCAGTTTAATTTCACCACAACCCTAATTTGGCTATGCATAAACTAGGTGATACCTTTAACAGCTAAAGAGTATATGGGTGAACAGTTACATGGTGGGCATTTTAGTCCAGGTTGCTTCCTAGGGCTCTGTTTTTTTCTCCATCATTTGGTAGCAAGCCTAAGGTTCAGTCTTTCTGTGCTGATGTGTTATTGTTCTATCAGCGGTCCCAAACCTTTTGGGCACCAGGGACTGTTGCTCCTATGAGATTCTAATGCCTGATGGTCTGAGGTGGAGCTGAGATAGGGATGCTAGCGCTGGGGAGAGGCTGCAAATACAGATGAAACTGCTCACTTGACTGCTGCTCACCTCCTGCCGTGCAGCCCGGTTCCTAACAGACCACAGACCTGTACCAGTCTGAGGCCTGGGGGTGGGGCACCCTTGCTCTAAATGATTCTTTTCTCTTTTTTCCTTTCTCTCTCCCCTCTTAGATTGCCTTTGCCTTTATCCCACACTTTCTCTTTCCAAACCTGTCACCTGTCCCTCTTTTTCAAGTTTCTACTCAGTACATAGAACATACACATTTTCCTCTGGTCCTCTAGTTAGTCAATTAAGATACCATGTTTTAAGGCTGTGTGTGTGTGTGTGTGTGTGTGTGTGTGTGTGTTTTCTTTATGACTTGCTATTATTTTTTCTGAGTCTTACTTGGCAACTATATTTGAAAAAAATGTGGTATAATTTGCTTTTCTAATTTTCAGAGAGAGCTCTCCTGGTTACATGGGGGTCGGATTTTCAAATGGCTCGTGCCAGAAAGCTGGGACTGCACACAGAGTTCTGTGCTAGGCAAGGAGATACTTCATTAGATGCGTATTCCATGAAGACACTTTTGCTTCTTAATGCCAGTGATTTTAATTAAAACCGGGAAAGTAAAGAAATCTCTGGTTGTATTAATGCTTTCATTTCCATTAGGACAGTGACGTTTATAAACACTATTCAGGTTTATAAATTAGTCCTCATGTGAATAATAAGTGCACAGTGTCACACAGAAAACAAAACTCTGCTGGCCCATCTGTTCCTCCCCACTTTTTTCTTCCAATGTTTTTCTTTTTGGAAACTCTTATAGGATGATACTTGATTTCTTTTACCTTTAGGTCTCTATTTCCCATCTCCTTTAAATGTCTCATTGGACAGAATATGCTAAAATCAAATTTTATTCTGGGTTGGTACAAGGGGACATTAGTGGCTCATTTGGATGTAAATCTAAAATAAAAATAAGTAAAAATTCAACTGTTAAATTCAGATGAAGATAAGATTTTCTGTTTCTGTAAATTTATATTTCTTGGAATATCGAATATTTTATAATAGAAATCATATGTGCGTACACAGACATAGACACACAGACACATATTTATCGTTTCAAAGCAACAAGGTCATGAGACATGTTGATACACAGTGTTTGATATATGTATTATCATTTTCGTTCATGTACATCAATAGCTATAACTAGATAAACAAATTTAGAATGATAAGATTGTGACAGAAATATATAGAATTAGTATTATAAGAAATGTCTCTGCACACAGAAGCAAATCAATATTACCAATCTCAGTGAAAACTTTCAATTAGAGACAATGATATAGGGATCAAAATGAATCAGGAACTGGTCATAAGTCAGTTCTATAGACATATTGGTCTCTTGAATCCCTTTTGAATATAGGTCAGTATAAATTATAAATAAATGTAGACATATTTAAAGAAGCAAGTGTTCTATGGGGAGGAATAACTTCCTAGAACTACCTTCTATTGATTAGAGACTTAGGTAGCTTCCATTCCATAAGCACTTCAGGAATATTGCTCCTTCTAACAGTGGTCCCCAACATTTTTGAAACCAGGGAATGATGCTCCTATGAGATTCTAATGCCTGGTGATCTGAGGTGGAGCTGAGGTAGTGATGCAAACGCTGGGAAGCGACTGCAAATACAGATGAAGCTTAGCTAGCTTGCCCGCCACTCACTTCCTG